>NC_083880.1:66886282-67189312 GCF_032452875.1 Bos javanicus | reverse complement strand
GCCTCCTGATAAAACTGTATGCTGGTCAAGAAGCATCAGTTAGAACTGGACATGAAACAACAGACTGGTTCCAAACTGGGAAAGGAGTACACCAAGGCTGTATATTGTACCCTGCTTATTTAACTTCTATGCAGAGTACATCATGAGAAACACTGGGCTGGAGGAAGCACAAGCTGGAATCAAGATTGCCAGGAGAAATATCAATAACCTCAGATGTGTGGATGATACCACCCTTATGGCAGAAAGTGAAGAGGAACTAAAGAGCTTTTTGATGAACGTGAAAGAGGAGAGTCAAAAAGTTGGCTTAAAACTCAACATTCAGAAAACTAAGATCATGGCATCAGGTCCCATCACTTCATGGCAAATAGATGGGGAAACAGTGGAAACAGTGAGAGACTTTATATTTTGGGGCTCCAAAATCACTGCAGATGGTGACTGCAGCCATGAAATTAAAAGACACTTTCTCCTTGAAAGAAAAGCTATGACCAACCTAGACAGCATATCAAAAAGCAGAGACATTATTTTGCTAACATAGGTCCGTCTAGTCAAAGCTTTGGTTTTTCCAGTAGTCAAGTATGGATGTGAGAGTTGGACTATAAAGAAAGCTTAGCGCCAAAGAATTGATACTTTTGAACTGTGGGTTTGGAGAAGACTCTTGAGAGTCCCTTGAACTGTAAGGAGATGAAACCTGTCAATCCTCAAGGAAATCAGTCCTGAACATTCATTGGAAGGACTGATGCTGAAGCTGAAACGTCAATACTTTGGCCACCTGATGGGAAGAACTGACTCATTGGAAAAGACCCTGATGCTGGGAAAGATTGAAGGCGGGAGGAGAAGGGGATGACAGAGGATGAGATGGTTGGATGGCATCACCGACTCGATGGACATGAGTTTGAGCAGGCTCCAGGAGTTGGTGATGGACAGGGAAGCCTGGTGTGCTTCAGTCCATGGGGTTGCAAAGAGTCAGACACGACTGAGTGACTGAAATGAGCTGAACTGATCCTGATTGTAACTACATAGCTTTGGTTCAGTAATTTTACTTCTAAGTCTTTAGTCTGTGGCTTATCCTGTCAAGATATTTGTGTGGGGAAGTTCACTGAAGCATCATGGGGAATAGCAAGAAATGAGGAATTAAGCTTAAATGTCAACTAGTCAGAACAGGTTCAATAAGTCGTGGGCATCTATGTGATGAAGCCTTTACAAAGAATGAGGTCAAATGTGGTCCAGTTATACAGTGAAATATTACTCATTCATACAAAGGAATAAAGCACCGATATGTGCTGTAGTGTGGATGAACCTCAAAAATATTATGCTGCATAAGGGACTTCCCTGGTGGTTCAGCGGCTCAGACTCTGCACTCCTAATGTAGGGGGTGTGGGTTTGATCCCTGGTCAGGGAGTAGAGTTTACTACATGACGTGGCTGAAGATACTGTGTACCATAACTGAGACCTGGTGCAGCCAAATTAATTAACCAATATTTTAAAAAAATATTATGCTGCATGACAAAAGCCAGAAAAATACGTGTGCTGTATGATGTCATGTATATGAAAGGTCCCAGATCGGCAAATCTATAGAGACAGAGGCTGACTGGCAGTGGCCCAGGGTTGGGGGAGGGGCAAATGGGGAGTGAGTGCTTAATGGGTATGGAGCATCTTTTGGGGAGATGGAAATATTGTGGAATTAGGCAGAGGTGGCGGTCGCACAACACTGTAAATGTAATAGATGCCACTGAATTGGGTACTTTAAAATGTCATGTGAATTTCACCTCGGTAAAAATATTACATTAAAAGAAGTTTAAAAAAAGAATGAGCTAGATATTCATATGGTCATATGAAGAGATCTTGAAGAGTATGGCCTGATTCCTGTCACGGAAATTGAATTAATATGCAAATATTAATGACTGCTGACAAAGGTTCATGTAGTCAAAGCTATGGCTTTTCAGTAGTCAGGTTTGGATGTGAGTTGGATCATGAAGAAGGAAGGCTGAGCGCCAAAAAACTGATGCTTTTGAACTGTGGTGTTGGAGAAGACTCTTGAGAGTTCCTTGGACTGCAAGGAGATCCAATCAGTCAATCCTAAAGGAAATCAACCTTGAATATTCATTGGAAGGACTGTTGCTGAAGCTGAAACTCTAATACTTTGGCTACCTGATGTGAAGAGCTGACTCACTGGAAAAGACTCTGACCCTGGTAAAAATTTAAGGCAAAAGGAGAAAGGGTTGATAGAGAAAAAAGTGGTTAGATAGTATCACTGACTCAATGGGCACAAATCTGAGCAAACTCCAAGAGAAGTGGAGGACAGAGGAGCCTGGCATGCTGTAGTCCATGGGGTCACAAAGAGTTGGACAGGACTTAACTACTGAACAACAACAATTGATGACCTATATGAAAGTGTTAGTTGCTCAGTCGTGTCTGACCCTTCATGACCCCATGGACTGTAGCCCATCAGGCTCCTCTGCCAATGAGATTCTCCAGGCAAGAATACTGGAGTGGGTTGCCATTTCCTTCTCCAGGGGATCTTCCTGACTGAGGGATCGAACCCAGATCTCCCACCTTGCAGGCAGATTCATTACCATTTGAGCAACCAAGGAAGCCCAATATACTGATCTACATATTGAGCATCTTTCTAAAGCAGTGTTGTCCAACAGAAATACAATGTGAACTACATGGGTAAATTTAAAATTTTCTAGTAGCCACATTTAAAAAAAGCAAAATTAAAGGAGTGAGAATAATTTGAATAGTATATGATTATCATTTCAAAATGTGATCAACATAAACATTATTAATGTGATTTCTTATGTTCTTTTTTGTACTAAGTCTTCAAATCTAGTGTTTTACACTTACAATTGATCTCCATCTGTTCCGGCCACTTTTCATGTACTCAGTAAGGACGTGGGGGCAAAGGCTACTATATTGGACAGAGCAGGTCTACAGTGTCAGCATGGCCAGGTCACCCGTATTTGCCCTCCTGTTACGGGTTGAATTGTGTCCCCTGAATTTGTATGTTAAAGGCCACTTAGTTCCCGGAATTTGACCGTATTTGAGATAGAGCCTTTAAAGAAGTGATCCAGTTAAAATGAGGCCATTAGGGTGGCCTAGAGTCCAGTCTGTCCTCCTAAGAAGAGGAGATCTGGACACACAGAGAACCACCAGGGGTGCAGGCTCACAGAGGGATGGCCATGTGAGGACATGGTGACAGCAGCCATCTGCAAGCCCAGGAGAGAAGCCTCAGAGCAAACTCAATCTGCCCACATCTTGATCTTGAACTCCTAGCCTCCAGAAGTGTGAGAAAAAAAAAAATTCCCATTGTTTAACCACCCCTGCTCTGGCCCAGTCTGTGACATTCCATTATGGCAGCCTGAGGAGACTAACCCACCTTCCATCCAAGGACCTCAGAAGTCAGAGAACAGTTCAAAATGCTGGAGAGGTCAGCCCACCCTTGACCAACGGCAAACAGGAGACTGGGGTAACTCAGAGGTGCGCTCTGCCTACAATGTCCCCAAGACGGTTGTCCCTGGGAGGGTTGAGCTCCAGTGGCTGCCAAGCCGACTCCTTTTTTCCCCACCTCACTT
Source organism: Bos javanicus (assembly GCF_032452875.1). Lineage (NCBI taxonomy): Eukaryota > Metazoa > Chordata > Mammalia > Artiodactyla > Bovidae > Bos > Bos javanicus. The sequence goes on along the minus strand of NC_083880.1, from coordinate 67,185,740 downwards.
CTGTACAGTCCTTGGATGTTTCCCTGAATCACTCACCAGATAAAGTACTTGCACTTGAATTCTTGCCTTGGGGGTCTGCTGTGGGGAAAGCTAGGAACACCCTGGACCCAAGAAAGATGGAATGAAAGCCAAGGTCAAGGTTCCGAGGGCCTGGGAGCACAGCCAACTTACAGTATCCTCTTGCGCACCTTCCAGTCGCCCGTGACCTGGATGAAGGAGTCGGAGATAGAGAAATGCAGGCCCTGATTGGGGAGGAGCTTCAGAGCGGAGCCGAGCAGCTTACAGCTCTGAATGTTCAGGCTGGGGAGAGAGACCCACAGAAGAGGCATCAGCGTGGAGGCAGAGGCAGGTCTAGTCTCTGCAGGGGTCTTGCTCTCACCCTGGGACCTGGTACCCAACTCCTACTTACCTGCTGTGTGCCCTGAGCTAACCATGCAGCCTTGCCAAGTACTTTGCATGCACTGCATCACTTGGTCTCACAGAGGGGGTCAAAACTGTTCAGGTTCCCTTTTCACACAGGGGGAAAGAGAATTTCTTGGAAGGCATGCATTTGCCCAGAGTCACACAGTCAGGATCAGAGCCCACAGATCTCACGACCCTGGCTGGGACTCCAAGTAAGGTGCGAGATGCAGCCCATTATTGCTTTCCTCTCCACATGAAGGGGGGGAACTCATTCAGAGAAGGCTGAGGGAAGGCTCAAGAAGAGACACGAAAGGCCTGGGAGAAGCAAACCCAGACCATACGCATCCTCGGGCTGTCGGTGGGAAAGGAATGGTCAAGTTCCCTTTTCTTTGCCTGGTGCACAGTGGGTGCTTGATAGATGTTTAGTGATGGACTGAATAAAAGAAGGACTGGAAGAAGCCATCGGTGGTGAGCAGAGAGGGGTGTGATGAGTCATGGGCTCAGTTGTCCCTGCTCCATTGTCAAGCCTTCAAAAAGTGATTGATGTCTTTTTAGAAGATATTTATTTATTTATTTTTGGCTGGGTTGGGTCTTCACTGCTGCATACAATTTTTCTCTGGTTGCGGTGAGGGTGAGTTACTTCCTAGTTGCGGTGCGAGGGCTTCTCATCGCAGCGGTTTCTCTTGTTGCAGAGCACAGGCTCTAGCGCTCTCGGACTTCAGCAGTTGCAGCACACGAGCTCAGTAGTTGCGGCTCCCGGGCTCTAGAGCACAGCCTCAACAGTTATGGCACGCAGGTTTTGTTGCTCCGAGGCATGTGAGATCTTCCAGGATCAGAGATTGAACCCGTGTCTCTTGCTTTGCAGGTGGACTCTTTACCACTGAGATACCTGGAAAGCCTGATGCCTTTCTTTTTAAAGCATCAGCTGCTCTGGTCTAAATATCCTTTGAAGACTCAGGTGAAATGCCACCCCCTTCAGGAAGCCTTCCTTGACTCCTCCAGATGTGCCAACCTCAGCTTCAAGAGTTGGGTTACTATATCTAAATTTAAAGGTTTATTTACAAAAAAAACTTAAGGTCTATCTTCCCTTCCAGACTATATCCAGTGTCAGGCCAGAGCCTGGATTATCACTCCAAAGAGGCAGAAAGTTATCCCCATTTTACAGATAAGGAAACAAAGGCTCAGGTCACATAGCTAGTGGCTCTTCATTAATATTTGTTGTATGAGCAAATGAAGGGCCCAAGTTCCTTCCAGAACTTCCCTCTGAACTCTTTGAGGAGCCATCCCACCACTGCCTGCCCCAGAGAGGTCTTAAGCCATCCTGGGGCTCTCTCTCCCTTCCTGTCTGGACACCACCCACAGGCCCTGCTCAGCCACCTCGGAGCCTCACCTGTGGAATCTATAGTTCACACTGCCAAAATGTTTGATCCTGACATCCCCGTCGAAGTTGGGCAGTGTGACTTTGTGCAGCTTACTCTGCAGAGCCAACAGCTCCTCTTGGGCCACTGAGGACACAAAAAAGCTGGGAGTCAGCTTGATTGGCCTGCCTCCCTCCCTCTAAACCCTTCAGTGGCTCCTACCTGTCCTGGGGAAAGAGGTCAACTTTCTGTTTAGCATTATTATGGTTGCAGGTTATTGAGCCCCTCTAGAGCAGGGGACTAGAGGGGAACTCCATGGGTAAGCAATCTGCCTGCAATGCAGGAGTGGCAGGAGCCATAGGTTTGATCCCTGGGTCAGGAAGATCCCCTGGAGGAGGACAACCCACTCCAGGATTCTTGCCTGGAGAATCCCCATGGATGGAGGAGCCTGGCAGGCTGCAATCCACGGGGTTGCAAGAGTTGGACACGGCTGAAGTGACTGAACACACACGCATGCCCAAGAGCACCAAGTGGCAGGAGAGATATTCAGGAGCATCTCCGCATTGCAGGTGGGGTGGTTATGTTCATGCCCATTTTATGGATGAGAAAACAGGTCTGTCTTGTCAGCAGCTCCACGAGAGAGGAGTGCTGTGTGCTTGGTGGCTGGGCCTCTTTCCTTTCCTTCACATTGTCTGCCTGTGTAGAACAGACTGCAAGGATTTTAGGGCTAGGATCCTGGCATTGGTGTCTTTCTAGCTGGGTGACCTTGAGCAAGTCCTCAACCTTGGCATTCTCTGTCTGTCCAAAAGCAATGACAGCAATACTTTGCTCACTGGGGTGGCATGAGGATTAAAAGAGATCACTGCAGGACTGCTGTGGTGGTCCAGTGGTTAAGTCCTCCTGCCAATGCAGGGGACATGGGTTCAATCCCTAGTCTGGGAAGATTCCACCTGCCGAGGGTCCCATGTGCAACAACTACCGAGCCCGTGCACTTTAGAGCCTATGGTCCACGAGAGAAGCCACCACAGTCAGAAGCCCATGTGCCACAACGAGAGAGTAGGCCCCGCTTGCCAGAACGAGAGAAAGCCCGCACAGCAGTGAAGACTCAGCAAAGCCTAAATAAATGAATAAATAAAATTGTTAAACCAAGAAAAAAAAACCTAAGAAAAGAAAAACGTTTAAAAAAAGAGAGAGAGAGAGATCTTTGCAAAGCCAAAAGGAGTCTGGCAGGATAAAAAGCACTCTTGCATGGTGCCCGGCACACACGAAGCACTCAGTAAACACCCAGGAGGTCAAAGCAGGGAGGATCTTGTTTAAAAATATGGAAAGGAACCAAAATGTCCAGCTCTGGAGGACTGGTTACACTTACACAGCGGAAAGGAACAAGAGGCAAATTTTGCCTGATCTAGAGTTTCAATATAAACAGTATTCACACTAGGACTTTCTGTTTATTTGCAGGTATGAGAGACCCTGGATTGTACCACACCTTTGGAGTGGATGTGTGTACACAGATGACCACTGAGCTCCCCCACTCTGCCTCTTACCACTTTGCAGCCCTCCCTCCCGCACACACAGGAGCTGGTACTCTCCCAAAACGCTATCCCTTGTCCCTGGCTAACTCTCACGTATCATTTCTACCTCACCTCCTCCAAGAAGGCTTCCTTGATTGCCTTCTGTCTGTCTCCAGCCAATCTGGGCTCCCAACAACTCTTCCTGAGGGAATGTTATTATCCCATTTGAACTGATAAGGCAATTGAGGCTCCATATATGTGAGGAGCAGCTCTCCATCAAGTACTGTGGAGAGGGGTATATAAATACCACCAATCCCTTGCCCTTTGGACAGATGATTTCTGAGGCTTCGTTTTAGCATCTTAAAAAAAATTACAAATGAATTATTATACAAAACAGAAACAAGCTCACAGACATCGAAAACAGACATGATTATGGAATGTGGATGGTGGGACAAATTAGGAGTATGTGATTAGCAGATATGAACTATATATAAAATAAATAAGCAAAAAGGATTTACTGTATAGCACAGGGAATTATATTTAATGTCTTGTAATAATCTACAATGGAATATAATCTGCAAAGAACCGAATCATTTTGCTGTATACCTGAAACTAATACATTACTGTAAATCAACTATACATCAATAAAAAATAAAATACAGTTTTACTTTTGCTCATTCTTTAAAATTGAAATGTAACATCTGTAGAAATACAACCTAAAAGGCACTTGTCTTATTAAAAGTGTTAGTCACTCAGTCCTGTCTGACTCTTTGTGACCCCATGGACTGTAGCCCACCAGGCTCCTCTGTTCATGGAATTCTCCAGGCAAGAATACTGGAGTGGGTTGCCATGCCCTTCTCCAGGGAATCTTCCCAACCCAGAGATCATTCGGGGTCTCCTGCATTGCAGGCAGATTCTTTACCATCTGAGTCACCAGGGAACCTACTGGGAGGTAATTCTTACATGTTTATGCACCCATGTAGCCAACACCCTGAGCAAAACACAGGGCATTCTCAGCACCCCTGCAGGCTCTCTGTGCCCCTTCTGGGTGGTCACCACCATTCTAACCTCTAGTTCTAAGGCGTGTGTTTTAGAACTTGAGCAAGAATTTTCCAGCAAAACTGTTCCCATCACAGGGGCAATAGCTGGCTCACTGACATGCCTCTCCTGGCTGTCCTCTGTCCCCATCTCATGTGACAATCCTGCTACAGCGTTTCCTGGAATCATCTCCCGAACCAAACATTCACCCCCAAATCTTTATCTCTGTTTGGCTAGTGGGAACCCAGCTAAGACAAGCAACATGCCCACGTGGTCCAATGTTTGGGTGACAAGGCCAGACCCCGAGCCAGGGCTGCCTGACCGGGAAGCCTGCACCACCCTGAGGGAGAGAGTCCCCTCTGTGTCCCCAGCTGTCCCCAGAGCAGCCTGGGGCCAAGCAGGTCAGCCAATCCAGCTGACAGCCGAGGCTCCCTACCGTACTCCAAGCCCTGGTCGGTGATCCTGACGACCAGGCCGGGATTGGCCCCCAGGGCCCCGGAGGTGAACGTGAGCAGGGTTCCCAGCAGGAGGGAGGGCAGGGTGCCTGTCGAGGTCACCATCCTGGATTCCCAGGGGGCTGGGCTAGATCTGTCGCAGCCTCCGACTGGGCCCAGCTCCCTTAAATAGCCAAGGCCTGAGGGCTGGGGCGGCTCCTGAGTGGGGCGGGTTCCTGGGACCAGGAAGGGGAGGCCAAGTGACTGGAACCTGCTTGCAACACTGTTGGGGTCACGGGTCATTTAAAAGCCCAGTTGGCACTGCCTGGGAGACAGGGTGGATTGGCCTGGGTCCAGATGACACTCCGTCCACCCTTCCCACAAAAAGGCCCCACGTTCATTTCCAGGAAGGCCTGGGTTTTATAGACAAGGAAGCTGAGGCTTCCAGAGGCCATGTCACCGGCTCAAGCTCACACACCCTGGCAGGTGGCAGAACTGGGAATCAAAGCCAGTTGAGTTATACTCAATTCTGTTTCTGTAAAAAAATTTCCCCGCCCCATCCCACCCTCCCTGCCTCCTATTGGGAAACAGGTTTTCTCAAACTCCGCTGATGGTAAAAGTTGTTGGAAGGCAACTTGGCCAATCCCTGAACTCCTGCCTGCCCTCCTCCAGGGGATCTTCCCACCCCAGGGATTGAACGAGAATCTCCTGTCTCCTGGATTGGCAGGTGGGTTCTTTACCACTAGTGCCATCTGGGAAGCACTAGCCACTCTCTGCTTTTCTGTAATTGTGGTCTTTTAAAAATAAGTCCTTCTGGAGGAGGAAATGGCAGCCCACTCCAGTATTCTTGTCTGGAAAATCCCGTGGACAGAGGAGCTTGGCGGGTTGTAGTCCATGGGGGTCACAAACAGTTGGACACTACCAAAGCAACTTAGCACAAAAATAAATCCACAAATTCTTTGATACTCTTTCCATCAAAAGCTGAGGTCTCCTTGAAATTGAAATTGTGCCCGCTCCTTGAAATTGGATGGGTCTTTGGAATGCCTCAACACCCTGCCTGTGGCAGGGTCATAAAAGACACTGGAATTGGGCTTGGGATCTGAACTTCCACACTAAGTACAGGGAGGCCCATGCTGGGCTTCTCTGTGCCCTGTTGTTTGTATCTATCAGGCTGAGGATTTCGGACTGCACTGTCCTCACCCCAACCCCTGAAAGTAACCTAGGTGGTCCTGAGGGCAGTGCTCAACCTTTTGCGTCCTGTGTTTCTTCCAGCATTCCATTCCAGAACTGGCAGGAAACCAGCATTTATTGAGCACCTACTCCATGGGGGGCACCATGCTGCGTATTCTGCATTGCCGCCTCTCAGCCTGCACCAGCCCTTTATGGGATTTTAATCTCCTTTTGAGCTGAAGAAACAGGCTCAGAGGGGTGAAGTGATTAAGCCATCGTCACCCATCGGGGATTTGAACCCGGCTTTGTGGAAGCCATTGCAGAACTATGGTTAGAGAAGCCTTCTCTGAGGTGATGTGCTGAGCAGGGACCCTAAGGATGAGGAGGAGTGGCCTTTAGGAAAAGCCATACCAGGCCAGCAAAGAGCAAGGACAAAGGCCTGGCGGCAGTGCGCCTGGGGGCCTCTGCTCCTTGGACTCAGCCTGCCAGGGCAGAGTGGGGGGCTCTGGGCTGGGAACCCGTAAACCAGGGTTCCCACCTTGCCCCGCCTGGCCGTGGATCCCTCAGCACACCTTGTCTCCTCGAGTGCATCTGTTTCCCTTGTAAAATGAAGGGGATAAAGCGGGTGACTCCCAGGGCTTTTTCAGCTTGGAGATGGTGGGGAGGGGAGACAGTCTAAAGAGTGAGGACCTCATGGGGACACAGAAATTGCCCTTCCTTTGGCATCAGTCTGAGAATATCCAGATTGGGGGCTGTTTGCAGGGGCGGGAGTTCCTGTAGTAGTGAGCTTTGGACCTTAGACCTTCCCCCACCCCGACAGCCTGCCCCAGGGCCCCAGGCCTGGCCTCTACCCCCACAGATGTTGTGGACTTCAAAAATATTCACAGCCTGAAAGTTGAGAGTTATGTTTTATTTGATGTGAAATTTTAGAACTTCAAGCCTGGACCTCAAGCATCTCAAGGAACCCTGAGAGAACTGCTCCAAGCAGGCGAGGTAGGGAGCCAGGTTATACAGAAGTTGTGCAATAAAGGGCAGGTAGTCTGAACATCAAAAGGTTATTGTTAAAGAAAACCAGATACCCCAAGTTAAGGAATTTAGCTCTTTTCTATGTACGGGAAGATACAAGAGTCTGGACTCACTGAAATCATTTATTTGACATGCACCTCAGCTCTCTGGGAACAGTATCCTGTGTTTTCACATCCAGAGTTTCCTTGGGGCTCACCTTCAGGAGTGACTGCGGTCTGATGGCTGCTAGATGACAGGTAGTCTTTGTTCATTCATATTGTTGCAGGGAGGAAGCCAATTCTGACTCTATGTTGGACACTGTTTCCTTGACTTGCTTTTCATTGCTCTTGTTATTATAATCATACTTACCAGCTTGCCTGGAGGACCCTGCCCCTCTGTTTGAACGTAAATTAAGGTGACTTTGTTAGAATTACACAAAAAAGATCTTCAGAACCCAGATAACCACGATGGTGTGACCACTCATCTAGAGCCAGATATCCTGGAGTCCAAAGTCAGGTGGGCCTTAGGAAGCATCACTACAAACAAAGCTAGTTGAAGTGATGGAATTCCTGCAGAGCTGTTTCAACTCCTAAAAGATGATGCTGTTAAAGTGCTGCACTCAATATGCCAGCAAATTTGGAAAACTCAGCAGTGGCCACAGGACTGGAAAAGGTTAGTTTTCATTCCAATCCCAAAGAAGGGCAATGCCAAAGAAAGGCAATGCCAAAGCATGTTCAAACTACTGCACAATTGCACTCATCTCACACGCTGGCAAAGTAATGCTCAAAATTCTCTAAGCCAGGCCTCAACAGTCCACTGTGAACTTCCAGATGTTCAAGCTAGATTTAGAAAAGGCAGAGGAACCAGAGATCAAATTGCCAACATCCACTGGATCATAGAAAAAGCAAGAGAGTTCCAGAAATACATCTACTTCTGCTTTATTGACTACGCCAAAGCCTTTGACTGTGTGGATCACAACAAACCATGGAAAATTCTTCAAGAGATGGGAATACCAGACCACCTGACCTACCTCCTGAGAAATCTGTACGCAGGTCAGGAAGCAACAGTTAGAACTGGACATGGAACAACAGACTGGTTCCAAATAGGAAAAGGAGTACGTCAAGGCTGTATATTTTCACCCTGCTTATTTAACTTACATGCAGAGTACATCATGAGAAACACTGGGCTGGATGAAGCACAAGCTGGAATCAAGATGGCAGGGAGAAATATTCATAACCTCAGATATGCAGATGATGCCACTCTTATGGCAGAAAGCAAAGAAGAACTGAGAAGCCTCTTGATGAAAGTGAAAGAGGAGAGTGGAAAAGCTGGCTTAAGACTCAACATTCAGAAAACTAAGATCATGGCATCTGGTCCCATCACTTCATGGCAAATAGATGGAGAAACAATGAAAACAGTGACCGACTTTATTTTCTTGGGCTCCAAAATCACTGCAGATGGTGACTGCAGCCATGAAATTAAAACATGCTTGTTCCTTGGAAGAAAAGCTATGACCAACCTAGGCAGCATATTAAGAAGCAGAGACATTATTTTGCCACCAAAGTCCATCTAGTCAAAGCTATGGGTTTTCCAGTAGTCCTGTGTTGACATGAGAGTTGGACTAAAAGAAAGCTGAGCAACAAAGAATTGATGCTTTTGAACTATAATGTTGAAGACTCTTGAGCGTCTCTTGGGCTGCAAGGAGATCCAACCAGTCCATCCTAAAGGAAATCAGCTCTGAATATTCATTGAAAAGACTGATGCTGAAGCTGAAGCTCCAGTATTTTGACTACCTGATGTGAAGAGCTGACTCATTGGAAAAGACCCTGATGCTGGGAAAGATTGAAAGCAGGAGGAGACGGTGATGACAGAGGATGAGATAGTTGGATGGCATCACCGACTCGATGAATGGGAGTTTGACCAGGCTCTGGGAATTGGTGATGGACAGGGAAGCTTGGCATGCTGCAGTCCATGAGGTCACAAAGAGTTGGAAATGACTGAGCAACTGAACTGAACTGAACTTGTCCCTGCCCACCTGTGACTACAAGAGATTAGCACACCCCTTCCAAAGGCTGACCATTCCCTTGGAGATGTTTTACAAGACTGAAGACCCTTTCATTTTGCTTCCCCACTGCCTCGCTCTTTCTATTCTGCCTTTTGACTTTAGTTCCTCATTGCTTCTTTCTCTCTGATCTATAAAATAACCTGGCACTCAGACCCCAATAAGTTGGTTATTTTAAGGCACTAGCCTGCCATCTTCTGGGTCATTTGCGTCCCATGTAAAGCCTCTTCCTTGCCTCAACACTTCGTCTCTCAGATTCATTGGCCTGTTGTGTGGCAAGCAGAGTGAGCTTGGACTAGGTAACAATACGGCAGGAAATACCCCATTTCACAGTGCCGATTCCCAGCTCAAGGTCCCTGCCGGTGACCCAGGACCAGCAGAGGCCCCTCGGAGCAGCATGAGCCCCACACTGGTTAGAACCCTTGGACTTTTCCTCTACCAGGCTGACCACCTCCTCCACAAAAGCCAAACCCACTTGTCACTCCCCCTACCATCAAGCCCTTCGGAAGAGAAAACCCTCTCCCTTTTAACACAATGGTGTTTACTGTGTTCTGATGACCGAAGTCTCGAAAGGAAATCAGGAAACCCAGAATTTGGAAACCACAGTGCCTGGAATACTGAGCTGCACATAGTAGATAATTGAGTGAATGAACATAAAGAGGAAAAGTAAAGGGTTAAGGGCATGAACTCTGGGACCAGGTGGCCTGGGTTTGAATTGTGGCTCGACCACTAAGTGACCTTGGGTGGGATGACTCAGTTTCCTTATCTGTAGTTGGGCTTAGCCATGGGACAGCAGGGCAAGAGGTCAGAGGTCAGGAAGAAAGCGGGTCAGGGCACTTCTTCCTGCTCTTTCTTTGCTTTGGATCTCAGTCTGGCTATGGCTGCATCATTCCTGACATCCTCTCCCCCTCGACTCCAGCATCCCCCCTCGCGCTGGGACACCTCACCTCCTTTCTTTGCTGCTTCAAGCCTAGGGAGGCTAGTTCCTGGAGGCTTCCCATCCTTCATGGGTTTCTTTCAGCCTGTCCCCCAGCTCTATAAATAGCCCCTTCATTCGAATCCTAAGAACCGTCTGAGCTGGATTCTGTTTCCTGCCTGGAGCCTGATCGACACAGTTGGGACACTGAGTATTTCAAGCAAATGCGGAGAGCTGGGGATTCTTCTCCGAGGTCAGCACAGGTCTCATGTGGGGACAGTAGCCTGTCAACGACAGAAGAGGACACAGCAACTTTACTCTGCCACCAAGGATGTCTCTGGGGGCCACATTCTGCAGAGAGCTGACATCCTTTTGGGCCTTGAAGGTCACATGAGGTTTTGCAGAGGAGAGAGCCAAGAGCTGTCCAGGAGAAGGATGCAGCAGAAACACAGAGCCAAAACATGTGATGGGCTGGCAGCTAGGAAGCCTGGATCCCTGCCTACTCCTGATGGTCTGTGTGACACAGGGGAAAACCACGGCCTTCTCTGATCCTCACTTTGCCTCTGAAGGCAGGGAAAGGTGTTAGACTAGGACAGCATTTCTCAGATTCTGGGGATCTTGTTTATTGATCTATCTTATTTTAAAATGTATTTTCATTGAGATGTAATTGACAAATTTAAGGTGTACAGCGTGTTGACCTGACATATTTATATACTGTAATAGGATCGCCACTGTAACATCAGCTGACACTTCTACCAAGCATACAATTATCACTTCTTTTTTGTAGTGGGAACAATTAAGATCTAGTCTCTTAGCAACTCTGAAGTTTATGATAGAACATTGTTGTCTGTAATTCTATGCTGTGTGTTAGACCTACAGGACTTATTTTTCTATGAGTTCCAAGTTTGGAGCCTTAAACACTGTCTCCCTAATTTACTCCCACCCCCGGCTCCTGGTAATCACCATTCAACTCTGCTTTTACGAGCTTAACCTTTTTAGATTCCACATATAAATGGCATCACACAGTTATTTACTTATATTTTGCTTAGCATAATGTCTTCAAGGTCCATGTTGTTGCAAGTGGCAGGATTTCCTCCTTTCTTACGGCTGAATAATATATCATTGTGTATATATGTAAACTTCTGCATGTAGAGATAAGGGAATGCTTATAGACTGTTGGTGGGAATGCAAATTGGTATAGCCACTAGGGAAAGAATATGGATATCTCTCAAAAAATTTTAAAAAAGACCTACCAAAAAAAAAAGTAGACCTACCATATGATCCGGCAATTCCACTTCTGGATATACATGCAAAGGAAATGAAAACAGAATGTTGAAGCGGTATCTGCACCCTCATGTTTATTACCCCATTATTCACAATAGCCAGGACATGGAAACAACCCAAGAGCCTGTCAGCGGCTGAACAGATAAGGAGGTTGTGGAATGCATAGATACGCCAGGGGTCTTGTTAATGCAAATTCTGATTCATTAGTTTCTTTTGGGAGCCGAGACTTTGTATTTCTAACAAGCTCCCAGGTGGCACCCATCTTGAACCGTACTTTGCAAACAAGAGACTAACTGGGATCCAAGTTCCCTCCAAGCTCAGGGATTCTACATCTCTGTTCGTTCTTTATTTTCTGAGCAGTTTTCTATGATGGTGCCTGCACTCCTGAGCACATCGACTCTAGCTGAAGAGAAGGATGTTGTGAAGACCTGCCATTCTGGATCTCTGTAGGGCACTTCAGAGTTTGATATTAATATTTATGGCAGCCTCCTCCTCCAACCTGGTTACTTGCAAATCTGTGTGTGCATGGAAACACACACACACACTTACACACATACACATGAGCCCCGAGGCATGTGGATTTACCAAAAAAGAAAAGAAATAGTAGTCAGTGACGTTCAGTTTGGTTCAAGACTGTGTCCCCTACTTAGGATGTCAGGACACCTCTGGAGCAGGAAGGCATGAAGGCACACAACTCCCCCCCAGGAAACTATAAGGAACTCAAAGACCCTCCTGTGTCTCCCTCCACCCCTTCTCTGCCTCTGCAATTGGCAGCATCTGAAATCCAATCTAGCCTCATTTCACCGGGACTTAATAGCTTTGGGGACCCTAAGGAGCTTCTGTTAAAGTGAAAATGTCTCAGCAAGAAAAAATTCTGTAATATTTGCCGGAGCTCACTTTATTGGATTCTTCTCGTGAAGTCCAGAGGGCCCTTGCTTTTACAGATGGGGAGGCTGAGACCAAGAGAGGGAAGACCGGCCACACAGTGAATCCATCACTGAACCCAGATTTCCAACCAGGCCGTGGTTCTGATTCTTGGGGTCAGGCAGCCAGCCTTGGCTCATAATTTGAAAATCATCACAAACTGGCTTTGAGCCACGCAGAGGTGGATTCAGATCTGGACATTTTAAAAATAAATGCTTATTGACTGTCAACCATATGGCAGGCATTGAGAATATACTGTGGCAAGTCAGATATAGTCCTTACGGTAGAGTGAAAATTAGTGGTTTGTTAATGTTTAATGCTGACTTTGATTACCGTTTGTCAGATCCCATAATACAGATTTCACACAGATCTGATTCTCATAACAGCTCCCCGAGGTGGTTATCACTATTTGTTGTTGTTCAGTCGCTCAGTCGCTTCTGACTCTTTGTGACCCTGTGGACTGCAGCACGCCAGGTTTCCCTGTCCATCACTATCTCCCATTATTACTATGATCCTCATTTTACAGATGAGAAGACTGAAGGACAGGGATTTAATTGCTCAAAGTCACACAGCAGATAAATAGCGGAGCAGGGACTTGAACCCATGGTGTCTGGGACCACGGCCCCTGCTTTAATCACCACATCACGAGCTTATCATTCTTCCCAACAGCCTCACGCCAAAGAGGAGGGCAAGGTTTTATCTCTACTTTACAGAGGAGGAAATAGAGGATCAGAGAGATCCATTTGGAAAAGTTGTGCAGCTCAGGACGGCTTGGGTTGACACCTCCCCTTCTCTAGGGTACCCCTGCTTCATATTTAAGTCAGAATTGCTGGAAGGAACCCCAAGAGGGCAATGCTTAACCAGAAGTGAAGCTGCTCTGATGATGAGCTTTCAGGCAGTCCAGAGAGAGCAATTCTTTTTTTTTTCCTTCCTTTCCAACACCTTTGTTGACATTCATCTCACACTCCGTAACATTCACCCATTTCAAGGGTAAGTTGAGTGGTTTTTACCGTATTCACAGGGTTGTGCAAGCACCACCACAATCTAATTTTAAAAGATTTTCAGCATCCCCCAAAGAAACCCCGTACCCATTAGCCACCACTTGGAGCGAGCAGTGCTCAGCCTGAAGGGAGAAGCTGCTCCAGTAGTGGTTTTTCAGGCAGTGTGGCAGATAATTGGGAGTGTCCTGGGGGATGCTCTTCCACCAGACCTCCAAACAACTGCCTATTTCTCAGCCATTAGCGAGACCTCCCCAGGGCACACTGAGTTCCACTCAACAGTGTTTAGATACAAGAGATAATTGCACTTATTTCTATAGATAGTGGGGACAGGGGCTGCCTGAATGTCTTGGAAAGCAGAGGGCAGGAATGGGAGCGGGCTGACCATCTCCACAGAGAGTAATGGGAGAGGAAGTGCTGGTTTTGGTGGGGGGTAAGGGGAGGCTGGGTTATGTCCCCTACTTAGCAGCTGTGCTCCCACCCCAGGCAGAGGGGTCTTTAAAAAATGTGATATGGAGCGTGTCCTTCTCTTGCTCAGAACTCTCCAACGGCTTCCCTTACTTTTTGAAACAAAATTCAGAGCCCTTCACTTCAGTTCAGTTCAGTCGCTCAGTCGTGTCCGACTCTTTGTGACCCCATGAACCACAGCATGCCAGGCCTGCCTGTCCATCACCAACTCCCGGAGTCTACCCAAATCCATGTCCATCGAGTCAGTGATGCCATCCAACCATCTCATCCTCTGTCGTCCCCTTTTCCTCCTGCCCTCAATCTTTCCCAGCATTAGGGTCTTTTCCAATGAGTCAGCTCTTCACATCAGGTGGCCAAAGTATTGGAGTTTCAGCTTCAACATCGGTCCTTCCAATGAACACCTAGGACTGATCTCTTTTAGGATGGACTGCAAGGTTGGATCTCCTTGCAGTCCAAGGGACTCTCAAGAGTCTTCTCCAAAACTACAGTTCAAAAGCATCAATTTTTCGGCGCTCAGCTTTCTTTATAGTCCAACTCTCACATCCATACACGACCACTGGAAAAACCATAACCTTGACTAGATGGACCTTTGTTGGCAAAGTAATGTCTCTGCTTTTTAATATGCTGTCTAGGTTGGTCATAACTTTCCTTCTAAGGAGTAAGTGTCTTTTAATTTCATGGCTGCAATCACCATCTGCAATGATTTTGGAACCCAGAAAAATAAAGTCTGACACTGTTTCCACTGTTTCACCATCTATTTGCCATGAAGTGATGGGACAGGACGTCGTGATCTTAGTTTTCTGAATGTTGAGCTTTTTTTTTTTTAATTTTATTTTATTTTTAAACTTTACATAATTGTATTAGTTTTGCCAAATATCAAAATGAATCCACCACAGGTATACATGTGTTCCCCATCGTGAACCTTCCCCCCTCCTCCCTCCCCATACCATCCCTCTGGGTCGTCCCAGTGCACGAGCCCCAAGCATCCAGTATCGTGCATCGAACCTGGACTGGCTTCTCATTTCATACATGATATTTTACATGTTTCAATGCCATTCTCCCAAATCTTCCCACCCTCTCCCTCTCCCACAGAGTCCATAAGACTGTTCTATACATCAGTGTCTCTAATGAGGCTCCAGTTTCATCCACCTCATTAGAACTGATTCAAATGTATTCTTTTTAATGGCTGAGTAATACTCCATTGTGTATATGTACCATAGCTTTCTTATCCATTCATCTGCTGATGGACATCTAGGTTGCTTCCGTGTCCTGGCTATTATAAACAGTGCTGCGATGAACACTGGGGTACACGTGTCTCTTTCCCTTCTGGTTTCCTCAGTGTGTATGCCCAGCAGTGGGATTACTGGATCATACGGCAGTTCTATTTCCAGTTTTTTAAGGAATCTCCACACTGTTCTCCATAGTGGCTGTACTAGTTTGCATTCCCACCAACAGTGTAAGAGGGTTCCCTTTTCTCCACACCCTCTCTAGCATTTATTATTTGTAGACTTTTGGATCGCAGCCTGAATGTTGAGCTTTAAGCCAACTTTTTCACTCTCTTCTTTCACTTTCATTAAGAGGCTCTTTAGTTCTTCTTCACTTTCTGCCATAAGGGTGGTGTCATCTCAGTATCTGAGGTTATTGATATTTCTCCTGGCAATCTTGATTCCAGCTTGTGCTTCTTCCAGCCCAGCGTTTCTCATGATGTACTCTGCATAGAAGTTAAATAAGCAGGGTGAAAATATACAGCCTTGACATACTCCTTTTCCTATTTGGAACCAACCAGTCTGTTGTTCCATGTCCAGTTCTAACTTGCTTCCTGACCTGCATACAGGCTTCTCAAGAGGCAGGTCAGGTGGTCTGGTATGTCCATGTCTTTCAGAATTTTCCAGTTTATTGTGATCCACACAGTCAAAGGCTTTGGCATAATCAATAAAGCAGAAATAGATGTTTTTCTGGAACTCTCTTGCTTTTTCCATGATCCAGCAGATGTTGGCAATTTGATCTCTGGTTCCTCTGCCTTTTCTAAAACCAGCTTGAACATCTGGAAGTTCACAGTTCCCCTATTGCTGAAGCCTGGCTTGGAGAATTTTAAGCATTACTTTACTAGCATGTGAGATGAGTGCAATTGTGTGGTAGTTTGAGCATTCTTTGGCATTGCCTTTCTTTGGGATTGGAATGAAAACTGGCCTTTTCCAGTCCTGTGGCCACTGCTGAGTTTTCCAAATTTGCTGGCATATTGAGTGCAGCACTTTCACAGCATTGTCTTTCAGGATTTGAAAGAGCTCAACTGGAATTCCATCACCTCCACTAGCTTTGTTTGTAGTGATGCTTCCTAAGGCCCACTTGACTTCACATTCCAGGATGTCTGGCTCTAGATGAGTGATCACACCATCGTGATTATCTGGGTTGTGAAGATCTTTTTTGTACAGTTCTTCTGTGTATTCTTGCCACCTCTTCTTAATATCTTTTGCTTCTGTTAGGTCCATACCATTTCTGTCCTTTATTGAGCCCTTAACAGTCTTAAAAGCCTCCTGGCCTCATCCCATGCTGTGCTCCTACTTGTCCTCTTCTTCCAACCTAACACGCTGCTTTTTTCTGTTCCTATACGGTGCTTCCATTAAGTGTAAATAGAAAAAGGTGCACCTTCTTGGGGGATATATTAGAGAAAGGATTTTGTTCCTTCAGCCTGGTGTCTTTTTACAGTGCACGACCTAGGCCCCCGAGCCCAGGAGTCCTGCCTTTAACATGCCACGCCCCAAACAGTCAAGATTTGGACATCTGGGAGGAGTGGAAAGAGCCTGGGCTCTGATGGCAGAAAGGGCAGGGATCCCAGCTCTGCCACTTGCCAGATGTGTAAGCTGGGACATGACTCAATCGAAAAGGATTGAACAGGTCCCACTCTGGGGGATGGAAAGTGTTGTGAGGATTAAATGAAATCATTAGTGTGCTGTGCTTGATCAATATCCCTCCCTTCCGCTGTGTGGCCCCAGAGTGTCTACCTCTATTAACGGAGAATCAATGCTGTTAGCAGAAGCATGTACATTTTTCTTTTTAAATTAAAAAAAAAAAAACCAGAAAAACCTTTTATCTGCTTTTTTTCCAGTACAAATGCTTCTTTCTGTTTTTACTACCATCAGCCTGGAAGAAGTCTGCATGACAACAGACTCCTAATTTGTTCCCGCCCCCTTCTACTCTTGCCTTTCCAGTGCTTTCAGAAGTCACAACTTTATAACTAAATCTGGTCATGTCATGCTAAACCCTGCTACCTGTGTCAAACTCTTCCTCATCCTTCTGGTCTCAGACCAAATGTCAGCAGCTAAGGAGGACCGCTTTATCACTTTCAAGTTAGAATCCATCTAATGGCCTAAGACCGCCACACCTGGTGTCCCACAGCAGAAAATGGCCCATGGTTTCCAAGAAATTCACCAAGAGTCCAAGGATGGTCCGGGCTGGTGACCTTGCTTTCTCACCAGCCTGGAGAGTCATGCGTGCATGCCAAGTCGCTTCAGTCATGTCTGACTCTTTGTGACCCCATGGACTGTAGCCCGTCAGGCTCTTTTTCGGTCCATGGGATTCTCCGGGTAATAATACTGAAGTGGGCTGCCATGCCCTCCTCCAGGGAGCCTTCCCCACCCAGGACGACTCCCGCATTGGCAGGCGGGTTCTTTACCACTAGCACCACCTAGGTATCCCCATCTGGAGAGTCATGGGGAAATGTTAATTTTAGCTGAGGATGTGATGGACTAAAAACTCCAATGGCGTCTGTCTCCTAGCCTAGTGTTCTGCTTTAGGCACAACGGCTGGGCAGAAAGCATGGACTAAGGGAGCCATCAAGGTGGAGCCCAAGTATGGAGCAGAGAGAACAGTCTGTGGGGGCTAGCTGCTCAACAGCGTCACCATGTGGCGGTGAGAAGAGCAGCAGTCGCAGTAAATACACAGGACGGTGGACTGTGAGGAATCACTGCTCAACAGCGACACCATCTTGCAGTGGCAGGAACAACACCCCAATGAACAGACTACGGACCGCGGCCTGACATTAGAAAGCAAGACGCACTCCTTTTGGACTAAGTAAATCCCAATTATTCTTGGGCAGTGTGGAATGAGGGGTGTCCTCAAAAAGGGACAGTGGGGCTTTCTGCTCAGGAAGGCATGTGGGAGCTCAAAAGGTTTATTAGAGAACTAAAAAGAGATGATTGTATCTTGGCCACACCAGGTACAGGCAATAAATGAATGAATGAACATAAAACAAGAAGAAACAACATGATCACCAGAATTTCAAAGAAAAAAAAAGGTTTTTTTTTGTTTGTTTTTTTTTAATGTAGTATGAAGCACAGAGAGAAATATTGTGATTACCACTGAAATGCAATTCTTGGAGGAAATGTCCCTGCAGCCTTAGCCCTTGGAAGAAACAATTCCTAAAATACACACCTCTCAGTTTTCCAAAAGACCAAGTTTCATGTTTGGATCATTTCTGAATCTGAGTTCAGAGAAGTTTGCAAGAGTCTCTGAGTCCTGAGCTAGAGAGGGAAGCCTAGAGAGGGGGCAGCCTGTGCCCCAGGGGCGTGTCAGGAACGGGTGCTGACAACCCTGCACCTCCTGATTGACAGCCCCCGGCACCCATGGGGTCTTCAGCTGTAGTGGACATCTGCACCGAACAGCAGGAAATCCTGGGGGAGAGATGAGAACGCCGTCATCTGCCGGAACAGTATCCCTCATTTGTGAGGGTGGGAATGCTGGGGTTTTTAGAAGAAAACTTTGGGAGCTTGCCTGCTGGGAAAGAGAGAGCCTCTCTGCTGACAGAAAGGCAAGAGTGAGTTGGGGCAGGGGGCTGGCATCCCACCCCTACGGTCTGCACATTAGCGGCTGCCCATGCCCGAGAATCTGTCAGCAGTTTCCCTGGCAGCTGTTTTCCGCTCAGACGTGGAGACCCCCGGGCTGCCGTGAAGGCCTTCATTTGTCATCCCTGCCTCTTGGCAGCTCCAGGGAGCCCTCCTTGCCATCAAGGCTACAAAACCACTTCTCTTTTGCTCCTTCCTGCCCTTCACTCAAGAATGTTCAGAAAGGAATTCAGTTGTGCCCAGGGGGTCATTTTTTATTTTAAGGATGAACTGGGTTAGATGTGGGGGATGTGGGGGATGTGTTTCCTCTGCTCACTCAATTTACTTCTCTATTGTCTCTTAGCCCTGGGAGTTCTCCAGTTAGGTTGAAAGAACTGGGGACTGGTGGACTGGATGTTGGGGGTGAGGGAGAGTGAGGAATCTGGGTGGGGGTTTCCCATGAGGGTCATCAGAAAGCCCTGGACTGAGGTAAGGAATGCAAGAGTGGGTGATGGCTTCCTTGTAGAGTTATCAGCTCTTTAGGACATAGTGGGTGTAAGGAGCTTTAGAGTGGAGACACTGAAGAAGCCAGTATGTGTACTTTGGGCACATAGAAGAGACTGGAACCTCAGCCGGGTCACACGGAGATGACTGTTGTGCTTATGCTGATGAAAGTGACCAGGGAGGAACTTCTTTGGTGGCCCAGTGGCTGAAACTCCATGCTGGTCAGGGAAATAGATCCCACATGTCGTAACTAAAGAGTTCACACGAAGCAACTAAAGATCCTGCATACCGCAACTAAGACCCAGTGCAGCCAAATGAATAAATATTAAGAAAAAGAAGACGACAGTGACCAGGGAAAGCAATTGTGGGGGAAGGGCAGAGGCCGGGGCAGGAACCCTGGAGAACTCTCTCTGGGAGGGGAAGAAGGAACCAGTAAAGGAGACCAAATAACACAGTGAGAGGTGGCTGGAAAACCTGGAGAGGGAATCGTCAAAGCTAAGAGAAGAAAGTGTTCCAAGGATGGGGAAAATAGTGTCAGATGCTGTTGGGGTCAGACCAGGGAAAAGGGAAGAGAAGGCTGTCCATTCCGGTGTCTTAATCTGCCAGACACTGACCAAGGGCCTGGAAGGATGCTGGATGCAAAGGAAGGCATGCGTCACATATCTGTCAAATATTTAAATGCATCCACCTTATAAAGGAAGCTTGGGGCCACTAAGTGAGTTCCATTTCTACCAAGTATTGTGTGGGAGTGGTACAAGTCAGGGGTTAAAAACCGGGACCTGGCTTTGACTTTGGACTTCATTTAATGGCGGTGTGGCGTCCCTGAGTCTTATCCTCTCTTCTGTTTAGCAACATACCCTGTGGGAGTGTTGGAAGGGTCGACAGCGCTTGATCCAGAGCTGGAGGAAGGTGGCTATCGAAGTAGGAGATTTGGCGAAGGAGACCCTGGGGACTCACCTGGTAAGGCTGAAGGGTCAGGTTGAAGAGCTCAATGTAGGCGGGCAGCGGGAGAGGGAAGCCTTTCTGTAGCTTCTCTGCATTGGAGGTTAAGGCAGAGGTTAAGGTGAAGGTACCACCTCTGATGGGAGGGGCCGGGGGAGGGAGAGGGTGGGGCCGGGACTCAGGCAGCCAGTCCGCAGCCTCCCTGGACCCTCTGGGAAGAAACCTAGGCAGGAAGAGGCCGCCCAGAGTCTCCTCTTCTCTCTCCTCCACTAACCTCCGGACACTGCGGACACAGGAATTCCGGCCCCCTCAGCCCCAAGACCGCCCGCCCGAGGGTACCAGCAGTGCTGGTGCACCCCTGGCCCGAGTGACAGCCGGGGCAACTGCTTGCTGGGGCGTGGAGGCCTGGAGACACCTGACGGATATGCACATGTAGCCCCTCGATGTTTCGGATGAAACCAGAAATGGGTGGTAGCCAGGACCAGCTCCCCCATCCCACCACACTCTGGCATGGAACTCTGGAGAATTCTAAGCTCCAGCCTAGTCCCTCAGGTCATTATGAAGCTGCACTTGTGAAGGCAGGAGGAGAAGCCAGAGTCTATATGTAACAATTCGTTGTCTTCATTTATAATTTCTAAGTGGCCTAAATCAGGGGTCCCCAACCTCCGGTGATGTGAGGTGGAGCCGATGTAACAATAATAGAAATAAAGTGCACAATAAAAGTAATGCGCGTGAATCATTCTGAAACCATCCTCTCCCACCCCGTGCATGGAAAAACTGTCTTCCATGAAACCAGTCCCTGGTACCCAAAAGGGTGGGGGCCGCCGGCCTAAATGTTCTCATCGTAGGGTGGGTGGGCCTCTATTTGCACCCTTGCACCCGGCTCTGCAAAGGTCAGGGGTTTCACCAGTGAGTGAGCTGAGTGGAAGTGTTGTTAGCCCAGGTTAGCCCTTCTTCCTTAGCCCTTCTCTCTTGGAAAAAGACCAAAGATTCTGGCTTCAGAGCTGGGATCGAATTCCAGCTTCATCTCTTACCTTCTCTGGGACCTGAGAACCACTCATTCTCTGATCTCCCATTTCCTCCCATGAAAACTGGAGGTATTATTCTCCGTCTCAATGGACGGTCTCACAGTTCACGAAGGAGGAACTCAACCCTTTTCCCCTCCCTTTTCTGGGCCAGGTGTCACTTGAGGTTCATTTGAGGAGACCACCTCCAGCCTCCACACCGGGGGCCCGATAACCCATGGCTCTAAGATCCACCCCCCTCACTGGGACTGAAAATCACTCCTTTCTCTAAAACTCCTTACTGTTAATCACGGGAAGCACGATGGTGGGCATAACGTAGTTGATGACAGACTGCAGCGACTCAACCTGGGGATCGGGAGGACAGGACCCACGTCAGGGCACTGGGGCATCAGCCGTCCTCCGTCACCCGCCCTCCCACCCAGAACAACCTCAGGAAGAACCGCTGAGAGACAGACCAAGGGGTGACCTGGAAACACTGCAGCTCAAGGTCACCAAAGCACTCTTTTGCTTTAAAGGTTCCAGATGCAAACCACATTCTAGACTTGTAGGGGGTGAGGCGGAAGCAAGGAAGGTCATCACAGAGCACTGAAATGTGAAAACTTTTGTGCAAGAACATGCACTCTCTCAGGCTAGGGGGGCAAATTCATTCAACCTTTCAGAGGGCTATTTGGTGATGCTCATCAGAAGCCTTAACAATGTGTGTGCCAGGTGGGCCAGCAAACATGCCTCCAAGGCATTTATCCTAAAGAAATGAGGTAGTGCAATAAATAGAACCAAAATGATAAAAGCAACCTGCAGGTCCAGCAATTGTGGAATCATCTGGGGGGTGGCCGGTAGGGGGCGGGCGGGCATGGTAGCACTTGGATAATAAGAGATACTATGTAACTATTTAGGGCTTCCCTGGTGGCTTAGATGGTAAACAATCTGCCTGCGATGCAGAAGGTTCAGGTTAGATCCCTGTGTCAGGAAGATCCCTTGGAAAAGGGAATGGCTACCCACTCTAGTACTCTGGCCTAGAGAATTCCACAGACAGAGGAGCCTGGTCCATGGGGTTACAAAGAGTCAGACACCACTGAGCAACTAAAACTTTCACTTTTCATGTGTAATTATTAACAATGATCTGGCAGAAATATAGCATCAGGGACTCAATGGACATGACTTTGGGCAAACTCTGAGAGATAGTGGAAGACAGAGGAGCCTACAGTCCATGGGGTAGAAAAGTACTGGACACGACTTAGTGACTGAACCCACAACAACAACAGAAATATATTGGGTTGGCCAAAAAATTCATTTGGGTTTTTCCATAACATCTTACAGTAAAGCCTGAACAAACTTTTTGGCCCACCCGAGAATTATCAACATAGACTTTTTTGTGATCTATTTTTGAGTTTAAAAAAAGCAGGCTAATGTATAACTAATTCACTTTGCTCTACAGCAGAAACTAACACAACACTGTAAATAAACTGCACTCCAATAAAAATTTAAAAAAAAGAAAAATCAGGTTACAGAAACCACGTAATTCCATCCTGTTATTAAACATGCATCGAAAAAAGTCAGGAAGGATATACACCAAATTATTAAGTAAGTGGTGAAAACAGGAGTGATTTTTATGTTTTGTTTTGCAAATCTGTAGGTTCTGACTGTTCTATAATGTACATGTTTTGCTTTTGCAGTAATAAAAAAATTCAAAAATAACGTAACACCTTCAAGATGATGGCCTGTAGTGGTGACATTTACAACCTGTCAATATGTACATTTTTGTTTCTGGAACAATTGAGTTTCCTTCCCCGGGCTGTAATTCCTGGGGCTCATCAAACGTGGTGCCCTTCTTCCCATGAATCTGGGAACTTTAAATTTTTATTTTCTGCAGAAGCAGAAGTTAGTTATCGACTGAGTCCAGCTGCTGCCAGGAGAGCCCTGGCATCAGTAAATCCATGAAAATACAATGAGGTTGCTTTGGGTCTTTCTGTTTGTTGTAATCTTATCAGATGGGAACGGCTGGCTGGATTTCCATCGGATTTGGAGGGGATGTTGGGACTGACTTCAGGGTTGGGTGATGGGGCTGCATTTCAGAGATCTAAGGAAATATTCTCCAGAGGTTTGGCAAGAGGCTCTCTGGCAGATTCCGGCCGTGAGCAGTAAGACACTGTGGGCAGAATTAGCATCTTTTAATAGAGAAGGAAACAACCCACTCCAGTATTGTTGCCTGGAAAATCCCATAGACAGAGCAGCCTGGTGGGGTCGCTTAGAGTCAAACAGGACAGGACTTAGCAACTAAATAACAGCAACAGTGGAAGTCACAAGAGCAAGGCTCATTCAGGTCGGCTGTTGAAGAGCATCTGACCTGCTGTTTACAAGGGCAGCTCCCCATCAGGGCCAGAAGGTATGGTAGGAGGAGAAGGAGCAGTGAACCTCCTGTTTTTAAAAATAGATTTTGGGGGGATGTGGACCATTTTTAAGGCCTTTATTGGATTCGTTACAATATTGCTTCTGCTTTATATTTTGTTCTGCTTTGTTTTGGCTGTGAGGCACCTGAGATCTTAGCTCCCCGACCAGAAACTGAACCCGCATCCCCTGTATTGGAAGGTGAAGCTGTAACCACTGGACGGACCGCCTGGGAACTCCCAGTGGTGAGTCTATTTGATGACAATGATTCCATGTAGTGGAATCATCTCTGTGGGCTGGCGAGATACCTGTCATCTCCCTCCCATCTGCCCTACCGTTCATTCACTTAGCTGCTCAAGTCAAAAATCTGGGAGTCATTCTTCATTGCCTTTCCCCCGCACCATGCACAGAAAATCTCTCACCAAGTTCTAATTCTGCTTCCAAAGTTTGTCTCCCATCTGCCATCTTTCTCTTCCTTCCTGGCCTCGTCCCAGCCTCCATCATCTCTCACGTGGACAATGCACCAGCCTCCCCAAGACAAGGATCCTTATGCTCTGACTCATCCCCCATAGTCCATTCCCCTCATTTCTGCAGGGGCATCTTTTATAAAGTGGAAATGGATCATGTCCCTCCCTGCATGAAACAGTTCGCTGGCTTCTCACTGCCCTCTGAACACAAGCTACTCTAGCCTAGAAGGCTCAGGGTGGGCCCACCCCTGCCTGCCCGCCTGCCTCTCTCTGCCCCCAACTTCTCATCTTGTTTCTCCAGCCACACTGCTTGCCCCCACTGCCCAAACAAGCCAAGCGGTTCACCACAGGGCCTTCGCTCATGCTGCTCCCTCTGCCTGCCACACCTTCACCTTGTGGGCTCCTTCAGCCCAAATATCACCTCCCCAGAGAGGCTTCTCCTGATCACAGGCTCTAACTGTTAACCTGCCCCATCACTTTCTACCCCACCTCCACTTAGTTTTTCAAAGCATTGATCTTGACCAAAATGATCTTCATTTCTCATTGTCTGTTTCTCCCCTACAATGGAAGCTCTAGAGGAGTTGTTTTCTTTTCTAACTCATCAGCACATCCCCATCCGTGGAACAGGGCCTGCCACATAGTAGGTACTCAAGAAGGTAATTCACTTGTTCATTCAACACACATCTGTTGAGCAGATTCTCTGTACCTGATTGTGTACAATTAATCCCATTTAAAACTCACTGCACTAACTCAGGCAGAAATTATTATCCTTGATTTGTAGGGAAGGTATGAAATTTGTTGAGTGGAAGTGACTTGCTCAGGGCCCATAGTTAGTAGATTTGGAGCTGCAATTCTAGCTCAGGTCTCTGTGCCTGCAATTGTGTGTGTGTGTGTGTGTGTGCGTGTGTTCGTGCACGCGCTCAGTCATGTCCGATTCTTTGTGACCCTATGGACTGTAACCCACCTGGTCCTCTGTCCATGGAATTTCCCAGGCAAGAATATTGGAGTGGGTTGCCATTTCCTCCTCCAGGGGATCTTCCCAACCCAGAGGTCAGCACCCTATCTCCTGTGTTTCCTTAGTATAGGAAAAAGCATAGTATATGTAGAGTTCCCTTCTATCTGTGGTTTCAAGCAACCCCAAGGTCTTGGAATATATCTGCTGTGAATAAGGGGGACTACTGTATTCAGTTAAGCTGTTCAAGAGGAAATAAAGATTTCATCACACAATTCATTGTGACAAAACCCTAGACTATCCCACTTTGCTCAAAGGCAGTATGACAGTATATATCTTTTATGATGCTACGTCTCCAAATGTACTTGTCTCTACTTGGTCGTAGAGACATGGAAGGCAGTTGTACACAAAACCCACAGTGCTCCTCCCCTCATTATTTCACATGCAAATTATATGCAAACTAATCAGTAGTCTGTTGAAATGATGTTATGAGCCCAGGTGGCCCTCAGGACAGTTATCTCAAGATCAGAGGAAGGAAGGAGCCACCAAGGGCCTCAGACTCACCGAGAAGGGGCCGATGTCTGAGTGCTTCAGTTCCAGGAGCAGCCTGTGAGAAGGGGAGGGGAAAGTTGAGACCACCATTTGCCTGACCCATATTAGAATTCAGTTACTGGGGAGAAGGGCTTCCCAGATGGGGCTAGTGGTAAAGAACCTGTGTGCCAGTGCAGGAGACATAAGAGATGGGTTTGATCCCTGGGTTGGGAAGATCCCCTGGAGGAGGGCATGGCAACCCACTCCAGGATTCTTGCCTGGAGAATCTCCTGACAGAGGACCCTGGGTTGACAGAGTCAGACACAACCGAAGCAACTTAGCACAGCATTGAGGAGAAGGGACACTCACTGGTGGGTGTTGTCTGCTCTTCCCATCCTGTATCCATTCCTCCTTCCTCTGGTGACAGCTCCCTGATTTTTTCTTTGGGACAGTCATCTGTTCCCTACATTGTTAATTCTGGGTTCTGGGGTGGGCTGGCCAAAGGGCAGAGTCTACCTCCGCTGCCATGGTGATTGCTTCGAGAATTGACCACTAACCCATGCTGGTCCAAGGACTTCTGCTGGAAATATTGGGAGTGAGGTATTCTCTTTTCTCCAGCAAAATTAGCTGGTGACCATTTTTGCCACCACTCGGTGACAGCCTGCTGGGAAATGAAGCCAGTATTGGGGAGAGCAGAGCCAAGAAGAGAGTCAGAGCCCTAAGGATATCATTGGAGCACCTGGATCTACCTGTGTCTGAAACCCTCAGACTTTGAATAATTTGAGCCCATAAACAATCCCCTGAAACGAGTCGCCAGTCCAGGTTCGATGCACAATACTGGATGCTTGGGGCTGGTGCACTGGGACGACCCAGAGGGATGGTATGGGGAGGGGGAGGGAGGAGGGTTCAGGATGGGGAACACATGTATACCTGTGGTGGATTCATTTTGATATATGGCAAAACCAATACAATATTGTAAAGTTAAATAAAAATAAAATCCCCTATTTATGGACTTCATGACATCTTAACAATGATCCAGGAGAAAGGTAAATAAATGGCTATTTAATGAATCCCTTTTATTCACTATGTTGGATGCTATATCCTACTGAATTCCTGTAACACCCAAGAGGCAAGGGCCATCACACTCCCATTTTACAGATGATGTCCTTGACAATCAGAGAAGACAAGCAATCTGCCCAAGGGCACGCAGTTAACAATCAGCCAAGTAGAATTTCAACCAGGTCTCCCTGATGCCAAAGCTTCTGTTGTCTCCAGTACCCTGCAAAGCTTGAAAACTCTTGCCCCGTGGAGTCTCACCACCCCCTATTCCTGTATATTTTAGGAAGTCTGTGCTCAGCCATCACCCAGCTGTATTTTCTCCAGCTCCTCTACTTGAGAGGCCCACAGGTGTTTCCAGGAAAATGAAATCCACATGTTTCCAAAGCAGTAACACTTGTCAAAATGATGCCAGGAGAAATAAGCAGCATGCAAACCTCTGGAGCCAAGCTCAAGGTTAAGAAGGACAGCTCTGTGCCAGAGAGAAGGCAGAAACAGACAGGAATGTGGGTCAAGACTCAATTTAAGCAGAGTGAAAGTGAAGAAGAGGTAGACGCCAGGTTGGAATTCGGGGGTCATCACGTCTGCTCTGCTCATCTCCCTCTCTCTCCCTCTTGCCTCCTTTGGTGTCTTTCTGTCTCTCTGACGGTCTCCCTATTACTGTGTCTCTGCATGCATCTGTCTGTCTTGCTCTACTTTCTTTCTCAGTGTCTCTCCCTGCCTTACTGTGTCTCTCTGTGTTTCCCCATCTCTTTCTGTCTCTCCCCCATTTCTGTATTGCTCTTCTGTGTGCCCCTCTGTCTTTCTCTCTTCCTCTTGCTTGTTGAGCACTTATTATATCCTTCAAAGCGTTCTAAACATCACAACACATATTAATACAATGATTACGGCTGGCAAAGAACAGTAGTAATTGGACTTATTTTACCAGCCAGGGAAAACGGCTGAAGTCTGAAGAGTTCTGTGCTTGCCAAAGGTGAGCCGCACTTGAAAGGCAGCCGCCTCAGCCTCCGAGCCCATGTTCCTAACCCCCACCTCCTCTGCTGGGATTCAAACCCAGGCACGGGTTCCAGAATCTCCTGGCAGGAGGTGGCTGATGAAGCCCCAAGGATGGGGTGTGAAGAAGTTGAAGTGGGTTTCCAAATGTCAAGGAAGGCCAGGGACGTGGGGTGGCTGGAGGCTGGAGCAGATTTATCAACTGGCACTGCCCAGTCATGAATGGACTAGGATAGGGGCGTGACCTGGGATGTGGGGGTTTCAGTGCTAAAGCTGGGTCACTGCAGCCAAGCCGAGATGGCTGATCACCCTATGACGGGTGGTCTTGGGTGGGTCACTTCATCTTTGAGCACCAGTTTCACTATCTGCAAAATGGGGATATTGTACGTACTGTGCTCTGTCTGAGGTTTAAATGGGATGAATGAACACGAAAGCTTGGAACTTGGTAAGGTCATTGTGAACTCACAGGCACCAAGATTGGATGGGAAGGACTTCTCCAGTGGTCCAGTGGATAAGAATCTGTCTGCCAATGCAGGGGACATGAGTTTGATCTCCGGTCCAGGGAGATTCCACATGCCATGGGACAACTACTGAGCCTGAGCTCGAGCCACAACTACTGATTCACATGCCCTAGAGTCTGTGCTCCCAACAAGAGAAGCCCGAACACCGCAACTAGAGAGTAGCCCATGCTTGCCGCAATTAGAGAAAGCACACTCGCAGCAACAAAGCCAAAAAAAGAATGGATGGGCAGTCCCCTCCTCCCATGCCCATCGCCCCACTTACTTGTCCAATCTGAGCTCTCCAATAAGTCTGTTGGACTTGGCACCAACAACCACAGAAAGGTTCAAGTTCTGCAAAGCAACAAGCCAGGGAGTGAAGTCCACTGACCCAGAATCCTGGGGCTCTGCAAAGCCTCCAAGACCAGAAGGTCTGCTTCACGAAGACCCAGCAGAAGAGCCCACATTGCTGGGTCAGACCCACAGAACCCACAGAAGGGAGGAGTCTTCCTTTCGTCAACTTTGTGCTTGTTATGAGTCCTGGACTGTCAAACAATTACCATTTTTCTCCCCTTGCTTCTGGGACCAGTTCAGATTCGCAGGCCACTCCCATGGGCTGTAGGAGACAGGCTGTGAGGTAGGTGTCCAGGCCAGCTCTATTTCACATTCATTCATTGAGTCATTCAACAAATGAGGTTCCCAACCTCAGCTTTCCTGTCCACTGTCTGTGTGACCTTGGGCGACCCCC
The DNA here is from genome assembly GCF_032452875.1 of Bos javanicus. Taxonomy (NCBI): domain Eukaryota; kingdom Metazoa; phylum Chordata; class Mammalia; order Artiodactyla; family Bovidae; genus Bos; species Bos javanicus. The sequence continues at coordinate 67,157,250 of NC_083880.1, read as the reverse complement.
TCAGAACCCACTGAATCTGCAAAGTGAGGAAAATGGGTCTCAACTTGAGGCTGGACAGACCTGAGTACCTGCTGTTGGGGAGAGTCTGGCCCTCACCTCCAGTGGCCAGAGTGGGTGTCACCAATATTTGTGGAGTGACAGAGTGATCAGATGAATGAATGTACAAGTCAACAATGGGATGAAAACTTAAATAAGTGAAGGATTAAATGCACAAAGGAAGGAATAAATAAAGATAGGCATGGATGAATACATGATTAATGAATGAATGAACAAATACACAAAGGAATGATCCATTGAACAAAGATATAATAAATGAATAATGGAATAAATGCATGTATGAACCAGCAAAGATACAGTAGATTTCAAGTTAGCAGTTGAATGAATAATTGAATGACTAAATAAATGAATGAACAAACCCACAGGTGCATAATTGAATGGCCAAAGATATGCATGAACAGATTGGAAATAGTATACCTATTTCAAGCCAACCACAGAATGAATAATGGAATGAATGAAGAAATCAGAAGACAGTGGCTCTGGACACACACAATGCAGGTTTGAGTCTGGGTAGGCTTTACGCCAGTCCCCCTGGCTCTCAGGGCAGTGCTCTGAGCCCTGTCCAGGGCTGCCTGTCTGCTCAGACCTGGGATCAGCTTACCATCTCAAGCAGGAAGAGGGGGTCCAAGGAGGAGTTTGGGAGGATGGCAAAGGCCTGGGTGTCCAGGACAAAGATGAGGTCAAGGCCGCTGGGCTTCATGGTGAGTTTCGGAGGCAAAGAGGCCCAGATGAAGAGCTGCATCTGCATGTCAGGGAACATCTTGGCCACCTGCAACCCACAGGGGACGACCAACAAAAGAGGCCATTGATTAAAAAGTGTCTAAATCCTATCTTGTCCTGGTCCTGCAGAAGCACTTCCAATGTCTTCCCACTGTTGTTTTTTGGCAGTGCTGGATCTTCAATGCTGCAGGAACTACTCTCCTCTGGTTGTGGTGAGTCGGGGCTACTCCTCTTTGTGATGCACAGACTTCTCATTACAGTGGCTTCTCTTGTTGCAGAGCACAGGCTCAAGGGCACACGGGCTTCAGTACTGTGGCTCCCTGGCTCGACAGCACAGGCTCAATAGTTGTGGCGCACGGACTGAGCTGCTCCGTGGCGTGTAGGGTCTTCCCAGATCAGGGATCACTGAACCTGTGTCTCTTCCATTGGCAGGCAGATTCTTTGCCACTGAGTCACCAGGGAAGCCTCCCCATTGCTTTCAGAATAAATTGTAAAGACTGTATAATTCAGCACCTGGCACCCTGCCAGCCTCACCCCATGCCCACCCCCTCCATCGCTTCTACCACTTGCCCTCTAACTCCACCCACAAGGGACTTCTTTTCCTCAAATGTGACTTGCTGTCTTTGTATACATCAACTCAATTAATCAATTGCAGCTTTATGAGGTGAAGTTGTTATTACTGCATTTTATGTATGAGAATACTGAGATACAGGCAGAACATGCTCAGGAACATAAAACTAGTAAGTAAGGACCAGAGTTCAAACCCAGATAGATCCCAGGAAGAGATTTATAATTCAAAACATCTTTTTGGATGGAATAAAAGTATCCTGAAATTAACTAAAAAAATTGCACTCTACTCTCTTTCTGTCTAAAACTCCTTGCATTCTCTGTTCCCTCTCCCTGAGTGTTGATCCTGTATTCCTCCTTAGCTTGGCTCTTTCCCTTCCTTCAAGTCTAGAGAGCAGTGGTGGGTTCAAGGAGGATCAAAGGAGAGCTTTGACAACACCCCCATCTCAGCTAGCCTGCAGTCCTCCTCCAGGTAAACTCACAGTCTGAGTAAAAAGAATGCAATTGCTATGCAAATTAAGTTTCCCTTTCCCTTTCCCTGATCCCTCTACGCGTTGCAGCTCCTCCATACCAGTACTGCCTATATATAAATTTCTGGAAGTGTCACCATTAAAGAGGCTATTATGGACTGAATGTTTGTGTCCCGCCTGCTCAGCAAATTCATATACTTAAGCCCTAACCCCCAGCATGGGCATTCCAGGTGGCTCCGAGGTAGAGAATCTGTCTGCCAAAGCAGGAGCTGCAGGAGACACAGGTTTGATCCCTAGATTGGGAAGATCCCCTGGAAGAGGAAATGGCAACCCGCTCCAGTAGTCTTGCCTGGGAAATCTCATGGACAGAGGAGCCTGGAGGGCTACAATCCATGGAGTTGCAAAGAATATGACACAATTGAATGACTAACACTTTCACTTTTTCACTTATCACAGTCTGTTTTCTTTATTGTTTCGGGTGTCTGAACAATAATTTTCTCTCTCTCCACTGGACGGGAGCTCCAGGAGGGCTGGGATATGATCTGTTTTGCTGGATGCCCTGCACAGGGCCCCAGAAATGCAGTGGGCACTCAGAAACTATTTGTTGAATGGATGCGCCCTCAGGATCTACTCACACCTGGTCACATGAGTGCTTGGGGCCTTTCTCCGCACTGGGGATGAGCTGCACAAAGCTGTGTCCACAGGCTCAGGCTGGGTTGCCTCTTGATCTGGACAGGGGCAGCTCTCAGCAGAGCTGTTCTCAGCTCCCCCCAGGCCTCCTCACGAGATGACTAAAGGGGAACAAGTCCTTTCTCACCTGGGGTATCAGGATTCCAAAGAATTTGGTTGTCAGGCGGAACTTGGATTCCTTTGGAATCTGTAGCGAGGGAGGAAGAGAAAAGGATCTTGGAAGATTATGTTATAGATTGGGGGGCAAATTCTATATGAGGGGTGAGAGAATGAACACATAAACAAACCGTGGCCAGATCATGTATGACCGAAGAATGCTGACCCAGAATGGTCAGTGACTGCCAGCTTCCCTAACACTGGAAAAATCAAATATGCTTTTCAAACCAATCACATAAGATGTCTGGCTTCTGTTAGTCCCGCCTCCAGCTTGCCCACACCAACAACCTCTGTAAGAGCCTACCCAGCCCTTTCCCTTTATTTAATATAAAGCGTTCCCACCCTTCGCCCCCCCCCCCACCGTGTGCCTTTGAGTCTGCCAAAGGCAAGAGTTCTCATTGGGATGGTCTTTGTTTATCTCCACAGGGGGACAAGTCAGAGCTCAGCATCTCTTTGATACCTCTACAGAGGGGGAGGATCTGGCATCTCTTCTGAGAGCAGCAGAGGAGGAACCCCGTGTGGCTGGTGAGCAGGGTGGGTCCTGTTGCCCCTAGACTCTGGGGAGGATGGTCATTTGCTCATTCTATAGATGGGCAAACCGAGGCCCAGAGCAGGACTCAGCCACAGATACGGACACAAAGACATGGAGGATGATGACCATAATGTTGATATGATGGTAAGACTGGATTACAGACAGACACACAGCAGGGACACGGTCAATGTTAGCTGTTATCATTAGGATGCAGGGGACTTCCTCCACACTCATAAGCCTGTGCTGGGGCTGCCCAAGTAATCATATCTCATTCAACCTTCCTTACACCCTTTGGAGGAAGATACTATTATTGGTGTTTTACAGATGAGGTTCTTAGAGGCTGAATAACCAACCTAAGGTCACCAGGATGGAAAAGAGGGGATCTGGGGTTTGAACTCAGGTCTGGCTGACTCCAGAGTTCAGAACTCGATGTTCCTGGCTGTGAACCAAGACTCAGAACCAGACCATCTACTGCACTCTCTTCCCACATTCACTCCCATTTGGCCTTACCATGTCGTCTCTGAGGGTCAGATTCAGGGTTCCAGCCTTCTGATACACGAACCCGGCCGTGTTGAAAAAATACTCAGAGATGCCCAGGTACACCATGCGGTCGTGGTCTGAGGGAAAGGCCAGCGCTGGCGGGGCAAAGGGCGGGGGGCTGCGGTGGGCCAGACTGAAAAACTCCCCCTGCGGGCAGAGGCAGTAGAGTGAGCCTGGGCATCCTTCAAGAATTACAATTCAATGTCTCCATTCCAGGAAAAAAATGCGCTAAGGATACTAATCATGGATTCACAGAGGAGAAAGCCATGGCCTGAGACTAACAACAGCATTGCATGCCTCCTTGTGCTAATTTCTAAGTGCTTCTCCACCAAGGCTGTGTGGTAGACGAGATCACCCGCATTTTACAAGACAGGATGCTGGTTTCCCAGGTGGCTCAGTGGTAACGAATCTGCCTGCCAATGCAGGAGATGCAGGTTTGATTCCTGGGTTGGGAAGATTCCCCTGGAGAAGGAAATGGCAACCCACTCCAGTATTCTTGCCCGGAAAATTCCATGGAGGAGTCTGGTGAGCTACAGTCCACGAGGTCACAAAGAATCGGACACAACTGAGTGAGTGAGCACACAAACACACTCTGAGGCTTGGGAAGGTGAAGTGGCTTGCCCAAGCTCACTTAAAAGGGTGAGTGCCAGAGTCAGTGATTGAACCCAGACATCTGGATTCTGGCAAGCACATTCCTAACCATGCCATGGTCTCTGCCTCAACCTTGCAAATAAGTGCAGAAATTCTCCTAAAAGAACAAGGAGAATTCTGTTTGTTTTCACTTATCAAATTAGCAAAATATTCAAGAGAGAGGTAAATTGTTTTAAACGTATGTGTATTTTAAACTGATACTATCCAGTTTTTGGTGAGAGTATTCATGGGCTCCTGGGGAATATGTTTACATTTCTGAAGAGCAATTTGGCTACGCATTGCAAAAAACAGATCATTCACTTAGCTGAAAAACAATAATGTTGCGTTATAAAATAGCAAATTGTTGATGGATACATATGTTAGAATACCATTTATGTAAATTGTGCTTTAGTCACTAAGTCGTGTCTGGCTCTTTGTGACCCCATGTACTATAATCCACCAGGCTTCTCTGTCCATGGGATTCTCCAGGCAAGAATATTGGAGTGGGTTGCCATTTCCTTCTCCAGGGAATCTTCCCGACCCAGGGATTGAACCCGGGTCTCCTGCATTGCACGCAGATTCTTTACCGACTGAGCTATGAGGGAAGCCATTTATGTAAAATTAAAGGCCTAGAAAACATACTATATAAGAATTATTGACACCAGAGATAGATAGCAAAAGTATAAAAAGTCAGGCGAGGACACACAGGGACATCATCCACGTGATTCCCTGCGGGGTAGAGGGTCCCCAAGGGGGCCTCAGCTATTTACTTCTACAGTATTTCATCTCAAGAAATATTAAAGGTAAATACGACAAAGTAGTAACACTTCTAAAATCTGGGTAGTGGGTATGTGATAATGTGTAATATTCTCTGTACTTTCGGATCATTATTTGCCGTTAATGACCATGACACCCATCTTATAGAGTAAATATCATAAGCAACTCTTAAAAATAGCTGCAAAAAAGACAAAAAATAAAAATAACGGGTGGACTTATGTACCAACCAGGAACCATCTCTAATATATATCACTAGGTGAGAAAAGAAAGTGAAGAACAATGCAAACAGATTCTCAGTAAAACTAGATGGGCTTTCGTGTAAGTGTATATGAATGCTCAGGACCAGATTAATACCTGCCATGGCTGACAGCTATCACCTCTGGGCAGGAACCCCGAGTGGGGGTGGGGGGGGGGCCAGTAAACAGGACATTCTCATTCGCTAGGGATAATCAGGTATTGTTTTAATCCTTTGTTCCATCTTATCACTTAGATTTTTTTACAAGTATGCTATTTGGTCCAGCAATTTCACTTCCAGAAAGTAATCAAAGATGGGCAGAGACACAGCTACAAGGATACTCATGGCAGTTCTGGTTACACTGGTGGAAAAAATGGAAAGAGCTCAGACATCCCAAGAGGGGGCACTGTCTACGTAGCTTATCACAAGCTATCCACTCAAAGACCCAAGAGCCAGTGAAGGGACTAGGGGAGGACATTTCACTGATGGATGTATACCTTGCACCGTTCTGGTTTTAAAAGTTGTAAAACATGACTTGTATACATATATATGTTTATATATGTTGTTTCTGTGTGTATTTGTTTCCAGGCCTACATGTGTGTATTTTTGTTTCTGCCTCTTTTACATGTGTGCATGTGTGTGTGTGATTTTCTGTGTCTAAGCAGAGGAAAGGATTGGCGGGTTGGAGAAGTGTAATTTGTGTGTCAACATACAGGCCTCAGTCATATTATTAGGGTAATTTCTCTTTCCTTCTCCCCTTCTTTCCTCCCTATTTATTTCTTCTGCTCCTATGTGGTTTCTACATTTTCTTCCAGACTTTAAATGTGTTTTAGAGAAAACAAGCAAAAATAGTAAACAGACACACCAGTTGTGGAGGGATTGAGGTACATCCGGAGGGGATTCAGAAAGTGGGACTTATTCCAGCTGAGATGGGGGACGGCTGCTTGGGGAGTGACATCCCAGCCCAGACCCACTAGAGGATAAGAAGAAGATGGCTGGGAAGAGGAGGGGAAGGAGGAGAGGGGAGTCCAGGCAGAGGGAATGGACAGGATGAAGGCCCTAAGGCGGAAATTAGCTGGAAGTGTTGAGGAGGTACAAGGCCAGTGAGCCTGATTGGAGGGTAGACAGTGAGAGGGAAAGTGGCGTGAAATGAAACTCACTCACTCCATCCATCCATCCAACCATCTAACCATCCATCCATCCAATACACATTTACAGAACAGTTATTACACGCCAAGCATAGTTCTAGGTGCTGTGTATGGTAAAGAACAAAACAATCATAGCCCCTTCTCTTTCATCGTATTGAGGGAGACAGGCTTGTGACTGCGGTGTGTGTACATGAGTAATAAGTGTGGCTGAGAAAAATAAAGCAGGATATAGGGGAAGAGGAGGGTACTGTTTTAGCAATGCTGGTCTGGGAGGGCTTCTCTAGGGAGAGGATACTTGAGCAAAGACTTGAAGGAGGGAAGAGAGAGCTGCTGTCGATATCTGGGTGAGAGCCTCCTGGCTAGAAGGAGCAACAAGTGCAAAGGTCCTGGGGAGGCAGCAGTCATGGTGCATTTCAGGACTAGCAGGAAGGTCAGTGTGATTGGAGCCAGGAGAAGGCATGGAAGGTGGACTGGGGAGAGTGGTGAGGATGGATAGGAAGGGGGTGGGGTCATTGTAAGATTTGTTTCCAAGGACGATGGGAAGCCGCCAGGTGTGGGGGTTCTGAGGCAAAGGCGTGAGGGTGTATGATTCTTGATATGAGTCTCACCTTCAGCAGCCAATCCAGGTTATTGGCTGTGGCTCTTGGAGGTGCCACCAGTGAGTAATCGACCCCAGCCACTTTGTCTAGTTTGGTTGTCACTAAGGGAAAAGAAGATGGACCATGAGCTGGCTCCCCATGGCAGCATCTTTGGAGCCTGGGATGCAGACTCAGCATCTCCTAAAGTTAAATACAGACCTGCAGTGCTAATTCCATTCCCACTGCCTCCAAGGAGCCCTCCTCCCTGCATGCCCTTCAAAGGAAAATGAGCCCACACCCCACATTCCCAGAATCATCAGCTCCCTCCCTTCTTCCAACAGCCCTGAGACATGGCCAAAGCAGAGTCAAGGAACAGAATGACTTGGGCTTCAATTGAACTCTGTGTGACCTTGGACAAGTCCTTTCACTTCCTCTGAGCCACTTGTTTTCATTTGTAGGATGGGGTACTAACGACTTTGCAGATGCCCTGTACATGTTAGGGGCTCAAAAGCCAGAAAGAGTCATTATTGCAGTGATAACATCCCAGGCAGAGCCCAAACTGGCTTCAAGTCTGATTGGTTTCTCTGTTTCCAGCATTAATCAATGAGGATTAAATGAATATTGGTTTCTCCTTTAGCCCTGCTTTCCCATGTTAGAGGGAATAAACTGAGTCTCAGAATACGTAATTAGTCCTGGATGGCAAAGTTTGTGAGTGACAAGGCTGGGACTCAAACCAAAATCTTTTTCCTGCCCGGTGAGGATAAACCTGGGACCCTGAAACTGCGTTGAATACACCCAGGATGAGCTCTGCACCTGGAGGGGCTGGGACAGTGCCCGGAAGAAGGAAATGTATCTGAAATGGACAAGTACCACGTGCAGGCCACATTAGGCTCTGTGGGGAGGCAGCCCTGGTAGAAGTTTGGGGCACAGGCTCTGGAGTAGGAAAACCTGAATTTGGATCATATTTCTGCTTCTTACTGGCCCTGTGAATTTGGGCAAGTCATGGCTCCTGTTTCCTGGTGTAAATTTGGCAGAAAACAGTGATCTCAGTGTGGCATTGGGAGGCCAAGAGGAAACATTACTGCTGGGTACATGACACATGTTGACACTTGGCCAGATGGGTCTTCCTGCACCTTCTGCAACCCTTCACAATTTACTGAGCACTTGGGGAAAGAGAAGATTGTGTCCATTTTAAAGATATGGAAACTGAGTCCTTGAGAGGGCAAGTGACCAATCTCAGATCTCAGATCAGCTATGTATCTCTGGCTTCAGGGGGCTGTGGGTACTTGTTGTTTGTAGGGAAACCTTGTAGGGTTTCTCTTCCATTTAACTCCCAGACCTGCTACAAGGACCTGGCCCCAAGGGATCTGATACTAATTACCATTTGAAAATAACCTGCTCTACTCATTCCCACCCAAGCCTCGGCCTGCCTAGGAAACTTGCTGGCTCCATCACACTCTCCCTATCTCCCTTCTATCCCAACTTCCCCTTCCCCCTTCTACCCCAGGTTCCCCCTCCCCTTCCACCCCAGCCTTCTTAGCCCTGCCCATTTCTTACCTGGCAGCGTCTGGAAATAAGGCTGCAGCTTGGAGGACACGGTACTAGTCACCACCTCGCAGATCTTGGGAGAATAAAAGAAAAAATCAGCGAAGGCTTCCCATAGTGGACAGTGTCCTTTAGGAATAATTATCTGGACAGGTTTTGCTTGTCTTGAATGTTTCCTTGAAAATCATGTAGCTACTCAAGCTTCCCTTTTCTCTTTGGCCACCAGGAAGCTCAGAGTCCAACATATAGCTTGGAAATAGTAGCTGTATATGACTGTATGGGGGCTTCCCAGGTGGTGCTAGTGACAGAGAACCTGCCTACCAATGCAGGAGGTGCAAGAGACGTGGGTTCTATCCCTGGGTCGGGAAGATCCCCTGGAGAAGGAAGTAGCAACCCACTCCAGTTATCTTGCCTGGAAGACCTCATGGACAGAGGAGCCTGGCGGGCTGCAGTCCATGGGGTCACAAAGAGTCGGACGTGACTGAACAACTGAGCACACATATGACTGTATGAGATGCATATCTGTGTTTTATTTCCTACTCAGATTCTAAAACCCATTTTATAATCTACTATGCTGTGCATTTTGACCACCATGCATGGGTATTTTTTTCTCTTAATATTTGACAGAGTGCTTTCAGATAGATGGTTGATATCTCCTTACCCACATTGTCAGCGTCTTTGACTGGAAGACCAAGGTCTCCCATCTGGAAGACTGCACAAGCCTCCTTGGTTTCCCCAAGACTCCTGCCCTGCTCTTGGCCCCTCCAGCCATTCTCACGGCAGCTAGACTAATTGATCTAAAGCACAGATCTGGCCAGGTCATCCCCTTGCCTAATACCTTCAATGGCTCCCCACTACCCTCTGGAGAAAACCCAAGCTCACTTGGCTTGGAAGACAGGCTCTGGGGTTTCCTGGAAGCTGATGGTTTATTAATGGGAAGCTAGCTCAAGAAACTACCCCTTTTCTCAGCTGAAGAGGTTGGCTTGTAGGGGATGGGGGTTAGAGTGAAAGCAGAGCTGGGGGGACACACTGGTCTGTGTCTGTCCTTCATACCAGTTCCAGCCTCAGGACATAGCTTGGCTACACTCTAGTCTAGCAGCTTCATCAGCTGCACGTTTTCTGGGTGGGGCTTACCACCAAGGTGGAGAAGGCAATGGCACCCCACTCCAGTACTCTTGCCTGGAAAATCCCATGGACGGAGGAGCCTGGTAGGCTGCAGTCCATGGGGTCGCTAAAAGTCGGACCTGACCGAGAGACTTCACTTTCACTTTCGTGCACTGGAGAAGGCAGTGGCAACCCACACCAGTACTCTTGCCTGGAGTATCCCATGGACGGAGGAGCCTGGTGGGCTGCCGTCTATGGGGTCACACAGAGTTGGACACGACTGAAGCGACTTAGCAGCAGCAGCACCACCACCAAGGGGGTTCTGGGGTGGGGGATGAGAAAGGAGGCCGGAGGGATATGAGGGTTCAGCAGGAAAGAACAGTAGTTTCTCTGCAGGGAGGGACGACGTCAGGGAAGGCAGAGGTGACTCAAGTGTGGGGCAGTTTGCTGAGGGTGCGTGACATGAACCTTAGTCTCTTGCTAGATTCCCAGGAAAACTGACATGACACATTGTAGAGCTGGACTTGCGCTCCCTAAGGGCTGTAGGGGACTGCTGAAGAGGTCTGGATGAGAGCGAAAGTGTCCCGCGATGCGTGAGGTTTGCGGACACCGCGGGCCCCACCCACCGCGGGCCCCACCCACTTTGACGGGAGCGGGCTGAAACTCTAAGTCCCTCTTACCTTTCTGGTCATGGACTTTTGGAGCAAAGACTCGATTCGTTTGCGGAAGAGTTGGATCAGCCACCTGGATTGACATGTGGGGACAGGCGTGAGGCTTTCCAGGTACTCCCCAGGCTGTGTTCAGAAGGCTGCCTCATCTGGGAAGCCTTCCTCCCTCTCCTGAAGAGGCCTAACCGCCCTCATCCCTGGGCTCCGACTCTGTACACCCCCATCAGACCCTTCTTCTGCTGTATTCAGTGACTGGTCATGAGGTTATTTCTTACACAGGTGCACAGCGGGAACCCTGCCCCGTCCCAGCCTCATTCCTCACCACTCCCTCTCTCTCTGTCCTCCAGCCCCAGCTCGGCCATGTCCTCCTGTGTCCTCTGCTTCCTCCCACCACAGGACCTTTGCACACGCTGTTCGCTCTGCTCAAAACACCCACTGTCCCCAGTCTAATTAACTTCTTCTTCTTTTCATCTCAATTCAAATGTCATTTCATCAAAGAACTGGGCAACCGCCAGACTAGGTCAGAACCTTCTGTTCTGTGTGTTCATCACACGTTGTACCTCTTTTTCCTACTTCTAATATCCTTTTGTAATTCCTTGTGAGCCATTCATTAATGCAATGATTTGATTAATGTCTGTCTTCCCCACAGGCTGAAGCTTCAAGAGAACCGGGACTGTGAAGCTAAGAATCTGGGGGCTGGGAGTCCTGGATTGAATCCCTTCTCAATTCTCATTAGGTATGAAAACTCAGGCTACTTCCTATTCTTTCTGTGCCTTGATCTTCTTCTCTGAAAGTGGGGTAATAATAGACTAACCTCGTAGAGTCTTTGTGTGGACAGGATGGGATAAGGCTCATGTCTGAACAGTGCTAGGCATCCATCAACCCTCCAATCACTGTCAGCAAGGCCAGATTTTTAGTGACCACTGCTTTTTCTTGAACACAATGAACAAGCCTCATGCACAGCAGTTTCTTAGTTGATATTTGTTAGTTGGATGGAGAGATGAATGCCTACAGGCTTGTGATAAGGATTAATAACTTGGTGCACTGAAAGTGTTTAGTGCAGAGCCTGCAGCATAATAAGTGCTCAGTAAAAGTTTGCTGAATGAATATTGAATGAGCAAGGGACCCTTCAAGGCAGGGAGGGGGTGTTCCATCTGTGAACCTTTGTATCTTCCTTACATCTGAGACCTTTGGACAAGGCTGACATGGAAGTGGCATTTGGGATGTGCTTTCTGAATACAAGAATGATTAGGATAATCCTGTCCCTCCTCCCAGGACTTCCCAGGTGGCTCAGTGGTAAAGAATCCACCTGCAGTGCAGGAGATGTGGGTTCAATCCCTGAGTCGGGAAGATCCCCTGGAGGAGGAAATGGCAACCCACTCCAGTATTCTTGCCTGGAGAATCCCATGAACAGAGGAGCCTGGTGGGCTACAGTCCATAGGGTCTCAAAGAGTCGGACATGACTGAGTGATTGAGCATGCATACACATTCATCCCTCCTCCCATCCACAGCCCCAGGAGGTCATACCCCAGGCTGCTGCCAGAGATGTGTATGCGGACGGTGTTGATGCCACTGCTGCAGCTGGAGCAGGTAACAGTGGAGTGGCCCGAGGCAGGGTCATAGCCCAGATTCAGACCCGCCAAAATAGAGATGCCCTCCACACTCAGGTCAAAGTTGCCACCGAGTTTGCTGAAGGGAAACACAAAGACAAGACTTGGAGCAAGCATTTTCTCCCCTCTGCCAGTCAAACTTCACACCAATGCTGGAAGGTAGGTTTTGCTATTATCCCCACTCAGGATGAGGAGATGGAGTTCAGAGAGGGAAGGCCGCTTGCCCAATGTCACACAGCAGCTGAGTGAAAGAACCAGAATTCCAACTCAAAGTTTGAAGCCATGTCTGCCTGGCAGAACCTCCTCTTATCCACTGCCTCAGCCTCTGCTGTGTGGCACTGGGAGTGTTTCTCAACCTCTCTGAGCTTCAGTTTCCTTACTCAGACCTTGGACCAGCAGTGGGACACTGGTTTTGCCACTAGAAAGCTGAGTTTTGGGGAGGGACGTGTCTTTAATTAATTAATGACTTGGTTCATTAAATGGGGTTAATAACTACTCCCTCCTGAAGTGAGTTTGGGATAAGACAGTGGATGTGAATGTAATTTGTCAACTCTTCTAGAACGTGAGGAAGTATTGCTATTTATTTGTTTATGATCAGTAAGTGAAACGATAGATGTGAAAGAGCTCACATGAAAAATTAAGCAAGTCCCTCTGCTGTATAACACAGGGAACCCTGCTCAATGTTATGTGGTAGCCTGGAATGGGAGGGAAGTTTGGGGGCGAATGGATGCATGTATATGTATGGCTGAGTCCCTTTGCTGTCCACCTGAAACTATAACAGCATTGTTAATATAAAATAAAAAGCTAAAAAAAAAGAAAAATGAAGCAATGCTTATTGTGGGGAATGCCAGATCAGCAGTCCTTATAACGAAGGGCAGACCTACGCCTCTATCCTCATCAAAGGGTCTGTTTGCTCCCTGGATTCCCCACAAAGGAGAAGTTGCTAACGTGACAGGTCAGTCTGGGCCACTGTCACCACTGCACAGTCACCGCAGTGAGAGCCCAATATTTAGATTCACAGTTGTGGTTTGGATGATTGGCCCCAATTTTCACCCTCCCTGCGTCCATACCCTCTCCATTGCCTGTCTTGGGAGGATACATGTGTAATTCCATGTTCTTGACTTTGGACTTGGGCACGTGACTTGTTTTGGCCAATGGTATATGAGTAGTGACTATGGACCAGTTCAAAGTCTAGGGCTTAGCATGCTTCTGGTTACCCTTTTTGCGCCTCTGCTGTCACTAAGAACATGCTCTGTGTAGCTCATTCATTGGTCCAGGGAAGACGAGGAGATACATGTTGAACAGGGCCACCCCTAGCTGAGGCCAACCTATGGCAGGGAACCCCAGCCAACACATAGATACATAAGTGAAGATATATGACTTGCTTTAGGTCACTGAGTTTGGGATGGTTTGTAACACAGCAATTGCTAACTGATAAAGGGGTAAAGTAAAGGTCCCACTTAGCCTTCCCTCCTAAGCCATATGTACCAACTCAGCCTTGCTGGTGTCCTGCATTGAGATGTGGGAACATGCTCAGCTATTAACCAAGAGTTATGTTAAAACTTCGGAGAAGGCAGTGGCACCCCACTCCAGTACTCTTGCCTGGAAAATCCCAGGGACGGGGGAGCCTGGTGGGCTGCCGTCTATGGGGTTGCATAGAGTCGGACATGACTGAAGCTACTTAGCAGCAGCAGCAGCAGCATGTTAAAACTTCTTTTGTGAAAAATTTTCCCAGTAGCTCTGAGGGGGCAGATGGTATTTGGCCAGGCAAAAATTCGGCATGCTTGAGATCTTGGCTCTCCTCTCTTCCAAGTATCACCAAGAGCTTACCCCCACACTCAACAAACAACAAGCTTGGAAACTCACATGAAATTCTTTCGTGCCTTCCATTTTCCTCTGATCTTGATACTGGCATCTCTGATAGAGAGATCAAGGCCCTTATCTGGCAACGGTCTTATCTGGGAATTGGGAAGATTGAATCCTTGAATAACCATGCTGCAAGGAAGAAATGATCAGTTAGTCTCCTTGGGGTCCCCACAAGGACTCAGTCAATGGTCAGTGCAGACTCATTCCCCTCCAGCCTGGTCCTTTATCCCATCCATTTTAAGAGAGCCCAAAAGTTATGATGAGAGCAGCCTTGGGAACTCTGTGGCTAGGCTTTAAAGTCAGACAAATCTGCATTTGAATCCTGCTCTTCAATTTACTTTTGTGTGATCCTGGCCACATCGCTTAATCATCCTGAGTCTCAGTTTCCTCATTTGTAAAGTGGGCACAATAACTTCTGTCTTGCAGGGTGTGTGATAATCAGTGAAGATAACAAATGTAATTCCATTGACTACATGTTCTGTAAGGGGTGGAATGTGTCTGTCTTTTTTTCCCTATTGTACTATAGCAAAGCCTGCTGAATCAGACACATAGTAGGTGCTCAAAAATATCTGCTAAGTGAGTGAATAAAATTCGTTAGAGGACATTTATGGGTTTTCTCCCCAGCACCCACATCCCTCTCTTGTTGATAACAGAACTGCCATTTTTACTTTGGAGGAACTCTTCCCCACATCTAGCCCATGCTGCTCCCAAGAAAGTTGACTTCACAGGTCATCTTCAGGGGGTGGAGCTTGAGACTTCAGTACAAGCTCATTCGTGTTTTCTATTCCCTGGCCACAGTGATTGGCCCAGCAGTGTGTATGGACCTAAAATGGACCAATCAGAGTGAATCTTAGGAGTTTTGCTTGAGTGGTAAGAAGATGGTACCTTCCTCCTATAGGGCTGGAAGTGCTGAGAAGATGCTGATGGCCTCTTTATAGGGACATCCTACCCGAGAATTAGCCTTTCCAGAGGGAAGAGATGCTGAGAGATGGCAAGAGAAAAACAGGGTCCAGTGATGTTTGAGCCTTCCTCAAGCTGAACCTGAAGCCAGATGATCCCAGGGACATCTCAGTCCTCTGAGCCCCTACATTCTGGTTAAAGTAATTTCTGATTAGGTTTTCTGTCATAGAAACCTCACCTCTGCCCCTAATCCCAATTAACATAAGGGCTTGGCACAGAGTTTGGGGATTTATGACATCCCCTCGGGAGTCACAGTGAGTGTCTGAAAGACAGTTTGGGTGGTTTCTTCCACACGCAGCTTGGGGACTGTATCCCCTCGGAATGATGTGAACATTAGCTTTGGGATCCTCTAACCTCTCTTAGTTTAGGAATTTGTGGGTCTATGAATCTATGTCTTGGTGGCCCCAACACACGACAGTCCTGAACACGGAGGACTGAGCAGGACAGGGCTTACCTGAAGAAGCTGTATTGCCCTTTCCCGAGGTACTTTATCTTAAAGTTTCCTGAGAAATTGGGAATTGTTATCTTTTCCAACTCCTTCTGCAGAGTAAGCACTCCCTGCTGGCAGGCTGAGAGGAGAGAGAGGAGGCAGAGGTCAGAGGCATGTAGCTGGTTCATAGCAGAGACGATGGGATTGGAAAGGTCAGTTAAGGGCTCTTGTCAATGTCCCGATAATAAATATTTTCTGCTTTTTAGATCTTACTGTCTCCATCACAACCACTCAGCTCAGATGTTATTGTACAAAAGCAGCCATAGACAGTAAGTCAATGAATAGGTATGGCTTTGTTACAATAAAACTTTACTGATAGAAAATGAAATTTGAATTTCACATCAGTGTCACTAGTGGTAAAGAACCCGCCTGCCAATGCAAGACACATGAGAGACATGGGTTTGATCCCTGGGTCAGGAAGATCCTCTGGAGGAGGGCACGGCTACCCACCCCAGTATTCTTGCCTGGAGAAACCCATGGACAGAGGAGCCTGGCTAGCTGAAGTCCATGGGGTCGCAAAGAGTTGGACACTGAAGACTGAAGTGACTTAGCATACACAGCACACACATCATTTTCACACGGCCTGAGACCAGATTCTCCTTTTGATTTTTTTTTCCAGCCATTTAAAAATGTAAAAGCCATGCTTAGTCCCTGGGCCATACAAAAACGTGGTGACAGATTTGGCCTACGGGCTATTGTTTGCCAACACTTAGTTTGAAATATCACCCACTTCAAACACCCAGTCATGCATCCTATGGGTGTTTATTGATCATCTGCTCTGTGCTCTGCCTTCACAGATACTGCGTCTCTCCAGGTTTTGGACTCTCTTGCCACAGGATCTTTGCATGCACCTTTCCCACTGCCTGGGAAACCTTTTCCTCTCATCTTCACCTGGTCAGCTTCTAGTCATCATTTCTTCTAGGAACTTTCTCTGGTCTATCAGAAGAGTGCTATCCTTGTTATCATTCTCACGATGCTGTGGGTATCTCTTTTGGAGCTCGCATTACCTTTTGTAATTATGCAACTATTAATGTGATTTTCTGATTAATATCTCTCTCCCCTACTAGATGTAAGCCGCCCAAGGCCAGGGACGGATGTCACAGACATCCGCCACATTTACCACAGGGACTAGAACCTAATACCTGATGGATGACTAAATGAATGAATGTCCCCAGGGTCAGGAATTCTGCCATCTGTTATTACGTGGTTAACAGTGTCAGAGAACCAGTTAGATGGCAAACACGTTAAATGAGAAGAGTAAGCAGTAAAATGATGAATCCCAGGATTTGTGTTTTTCCAAGAGCCAGTTAAGCATACTAATAATAACAATAGTAATAATAATAGTAACAACAACAACATTTATCAGGTCCTTACTCTGTTCCTGGCACAGTTCTGGGCTCCATGCATGTATTAAGTTACATACGTGTAACTGAACATACGCGAATCTGAACAATCCTGGATAATAGGTCTTGTTGAAAAGAACTGATTTGGAACCCGGGTCTCCCACACTGCAGGAAGTCTTTACCAACTGAGCCACCAGGGAAGAAGCCCAGTGGGTCTTGTTACACCTCCCAATTCACAGACGAGGAAACAGACTCAGAAAGGTGACCACACAGCTGACAGGTGAGGGAGGCAGCATCTGAATTCAGGCCTTCTGTTCCCAGAGCCCATGCCCTGGGACAGGCCTTCTGGGGGTCCAAAAGTAAACCAAGCACAGACTGGCACTGCCCAGAGAGAAATGAAAATGTGGGATGGCCACGGTTTGTGGAGCTGCAGGGGCTGGGTCTCGAAGGGTCTCTAATGCCAAGCCCAGGACGCCTTCTGAAGGCACTCTGGAGCCACTGAATAGTGTCAGTAATGAGGGTCCTGAACCGATATGCTGCACCTCAGGACACTCACTGGTGGCTGAATGGGGTGTGAGTAGAAGGAGGGACTGAGGCTGCTCTGACAGAATGTGAAGACGTTTGGGCTTAAAGGCTGAGCCCAAGTATCTGCTCCCGGGAAGCAACCAGAGGCACCCCAGGTCTGGGTACAGGGCAGGGGCATAAACCTTTCTCCTAGCTCACGGGGAGCCTTCCGTCTGCAACCCTGGGATTCACAGGTGTCCTGCCTGGGCTGGGGCAGGAATTCAGGGATGGAATACCAGGTCTCCTTGGTCCTGTTTGGGGCTTCCCTGATAGCTCAATTGGTAAAGAATCCACCTGCAATCCAGGAGACCCTGATTCGACTCCTGGGTCAGGAGGATCCTCTGGAGAAGGGATAGGCTACCCACTCCAGTATTCTTTTTTTTTTTTTTTTCCACTCCAGTATTCTTTTTTTTTTTTTTTCCACTCCAGTATTCTTGGGCTTCCCTTGTGGCTCAGCTGGTAAAGAATCCACCTGTAATGCAGGAGTCCTGGGTTCGATCCCTGGGTTGGGAAGATCCTCTGGAGAAGGGAAAGGCTTCCCACTTCAATATTCTGGCCTAGAGAATTCCATGGACTGTATAGTCCATGGGGTTGTAAAGAGTTGGACATGACTGAGCGACTGTCACTTCACTTCGGTCATGTCCTGATTCCTCTGGGGGTCCACTGCCCCTGAGAGCCTGCCTTCTCCCGGGTCTGATGTCTCTGGCACCGGCTGTCCCCAACTGTTCTGCAGGTCATCTCTCTGCCACTAAGAGGCAGCATTGAGCAGCCCCACGCCGATACTTCACAGACCAGAGCTCAGATCCAGGCCACCCCCTTCCCCCTCCCTCCTTCCAGTCTGTCTGCTCATCTGTAAAGGTCACTAGTAACATTTTGTGCTTTTAGCATAGTGCCTAGACTGATATGAACAGGTCAGGAGGCTGCTTCATAACATTCTCTGCTGTGTCTGGGCCTGAGGGAATGGCCTGGGGGGATCCTCTCTGTGGCACCCGGGTGGCTACTGTGCAGAGTGTGGCTGCCAAGCACCACCGCTCCTCACGGAGCCTGAGCTCGGCCCACGCTGAGGACTGAGCCAGGGGCTGCCAGATGAGTATCAGGGCTGAGAACCAGCTAGGAAGGAAGTGAAGGGCCCAAGCCCGAATCGGTTATTGGGTAGAGGGAGGGGGACCCTGAGGGGCCTGAGCACTGGACTCAGAGTCCTCCAGACTAGGGTTCCATCCCCCCTGCTGCGGCCTCCCAACTCTGTGACCTTGGGTAACTCACCCTGGCCCAGCTTCTTGCTCTGTAAGACGGGGTGAGAGGGCCGCCCTGAAGGAGCAGTGAGCAGGCCATAGCCTGGATTTATGGGCTGTACACGGCAGGTGCTCAGTCAGTGATGGGAGAGAAGGAAAGGAAGGCAGCCAGTTACCGTAGTCCAGGCCCTTCTGGGTGATCCTGGCCACGATGCCAGGGTTGGTAGTCGTCACCGCCGTGCCCAGGGCGGCCAGCAGCACCAGGGTTGCCCACCTCCGTGCGGTGTCAGGGCCTCTGGCCATGTCTTCGTCCTGCAGAGCTGCCAAAACCTTGAGGTCTTGGAGGGGAACCAGGGACCTATAAAGGAGGCAGCTGTGGAAATGCAAGTCAGGAGAACGGAGAAAGGAGGAAGGAACACGAGCAGGGGCGGAAGAGGGGGTGGGCGGCTGCCTGCCTGCGGTTCCCCACCATATGGTGGGGCCACAGCCCCAGAACAGCCAGCAGTGGAGCCTGGGAGCCCTGTGTGTGTGTGTGTGCTGTGTATGTATGTATGTGTGGCATGTGTGTATGTATGTGTGTTGTGTGTGTGGTTGCGTTTGGTGTGTGTGGGGTGGTATGTTGTATGTATGTGTGATGCGTGTATGCATGTGTGGTGTGTTTGTGTGTGGGGTGTGTGTGTGTGTATGCTTGGGGTGTGTGTGGTATGGTATATGTGTACGTATTGTGGTGTGTGTGTGTATGCATGTGTGATGTGTGTATGATGTGTGGTGCATGTGTATGTATGTGTGGTCTATGTGTATGCATGTGTGGTGTGCGGTGTGCACGTATGTGTGTTATGTGATGTGTTTGTGTGTGGTGTGTGTGTATATGTTTAGGGTATGTTTGGTATGGTGTGTGTGTATGTATTGTGGTGTGTGTATGTATGTGTGGTGTATGTATGCATGCGTGATGTGTGTATGGTGTGGTGTGGTGTATGTGTATGTATGTGTGGTGTGTGGTTGTGTTTGTTGTGTGTGTATGTATGTGATGTGGTGTATTGTGTGTGGTGTGTGTGTATGTATGTGTGGTGTGTGGTTGTGTGTGGTGTGGTGTGTTTGTGTGTGGTGTGTGTGTATGCATGTGTGGTGTGTTTGTGTGTGGTGTGTGTGTATGTATGTGTGGTGTGTGTTTGTGTGTGGTATGTGTGTATCTATGTGTGGTGTGTGGTTGTGTGTGGTGTGGTGTGTGTATGTATATGTGGTGTGTGTGTGTGGTGTGTATGGTATGTGTAAGTCAAGACCTGGCTCTGAGCGTCATTCCCCTCCCCTTCCCCGCTCCCTGAACCCTCCACCCAAATCCCTCCATCCAAGGACTTCCTGGAAGCTGGGTGGCAGGTATAGCAGAGTTGATTATATTTTTGTCTCCTTTTTTTATGCTCTACTGAGGTATAATTGGCAAAATTGTGCACAGTTGCTCCTTGAACAGCGCAGGTCTGAACTGTGCAGGTGCGTTTGTATACGGATTTCCTTCAATAAGTACGTACTGCCGTCCTGCACCACCTGTGGGTGGTTGAATCCAGAGATGTGGGACCTCGGATATGATGGAACTGCATATATGGAGGTCTGACGCTAAATTATACTCGAGTTTTTGACTGCTTGGGATGTCAGCACCCCTCGCCCCTGCATTGTTTAAGGGTCAAGTGAACATTTAAAGTGTACAATGTGATAATTCGGTATACGCATACATTGTGAAGAGATTGCCACAACCAAACTAATTCGCTCATCTCTCTCTTCACGTGGTTATCATTTGGTGTGTGTAGGGAGAATGAAGATTTACTGTCTTAACAGATTCCAAGTATATAGTATTCTTAACTGCAATTATCATGCTATACATTAGATCCCCAGAACTTACTCATTTTGTAACTGAGAATTGTATTTTTCTTTCTACTTTTGATTTCTTTGGTATTTTCCACAGTAAAACCTTTAAGGAAACAGAGCCTGAAGCATTTTCTTGTCCTGAGAGGCAATAGTGGTAATAATTAAATGCTTGAATTTTGAGTCTGGTATTTTAACTGGTTTTAAAGCTTAGCTTTGCCACTCTGTGGTGGTTTGACCTTGGTCAAGCCCCGTAACCTCTCTGAACCTCAGTTCCTCTTTGTAAAGTGACAATAACCAGAGTACACCCCCCACCTCGAGTTATTGTGAAGACATAAAGGGCTTTAAATCATGTACAGCACTTAACACAATACCCCATGCATAATATGCTCACAAATGGTAGCTATTACTGTCACTCTGACTTTCAAAGCAATCCATGTTCACGGGCCAAAATTTGAGAAAGAACCAAAAAAAATATAAATAAAAATTACGTGCAATCCCCAGCTCCAGAGAGGACAAGCAGAAGTGTATTTTAGAGTATTTCTCTCCTCGCTCCCCACTTTTGGTAAGCGTAGATCAGGTGTGTCTTTCAACACAGAAATAAGTAATCAACGCCGGTTTTGTGAAGTTCCCTTTTTTAAGAACAGTATGTGCGGTTCTCTGTATTTCATTGCTTCCTTACCCTACAGTTTTTTTCACCAGGCTTTTGTTCTTATACCTTTTCCCCTTTCCTTTGACATATGTGAAGCCTGAGGCTTCGAGAGGGGAAGTGTTCTTTCCACAGTCACGCAGCTAGGCTGCTAGCAGAGCTGGGATTCAAGCGCAGACGCATCCCACACTAACCTGAGTCCTTCAGCATCTTGGGAGCTGGGGCGGGGTGGGGGTGGGGGTGGCATCAGCACACACACTCCCCACCCTCCCTCCAACTTTCCAGACGGAATTCTGTCTGCTAGGCCCCTGCCCCTCCCTTTGCAGCAGCCTCAGGCCCAGTGTGGGCGGGAACCCCACCAGGCAGCATGGCACCGTCTCCATGGTGATGAGAGGAGGGGTGGGGCTGCAGAGAGGGAGGCCAGCTTCTCTCCTGCTGGGTCCTCATCAGCCCCCTGACGCCCTGTCTCCCCGACTCTGATTTGATGAAAATCTAATGAAGCCCATTGAGCCTGGAGGACATGAGACTTTCTGAGTTTTTTTTCTTTCTTTTCTTTCCACTGTTTCTGAAAGGATCTCCCTTCCTGCCGCCACCCACCACAACCGAGAATCCTTCTGGCTTGCTGTAGAATGAAAACAGTGGCTATGGACAGAGCATCTACTATGACACTTTATTTATATTGTCTTCAAGCCTTTAAATAACCAGTGAAAAGTGAAGAAATTGTTAATCCCTCAGTGTGTCCCATGGATAGTAGCCTGCCAGGCTCTTCTGTCCATGGGATTTCTCAGCCAAGAACATTGGAGTGGGTTGCCATTCCCTGCTCCAGGGGATCTCCCCAACCCAGGGATCAAGCCCGAGTCTCCTGCATTGCAGGTGGATTCTTTACCGTCTGAGCTACCAGGGAAACCCCAAATAACCTGTGAGAGAGGAATAATTATCCTCCATTTTGAAGATAAGGAAACTGAGTCACAAGGCAGTTATGTCCCTGTCAAGGTCGCAGTGCCTTTCATGGAGAGAAATATTCTCCTCTCTTCTTGGGGTAGTTTCTAAGAGAACTTGTCACCCTGGGTCTTCACCCTAGCTCTGCGTTCCTGGGCCCCCAGATTCCCATGTCTGTATCCGTACAAGGAAGACACAGGCCAAAACACACAGACTAATGACTTGTCAGAAAATCCATTTTTTGAAAAGTTATCTTACACAGTTTGGAATACCTGCAGCTCTAACTGCCCCAAATTCCTGAGTCCCCTGGGTCCAGGCAGATATTGCCTCCCTGAGGATATCAGACAGGAAAGGGGTATTACAAGGAAACTCACAGAATGATAACTTAAATTGCCACAACGTAAGAATCTTAAAACCAACTGGCAATAAGCCAGCCCCACTGGCTTCTGATGCTTATGCTCAGTCAAATCCAGAAGCGTCCATCAGCAAACCTCTGACCTCCTTTTTGGTTCTGCCCCTGGCCATGGTGGGGCCCCACTGCTTCAGACCTGACTCTTTACTTGGTGTGAGCGACAGTGTCTTCAACCCAAGCAACAGAAATCCTCAGCTCACATTGGCTTCAACAGTCTACCCATATCTCAGAGATGAAGCCCAGAGAGAGAGCAGGTTTGAGGATCTGATTAATTCAACAGCTAACAAGACTTCCTGGCCATCCAGTGGTTAAGACTCTGCACTTTCACTATAAGAGCTGTGGATTTGATCCCTGGTTGGGGCACCTTTATGATCCCACATGCTGTTTGGCCAGGAAAAAAAAAAAAAAACCACCAAATTTGCAACAAAAATGCTAATTTAAAAAATTCATTAATTAACAGGCATTTACCATCTCTCCACACCTGTCTGCTCTGCCACCCTAGTATCTCAAATTTACCCTTACACTGGCTTCTTTCATAGTTGTGTGAAATAAAATTCATATTTTATGGCAAGACAAGAAAAATTTAAACATAAAAAACTTATTTCTGTCCTTTGGCTTCCTCTTTCCCTTCTACTGTGCATTGTGTATCTGCATTAGGCATCGACTAAATCTTCGCTGTTGGCAGAAATACCAGCTCAGCCCTAAAGAGAAGCATTCTCCCAGCATCAAGAAGACAACTCTTCTTGATGGAAAGGTAACATTCCTTCTTGATCTTGTAAGGGGATCACATCATCACCTTGTACTTGCATATCTGAATTGTGTAAAATGTCAGTGATTCATCATGTAATTTACAGTCCTCTGTCTCAAAAAACTTATGTAACTGTGTTTTGACTTCTCATGGTAGAACAGCCCTCAGAGCTTTCTGAGATGCTGTTCCTGTTTTTGTTTGAGATTGAAACAATACAAGTTTTATTCAGTGGCCAAAGAATGGAGAAGGGGAAACTAAGTTCACAGATTAATTTCTCATATTCCTGGGTTATAATCCTCAGTTTGGCTCAAATAAAAATCTTCATTTCTTTCTTAGATTGACTGAGTAATTTTTCATTGACAGTTGCAAGATGACTGCAGCAGCTCCAGCCATTGCACCTAAACAGGCTTTTTCCAGTGTCTCCTCCTTCTCCTCTTCTTTTTCTTCTTCCTCTTTTTTGGCCTTTTTGTTATTATTGTAAAATCTTTCAAATATAAAGGTAAGAACAGACTACCCAAATTTGTAAAATCTTAACATTATGCCATATTTACTTCATATAGTTTCTTTTAGCTCTATGAATCGTTAATACACGTACAGCTATGTATAACCAGGATCACCATAGAAATATAGAATATTTCTGTCATCCATTCAAACTCTCTCCTGTTGTCCCAACTCACAACATAGGAAAATACACTACCTCAGCAGAAATTTAGAGGTGGGATGGGTCAAGAGTGGATGATTCATGGGCTGGTTCTTTCCGTCTTTCTAATCCATGCTCCTTAGGATGTTGATTTTTTTTCCAAAAGAAAGTGCATTTGGCTTGGAGCCCTGAGTTTATAGTTCCAGCCAAGTTATTTGCTCTGGTCAAGTTATTTGACCCTTCTGAAATTTGGGTTCCTCATTTAAACATGGGGAAACAATGCCCAGCATGGGGGTTGTTCTGGGGGTTAAATAATAGGCGTGAATCGATTGGCATGGAGAAAGTGCTCAAGAAATAGTCCTAATTTAACCATCCTGGCCAGCTGGTTGGAGAGTCCTGGACTCCCCAGGAAAACACACTAGGGCACCACGCACTGAGCCCTCGCTTGTCAGGTCTTTGGGTCTGGGCTGGACCTGTGCAGAGGGAGAGGTCTAGTGCTCCCATGGCCTCTGTGAGCTGCCACTCAGCCAGGCACTGTGGGGAGAAACACCCCCTCCCAGCACAGCAAGGCAGTTAGGAGTGTGGGCTGAAACCTTATGGACCTGGGCACAGATCCCAGCTTGCCACTTACTTGCTTTGTGAGCTTGACTTTGTCGCTTAACCTTGCTGCACCTGTCTCCGTCCCCACACTCATCCTTGGGGGCAGCTGTTCTTCAGGCCCCTCCCAGTGTTAGGATGAGGCCATCCTGTGGTTAGTGGAAGTCCCGGAAACGACTCCCTCCCCCTCTGCCCCTGATCCTCCAGCTCTTTCCCTCCTGGCCCCACATCCTCTGGGTGTCTGGCTTCCCGTGTATGTTGTCAGTTATTTACTGACCCTGGATTTGGGATGCAGGAACAGGAAGGGGTTCGTGGAGGGTCCTGGGGGGTGGAGGGGAAGGGAGGAATAGGACTTCATGGAGATCAGGCCTCAGGGTGTGTAGTATCTAAAAGGCAATCATAGGACTTCCCTGGTGGCATAGTGGTCAAGAATCCACCTTCCAATGCAGACGACAGGGGTTTGATACCTGGTTAGGGAACTAAGATCCCATGTGCTGAGGGGCATCTAAAATCTGTGCACTGCAGCTACTGAGCCTGGGCTCTCTAGAGCCCGTGCTCCGCTAGAGAAAGCCCTTGCACCATGACGAACTAAGACCCAGAGCAGCCAAAAGAAAAAAAAGATGTTTTGTACTATGGCGATAACCTCTTGCTGGAGAAGGGCATGGCAACCCACTCCAGTATTCTTGCCTGGAGAATCCCACGGACAGAGGAGCCTGGCAGGCTACAGTCCATGGGGTTGCCAAGAATCGGACATGACTGAGCGACCGAACAACAACAACAACCTCTTGAGAGGGTGTCTCCCCTACCTTGTTAGCTAACAAAAGTCTCTTCCAGAGCCTTGAGTCTCATAAAAAGGCCCCTTTGGGTACCTTGTCTTAGAGGTGAATGTAAATCTTTCTCTTATTATTTTATTACTAGTGCAGTTCTTAGAGTAGATCACAAGATATATTCAGTAGTGAGTAAATGAATACAACAAACTAGTGAATATAATATAAAAGAAGCAGATTCATAGAGAACAAACTGGTGGTTACCAGTGGGAAGGGAGGAGGGGTAACAGAGAGTGGGGGAGTGGGGGGCATAAACTACTGGGTGTAAGATGGGTTCAAGGATGCACTGAACAACATGGGGAATCTAGCCAATATTTTGTCATAGCTGTAAATGGAAAGCAACTGAGAGGGTAACAGGCAGGAAGCCCAGGGGTCTCCAAACAGAGGACATAGGCTGCAAGTGTCAGACATTTTTTATCTCTCTCTCAGGCGGCAGGAGGAAAAAAACAAGTATCAGATTTTTTTTCCCCTTCTCTATACAAAATTAAAAGGAGGTTTCTCTTAAAATATGTGTTGCCATGATACCTGGCTCCACCTGAACTTAACTTTTCTCAAACCTTGAGCTAACCAGTGTGTGTCTTTCTTATGGAAATGTTTGTCTTAAATCTATGTTAATGAACTACTTATTTACCCTGCTGCTGCTAAGTCGCTTCAGTCGTGTCCGACTCTGTGTGACCCCATAGACGGCAGCCCACCAGGCTCCCCCGTCCCTGGGATTCTCCAGGCAAGAACACTGGAGTGGGCATGTATTTACCCTAGACTCTGTCTTTCTCCAAGTCAGTTCCGCTTAAGATGCAGAACCCATAAGTGAAGTGAAGTGAAAGTGGCTCAGAATACTGAGTGGGTAGCCTTTCCCTTCTCCAGGGTATCTTCTCAACCCAGGGATCGAACCCAGGTCTTCTGCATTGCAGGTGGATTCTTTACCAGCTGAGCCACAAGGGAAGCCACAGAACCGATAGTTCAGTCGCTCAGTCGTGTCTGACTCTTTGTGACCCCGTGGACTGAAGCACACCAGGTGTCCCTGTCCATTACCAACTCCCGGAGCTTACTCAAACTCACATCCATAACGTCGGTGATGCCATCCAACCATCTCATTCTCTGTTGTCCCCTTCTCCTTCTGCCTTCAGTCTTGCCCAGCATCAGGGTCTTTTCCAATGAGTCAGTTCTTCGCATCAGGTGGCCAAAATATTGGAGTTTCAGCTTCAGCATCAGTTCTTCCAATGAATATTCGGGACTGATTTCCTTTAGGATGGACTGGTTTGATCTCCTTGCAGTCCAAGGGACTCTCAAGAGCCTTCTCCAACACCACAGTTCAAAAGCATCAATTCTTTGGTGCTTAGCTTTCTTTATGGTCCAACTCTCACATCCATGCATGACTACTGGAAAAACCATAGCTTAAACTAGATGGACTTTTGTCTCTGTTTTTTAATATGCTGCCTAGGTTGGTCATAGCTTTTCTTCCAAGGAGTTAGCATCTTTTAATTTCATGGCTGCAGTCACCATCTGCAGTGATTTTGGAGCCCCAGAAAATAAAGTATGTCACTGTTTCCACTGTTTCCCCATCTATTTGCCATGAAGTGATGGGACTGGATGTCATGATCTTAGTTTTTTGAATGTTGAGTTTTAAGCCAACTTTTTCACTCTCCTCTTTCACGTTCATCAGGAGGCTCTTTAGTTCTTCTTCACTTTCTGCCATGAGGGTGGTGTCATCTGCATATCTGAGGTTATTGATATTTTTCCTGGCAATCTTGATTACAGCTTGGGCTTCATCCAGCCCAGCGTTTCTCATGATGTACTCTGCATAGAAGTTAAATAAGCAGGGTGACAATATACAGCCTTGACGTACTCCTTTTCCTATTTGGAACCAGTCTGTGGTTCCATGTCCAGTTCTAACTTTGCTTCTTGATCTGCATACAGAGTTCTCAGGAGGCAGGGCAGGTGGTCTGGTATTCCCATCTCTTAAAGAATTTTCCACAGTTTGTTGTGATCCACACAGCAAAGGCTTTGGCTTAGTCAATAAAGGAGAAGTAGATATTTTTCTGGAACTCTCCTTTTTCAATGATCCGACAGATATTGACAATTTGATCTCTGGTTTTTCTGCCTTTTCTGAATCCAGCTTGAACATCTGGAAGTTCACAGTTCACATACTGTTGAAGCCTGGATTGGAGAATTTTGAGCATTATTTTGCTAGCGTGTGAGATAAGTGCAATTGTGAGGTGGTTTGAACATTATTTGGCATTGCCTTTCTTTGGGATTGGAATGAAAACTGACCTTTTCCAGTCCTGTGGCCACTGCTGAGTTTTCCAAATTTGCTGGCATATTGAGTGCAGCACTTTCACAGCATCATCTTTCAGGATTTGAAATAGCTCAACTGGAATTCCATCACCTCCAATAGCTTTGTTCACAGTGATGCTTCCTAAAGCCCAACTGACTTTGCATTCCAGGATGTCTGGCTCTAGGTGAGTGATCACACCATCATAGTTATCTGGGTTGTGAAGATCTTTTTTGTATAGTTCTTCTGTGTATTCTTGCCACCTCCTCTTAATATCTTCTGCTTTTGATAGGTCAATACCATTTCTGCCCTTTATTATGCCCATCTTTGCATGAAATGTTCAACCGATAAGGGCCCAACAAACCTGTATGTTCTACTCATGCATTGTTCCCCTGATCTATGTTAATGAATCTCCATATTTACTTGGAAACCTGCCTTTCTTCAAGATTTATGTCAATCGTTTTAAGGCCGGGGATGACTCACCTGGTGCCGCTGTTATCTCAAAGTCCATGTTGTGGGTGAGGGGCCTGGTGCCCCTCTGAGTTTTGAGACCTCGCCTTTCTCTAATTAACAGCTTGCTGATAGGTATATAACATCCTGCTAAAGGAGAAATATCAATAACCTCAGATATGCAGATGATACCATCCTTATGGCAGAAAGTGAAGAGGAACTAAAAAGCCTCTTGATGAAAGTGAAAGAAGAGAGTGAAAAAGTTGGCTTAAAGCTCAACATTCAGAAAACTAAGATCATGGCATCTGGTCCCATCACTTCATGGTAGATAGATGGGGAAACAGTGGAAACAGTGGCTGACTTTATTTTTGGGGGCTCCAAAATCACTGCAGATGGTGATTGCAGCTATGAAATTAAAAGACACTTACTTCTTGGAAGGAAAGTTATGACCAACCTAGATAGCATATTCAAAAGCAGAGACATTACTTTGCCAACAAAGGTCCGTCTAGTCAAGGCTATGGTTTTTCCTGTGGTCATGTATGGATGTGAGAGTTGGACTGTGAAGAAAGCTGAGCGCCGAAGAATTGATGCTTTTGAACTGTGGTGTTGGAGGAGACTCTTGAGAGTCCCGTGGACTGCAAGGAGATCCAACCAGTCCATTCTGAAGGAGACCAGTCCTGGGTGTTCATTGGAAGGACTGATGCTGAGGCTAAAACTCCAGTACTTTAGCCACCTCATACGGAGAGTTGACTCATTGGAAAAGACCCTGATGCTGGGAGGGATTGGGGGCAGGAGGAGAAGGGACGACAGAGGATGAGATGACTGGATGGCATCACCAACTCGATGCACATGAGTTTGGGTGAACTCCGGGAGTTGGTGATGGACAGGGAGGCCTGGCGTGCTGAGATTTACGGGGTCCCAAAGAGTCGGACACAACTGAGCGACTGAACTGAACTGAACTGAAAGGCTAGCAGGGGGCACTCTTTCTGCCCCCTTCTGATGTCTATGTCTGAAGCTTTCTCTATCTCTTTTATACTTTGATAAAACTTTATTACACAAAAGCTCTGAGCAATCAAGCCTGGCCCCAGATTGAATTCCTCTGCTCTGGAGGCCAAGAATCCCAGCATCTTTCATGGCTCAGCAACAACCTTTCACAACCTTTAAAATTTTATAAAAATTGAAAGTTTAGGAGAATTCCCTGATGGTGCAGTAGTCAGGACTCAGCGTGGCAGTTTAAACTGCTGTAGGCCCAGTTCAAGCCTGGTAGAGGAACTAAGATCCTTGCAAGCAATTTTTAAAATTAAAATTAAAAAAAAATATATTGTCAGTAAATGAAAGAAGAGTCAGAGCCCAGAGAATAAATTCCAGACAATAAGTTGTTTGGAGCCTAAGGAGAACAAGTGCAGCCTGACAATCCTCAGAGGCTTCCTGGAGAAGGTGAAAATTGACCTTGGCCATGGAGGGGCAGCCTTGGGGTTGAGAGAAGCAGGCCACTTCTGAGCCTGAAGGTATTGGCTTTGCAGGAGGGACAGTTTCTGGAGAGAGCTGAAGGCTGTGGGAAAGGGAAACAGAAAGCAGAGAGGTTGTCCTAGGGAACAGAGGGGAGGGAGTGTGTCCCTCTCACTTCTCATTTCTCTCTGGAAGCTGAAACCCTTCGCCAGGGTTACAGTGTTGGCTCCAGCAGGCTGGGCCTCCTCCAGCCCCAGGGACAATCACAGGAAGTAATGCAACACATAGTTGCCAAATGTCCAAGGAACACCCAGAGCCATTTCCCCCCAGCCAGGTTGGGAAATAGGTGTGTACTCAGCCAGCTCTGGAGCCTGCTGCTGGTAAGGAAAAAACCATTGCCAGCCTGGCCCTGCTTGGTAGTGATGAGAGCATGGGGCTGGAGACCTGGGCAGGTGGGGATCAGGGGTGGCCAGTGAGGACCGGGGCCAGGCTTTTAGCCCTGGCTTTGCCTCTACACGGCTATGCGAACTTGAACGAGTCTTTGCACCTTTCTGGGTCTCAGAGTCCTCATCTGCAAGAGCAGCCCTGTCTTTGGAGGATGTAAACGAATCCCTCGGCAACAACCAAGCCACACCCTTGGCTAACATTCTCTTTTAATAATCCTCACCTGTCTCTGAAAGTAGGTATTATTGGCTCTATTTCACAGATGAGAAAATTGAGGCTCAGAGAAATTAAGTAGCTTCCCCAAGGCCACACAACTGAGAAGTGGCATGTGGATATAGAGGACCTCAAAAAGAGGGAAGGGAGCACGTCCTGTTAGGTTGCATGATGAAATTGACTCTGAAATGTCAGGACTCCTGCAGAAGCACATCCCCTTAGACCCCTGGGCATCCTCCATGGACTGTGTGGGGGAAGGGTAGGCCAGGTGGAGGTAAGCAAGGCATGTTGTGGTCTTGTTCTCAGAGCCCAGTGTCCCCTAAGTTTTTCAAGTATGAAGATCCTCATGTGATAATAATTAAGTTTGCATCCAGTAAGTTGAAAAAAAGCCACTGCAAATCTAGAGACTTTTTAAAATGAATTTGCATTTTTCAAACTCAGGGTTTAGAGACATTCGAGATGAAGAGGCAGGGGCACATTTGGATGATATTTAATAGTTAGGCTATGCTATGCTATGCTAAGTCACTTCAGTCGTGTCCGACTCTGTGTGACCCCATAGACAGCAGCCTACCAGGCTCCCCTGTCCCTGGGATTCTCCAGGCAAGAACACTGGAGTGTCCTTCTCCAATCCATGAAAGTGAAAAGTGAAAGTGAAGTCGCTCAGTCGTGTCCGACTCTCAGCGACCCCATGGACTGCAGCCTACCAGGCTCCTCAGTCCATGGGATTTTCCAGGCAAGAGTACTGGAGTGGGGTGCCATTGCCTTCTCCTATAGTTAGTCTAAGGGGCCTCTAAATGACTAAAACTTGCCTGACCAGTTCCCCACCCCCTGGCCCCCTCTGCACCTGGGGAACTGAACTCAGACTGTCACACTCGGAAGCAAAGTAGTGATTCATCGTCAGTTGGGCCAGTGGCCAGTGGCTGAGGCTGGCCTGGAACAGAGGTGGGGGTGGGGGTGCAGGTCTCATCCCCTCCCAGCCCTTGGCTGAATGCGTGGGGGTGAAACCCCAATGGCTGGCTTGGGTGGAGAGAGGGAGAGGGAGAAAACCAGAGTGAGCTTTGGTTAGGCTTACTGGTCACGTAGCACAGAGCAGAAGAACTGAAAATGGGCACCTGGATGTGTACCCTTTAGCCCCCGAAACTCCTGCCCACTATCAGACAAGAACCCATTAGTGTTCTAGAATCCAGCCAATTGGAGTAGCAATTCCAGATTCCTAGGGGGAGGGTCGGTACTCTTGCCTGGAAAATCCCATGGATGGAGGAGCCTGGTGGGCTGCAGTCCATGGGGTCGCTGAGTCGGATATGACTGAGGGACTTCACTTTCACTTTTCGCTTTCATGCATTGGAGAAGGAAATGGCAACCCACTCCAGTGTTCTTGCCTGGAGAATCCCAGGGATGGGGCAGCCTGATGGGCTGATGTCTATGGGGTCGCACAGAGTCAGACACGACTGAAGTGACTTACCAGCAGCAGCAGGAGGGGAGAAGGATGGTGAGAGCAGGGAAGCAGGTGGGGTTGAGAGCATTTCTTACCCTCCTGGGGAATGTGTGCTGGCTTCCAGACAAGCCTTCCTGAACTATTTGGATTCCTAGATCCTTTGAAAGAATTCAGATCCTCCACCCCACCCACCACAGCCTGAGGCCAGGACTACGTTGGTGACAGGAGCTATTAAAGGATTTTGAACAGAGGTGTCACATGAAAAGGTTATTCTTCTCTTAGCCATTATGGAGCACTGTGAGCGGCATAATACTGTGTGTGTGTGCTAAGTCGCTTCAGCTGTGTCTGACTCTTTGTGACCCCATGGATTGTAGCCCGCCAGGCTCCTCTGTCCATGGGCTTCTCCAGGCAAGAATATTGGAGTGGGCTGCCATGCCCTCCTCCAGGGGATCTTCCTGCCCAGGGATCAAACCTGCATCTTTTATGTCTCTTGCATTGGCAGGCGGGTTCTTTACCAGGCTTCCCTTGTGGCTCAGCTGGTAAAAAAGCCACCTGCAATGCAGGAGACCTGGGTTCAATCCCTGGGTTGGGAAGATCCCCTAGAGAAGGGAAAGGCTACCCACTCCAGTTTTCTGGCCTGGAGAATTCCATGGACTGTATAGTCCATGGGGTCGCAAAGAGTCAGACAGGACTGAGCGACTTTCACTTTCATTCTTTCAGTGTCACCTGGGAAGTCCAATACTATGTGTGCCTCTCAATTAATTTTAATTAATTAATTCACTCTGCCTTCATAGTTAAGGCATAGAAATTCCTGTGATTGCATAAGCCAAACTTCTATCTTTTTTGTACATTTCTTTTCCTGCTCCAATCAGCACAGCTGCTTTCTGTTGCTGCCATTAGGAACAGTGGTTAGAACAATACCCATACATGTGTGTGTGTGTGTGTGTGTGTGTGTGTGTTGTACACAAGCTTGCATGTGTAGATATGCAGTGACCCCAGTGATAAGAACCACATGAGTCAGTGTCTCGGATTCTGTTCCCAGGTGTCTGATAGTCTGAAAGTGGAGGCTTCTTTTCTCAGAGAAAAGGGCAGACAAGCATTAACAAAATGCTTCCAGGTACTACATTTCACTGAATCCTGTCCACTCAGGAAGGAGTTAACATTTGTATTTTTACAGAAGACACCGAGGGTCCAAGAGTCTGGAAGGCTGCCAAGGCTTCAGAGCTACTAAGGGGTGGAACTGAGGACAAGTTCAAACCCTGGCCCCCTCCCACTGTTACCCATTGCCTTTCCCCTGGAGCTCAAAATGAGTGGGAGATTGGCCAGTTGGGGGTCTTCAAAAGGGGTGGAGTGCTCTGCCAGCATGGGGTACTGATCTCTATAAGCACACAGCAAACCCCTGCTCCACACGCCGCCCCAGCACATCAGTGGATTCCAACGTGGGCCATCCACGGCCCCTGAAAGAGATCTGTCCAGGGGCCGTCTTCGGGGGCTCTACTAGCCACCAAGAGCCTACTGTACATTTTGCCCAATGCTGTACCTTCCCTGAGGAGTGAACAACAGTGGGGAAGTTGCTGCCTGGAAGTTGCTGCCAATCCAAATGGGACTGAGATGACCTTTGCAAAATGAGGCCACCATGGCTAAGCCCCTCCTGTGCTGGCTGGACCTGGAACTCTCCATTTGTAATGGATGTGGCTGTTGATGACTGGAAGTGCCAAGTCCTGCCCAGTAAGGAGAGTCTGGCTCAGCTTCATCCCGTCCCCCCACTCTCTGAGGAGGGGGCTGCAGGGGTTTGGGAGTTCTGAGTGGCAAAACAATGAAGAAGGGAGGGTGGGGGGAGAAAGAGGGAAATGATAGAGGTTCTAGGGCAGGGCTAGCTCTGGGGGCTGGCTCTTAATCTACATATGGATAAAGAAGTTTCTTATCTGTTTTGCTCCCAGGTACCTCGGTTGGCTTCTGGCACACAGTAGGTGCTTGTTGGCTGAATTAAGGGAGTTTGGAGAAGAGAGACCTCCAAAAAGCTGATAGTGATGGTGGTGAGGGATATGAACAATCGAGGACAGGGAAATATTGAGAAGTATTAATATCTCGGGCTTCCCTGGTGGCTCAGTGGTAAAGTATTTGCCTGCCAATGCAGGAGAGGTGGCTTTCATCCATGATTCAGGAGGTTCCCACATGCCGAGGAGCAACTCAGCCTGTGCACCTTAATTCTAGAGCCTGGGGGCTGCAAGTACTGAAGCCCCCACACCCCAGAGCCTGTGCTCCAAGCAACAGAAGCCCGTGCACTGCAACTAGAGAGTCGCTCCTGCTCACTGCAACTAGAGAAAAGCCCTAGCAGCAGTGAATACCCAGCACGGCCAAAAATAATAAAGAAATAAATGAAATTTTATATATATATATATAAAGAAATGCCTCAGGAGGTGGTGCTTATTCCTTTCAGAATGCTCTAAATTACAAGTGAAGGACTTGAGTTGTTTAAAAATTATTTGGGGGGTGTCAGGACAGTGACCCTGTGAGCGCCACCTGCCCTGAGATGGGACCAGTAGGCTCATACATCTATCAGCAGGATTTTCACAGCAAGGATGCTAATGCTTAGCTAATGCTAAGCACTTAGGTGGCAGGCATTGTTCAAAGCCGTTTGCACATGTGTGCATGCTTATATACACAGACGACATCCTGATGAGCTAGCCTCCATCTTTATCCTCATGTTTCCAGAGGAGGACACGGAGACACAGAGAGGCTGAGTCCCTGATGCAGGGACACAGTGATTAATAAGTGACTAATTAATTAATAAGTGATTAATTGGGCATCAGTCAGGGTGGGGGGCACCAGAGCACACCCTCCTGACCATACCCCTCATGTACTAGAGCCTAGGTCACGGGGAAGGGGCGAGCAGGTGTGAGCCACTGCCTCTGAGATGGTCAGGCTGCCTTGTGGCAACTGAAGGGGGCTTCTGGGTCTGAATTACTGCACCCCCTCACCCCTGCCCACTGTTGCGCAGTCTCCTGCTTTGTCTACTCAGGGAGGAAAAATAAACATTGACGGGACAGGGCTCAGGGTTCATCTGGGGGCTGCTGTTTTCCCAGCTGTGGAGTGGAGGCCTCCTCCCAGGCTCCCAGAGCCAGCCCTGGACTCCAGCGGTTCCAAGGAGCCAGGACCAAGTGTGGTCTTTGTGGGAAAATCAACCAAAAGAAGAGCAAAAGAAAATAAAGATCAGCTGTGATCCCTCCACTCAGAAGGATGTGGACACCGTTTCTGGTGTTTAGCTAGCAGTGAGTCTTCCTACCAGTGTGTGTGTGTGTGTGTGTGCACGCACATGTGTGTATATACACACATACACACAAGCAGATGAAGTCTGTTACACAGTTGTGTGGCATGGATATTCATTTGGCAATATTGGGAACGTTTATCCATATCATTAAATATTCTTAGCATATTTTTCTCTAGCTTTCACATGGTTGGCTTGTTTTAATTTATAAAGGTATTATACACCTTTTATACTTTGCATCTTTTTATTGAGGTGTTGTTTGCATATAGGAACACTTTGCATACAGTCACACTTTCTAGTGTTTATATCTGAGTTTTGACAAACCCATAGTCTAATCACCGCAGTAATCAACATACACATTTCTTCAACCCCAAAAGCTTCTTTGTCCTCTTTTGTAGTCAGCCCCTCCCACCACCCCCACCACTAGCAACCCATGATATTTTATTTTTCTGTATGTTTGCCTTTTCCCAAATGTCTTATCAATGGAGTATACAGCCTTTTGAGTCTTGCTTCTTTGATAGCACAGAGCACTGAGGCATATCCGTCCGTCTGTAGTGTCTTTCTTTGCTGAGTAATATTCTATTGTATGGAAACACCACAGTTTGTCATTCACCACATGAAGTAACCTGCATTGCTTATAGTTTTGGGTCATTATGAGCAGACCTGTTATAAACATTCACATAATCATGTTTTTGTTTCTCTTGGATAAGAACCTAAGAGTAGAATTTCTGGGTCCCGTTAATGTATGCAATATTATTTATTTTTTAACATAGGAAAAGCGAATTGTGTTTTATTTATGTTTTTCTGACATCACTATGAAAAACGTGAACAAAACACATAAACTGCTGAATTCATTAACTTGAAATGTTTCATTTTCTCTAATAGTAATTTTTTGATGTTCGGACTACCTGGTTTTTGTTGCAAAAATTCCTGTATATCCTGGTTTCTCCATTACCTCTTCAGAGCAGTCCCTCAGAACTATCTGACAGGCTGCTTCCCAGGCTTAAGTCCTCAGCAAATCTGCTGAATAAAACAGAATTCTCAGCTTTTAGATTGTGCATTTTTTTTTTCAGTCACCACATGTCACCACATTAAAACCTACTACATCTTAGATTACAGCGTTCCTTTGTATGGATGTACAATAATTTATTTAAACAATCCCCTCTTGTTGGATATATAAGTAGACTTTTTGTTTTGTTTTTACATCTTATAAACAAAATCTTTGAGCCAAAAGTTGTGTTTTTTGGTTTTTTTTTTTGCATTTATAGGTATTCCTTTAGGATAAATACATAGATATGGACTTGCTTGGACAAAGACCTCCATGCCACTTTATTTCATTCTACCTTTTCCTTAATATTTTTCCCTCGTGCATATATGAAAAGTTGGTATATAACACAGCCTACATTGCAAATGCAGATGGAAATATTGGTCTTTCCAATAAACTGCCAGAATAGCTGTCTATTCATAAGGAAGAAAATGAAAACCATTCTCTATCTCATGTCATATATTAAAAACCCATTCCAGGTGAATTGAGAATTTAAATGTAAGTGGTAAATCTTATAAGTTTAGAATAAAATGTAGAAGAGCATCTTTATGGAAAAGTCCTTTAACCAAAGCTTTTAAGAGCAAGATACAAAAGGTTTAAACCATAAAGGAAATACATAAGTTTGACTAATTGAAAACTGAGAACTTCCATTCATCAAAAGGCCCCATGAAGAGAGTGAAAAGACAAGTCACAATTGTCTGTATTTGTAACACATAGAACTAACCAAAGAGCTGTAAGATATGTAGACAAACACCTATGAATCAATAAAACAGACTAATAAATAACACAAGAGAAAATGAGCAAAAATACAAACAGAAATTTCAAAAAGGAAGCGGAAATGATCCATAAACGTGAGTAAAGACACTCCACCCATTTTGTGCTCATCTCAGTCTATCAATAAGCAATGTGGTTGGAACGGCCTTTGTGGTTCTTATTACGATTACAAGATGCCCTTAAGCAATAGCCATTAGGAAACTGAAAAAAATGAAAGTTTAATACTTACAAGTCCTGGAAAGTACACAGCACACTTGAGGCCACACAGCAAGGTTGCAAGTAGAAAGAAGAGAGAATGCATGTGAGAGCCGGAGGCTCAGCTTTTACTGGAGAAGAGTGTGAGGCCCTTGGGTATCCTGGGCTCTCTCTCTATTGGCAAATTTAAAATATAACAGATTCCGGCTGTTATATAAAGTGCAGGAAGAGAAAAAACAGGTGGCCCAAACGGTCATTTATTAAAATCAACCAAGGTCTCTAAAACAAAGGCCCCTCAGTAGGGAAAGCTGGCTTGATTCTTCACCTAATTGCTTCTTCAAGATAGACCTGATTGAAGTGGGTGCTTGGGTAATCAAAGCTTAAGGCAAACACTTCCATTCCAAAAGGAAAAGTCATCTGTCAAGGTTTACACTACAATCTACCCTGTGATGTGGAGGCAACAGAATTAAAGGTGAGTCAACTAATTGCCTGGGTAGACAGTTGCTAAAAGTTAAGGGTAAGTCAGGTTGTAACCCAGAAACTGCACACCTAAGTAGGATCATAGTAGCAGAGCCTACAATAATTGTATAGGCAATAGTCTGAAACCCACTTCATGGCCATTGTCTCACACTTGAACGGCCTCATGATGAAACCAAGTCAGTGATTTGGGAGCCCTAGCAATATCTTCAAAGATTAGAGTCATATTATGAAATATTTTTGAGCTTTCCAGGTGGTGCTAGTGGTAAAGAACCTGCCTGTCAATGCAGGAGACATAAGAGATGTAGGGTTCGATCCTGGGGCCAGGAAGATCTGTTGGAGGAGGGCATGGCAACCCACTTCAGTATTCTTGCCTGGAGAATCCCACAGACAGAGGAGCCAGACAGGCTATAGTGCATAGGGTCACAAAGAGTCAGACAAGACTGAAGAGAGTGCATAGGGTTACAAAGAGTTGGACAAGACTGAAGAGACCTAGCACACACGCACGCGTGAAATATTTGAACATCTTCAGCCATTTGGTATAAATATGTTTGAATCTATCCTGATTTGGTAGATTGCTCCATATGTCATTGAATTGGTCTCTTAATCCTGACAAGTTGCTTTAGTTAAAGGGTTGTGTCTTATTTCAGTTGAGGAAATCAGTCCTGATTATTCAGTGGAAGGATTGATAGTGAAGCTGAAACTCCAATACTTTGACCAACTAACTCATTGGAAAAGACTCTGATGCTGAGAAAGATTGAAGGCAGGAGGAGAAGGGGACAAGAGAAGATGAGTTGGTTGGATGGCATCACCGATGGACATGAGTTTGAGCAAGCTCCGGGGAGATGGTGATGGAAAGGGAAGCCTGGCATGCTGCAGTCCATGGGGTTGCAAAGAATCAGACACAACTGAGCGACTGAACTGAACTGAACAATGAAGCTGAGCTCTCCAGGTTAGGCCTACACAGTGCATGTATTGGCATCAGGTTATTTAGTAAGAGGCATTTCTGTGGAAGCAAAAGATTCTGAGTTTTGAAGGCAATCAGTTGAGAAGATTTCTGGATGCCAAGCTTGAAGTATCTTCAGATGGAGTGAGGGCAGGCAGTGGTGATCTAATAGAATTTCCTTGTTTGCAGTTTGAATGCCACTGGTGATCTTTCTGAGGGTCCCACACAGCAATAACTATGAAGATCCTCCATTTATGAGCTGGTGTGGTGATTTCTCTAAAGTTTATTTCAAGTTGTTCCACTTTAGCTTTCATGCCTTTGGGAAAAGGGCAGTTTTAGTTCTCAGTGATTCCAAGTCAGAAAGAAGGAGAGATATTGGAAACATTAGTTTGGAGAGTTGGAGCCAGATAGCAGAGAAAATGAAAACAGTTCATATCTAGTCCCGTTTACAGGTAGAAAACAAAACCACAAAGACCACTAACAGAGCTAGACTCTAATATCCACAAGTGTGTATTATAGTTTCTACTGAAACATAGTTGTTTTTTTTTTTCCCCTCTATAGTCACCCCTTTTCTATCGGAGATAATCAAAGTAAGACTAATTTGTTTGCAAAAGAAATCTAGTCTCATTAAACTTGATCTTACTATTCACACAAATGCAGTAAGAATAGTGATTGACCATACAGACTCTTTTATGTCTGATTTGCTGAAACTTTTCATAAGGAATCTTGGATTGAACTTTTAAAGGCTAGATTTCTCTGGTGACCCAATGGTTAGGACTGTGTTTCCACTGCAGGGAGTGTGGGTTCAATCCCCAGTTAGGGAACTAAGATCTCATATGCCCTGAAGTGCAGCCAAAAAAAAAAAGAATCTAAGAAGCAATGCCAAACACTTACCATCAACCTTTGCCTGCAGTACCTATAGATTTAGATGAATTCCTCTCTTCTCAAGGTCTTCCAAATACCCTGAGGTTCCTGGGCCTGACCTTTCTTACTCATCTGGTAAGGCTACTGGGAAATCTATATGTGCCAGGCTGATTTTCCTAAGTGGCTGTTACTGAGCAAGGGCTCATGTACCCCTAGTGCAGAAAGCCAAATGCTAACAGGCAATGTTTGCAACAAAGTAAAGGTTTATTTGCAGGACACCAGCCAGTGAGAAACAAGTCTCGAATCCACTCCAACTTGGTCTTTGAGTTAGGGATGTATTGAAAGGGAAGAAAAAAGGAATTGGGAGTGATCATCATCTTGAGACATTTCTGTGACATTTCTATTTTTTGTTTGTTTCAAAATAAACATTTTATTTTAAAAAGGTTATCTGATATTTTATTTTGACAATTAATTTTTTTAAACAGAGATAAGAAAAATATTTGTATAACCATAGAGTTACAATAAGTTTGGTTATAGCAAAATCATACAATACAAAAAAATTTGGTAATAGGAAAATAATATACCTGACAGGGTGAGCTGACCCTCCTGACCCTCTTTAGATTCTAACAGAGGAATGTGAGTGAATAGCCACCAATCATCCAGGAATGAAATTAATGTTTGCATCAGTACATAAGGGGTTAACTTGGATTTAATGGGATCTTCTTTGGAATGTAGAAAATCACTTGCATCTAAGCAATTCTGTGACATTTCTTAATCATAGTTTTGGGAGTAGGAATTCTTCCGTTTACAATTCTCAGGCCAGGTGGTCCATAAAATGGGGGTCTCTTAGGTCATCTTGCCTTGGAGAAACAACTTGAATTTGTATATGAATGATTATATCTAATAATGGCAATTTTAGTACATTAATGATGTTATCGACCACAGCAATCTTAGTCATCTGATTCTGGTTGATTAGTGTTCAGTTAGCACAGGATTGAGGTCAGAGGAGATCAAAAAGGGATTGAGGTCAGAGGAGACAAGCAAGAGAATAAAGTTTTGGATAGAGAAATTAATCATACACTCAGTAAGGGCACTTGGTTTTAAGGGAACTTGGTTTCTGGCTTTATTGGCTCCACAGAGTCAGCCTTAGTTCTTTAACCCTGGTCGTATGTATGTTTATGCACATTCTCAAATATGATGTCCCAGCCAAACCCTTGGTAATATGCCCAATGATTCCAACTGTGTCCTGTCACAAGGAGAACAGATTCTTATTGAATTTAGGCAAATAATTATATTGCTGTGAACATAAGAATATTTAATAAGAGTTTCTAAATTCTGGAGGGATCAGTAGTGAGAAAAAAAATTCAGTTGACCAACATGAGTTTGAACTCTGTGGATCAATTTATAATCTTAAGTTACCTCCTAGGGTGTTTAATTTCATCTCCATTTGTTTGTTCAAAGACATGGTAAGAATTACAGCTTCAAGGGACAGGGAAAGAATGTAAGTTTTCTCCTAGGAGTTTTCATGCCCTTTGGATGATTTCAGCAGTCCCAATAAAATGTAGTAGCATTGCCCTGAAATTAGGGGAGGTATCTGTTAAAATAGGGCTTTCCTGGTGGCTCAGAGGGTAAAGAATCAGCCTGCAATGCAGGAGACCCAGATTTGATCCCTGGGTTGGGAAGATTCCCTGGAGAAGCGAATGGCTACCCACTCCAATATTCTTGCCTGGAGAATTCCTTGGACAGAGGAGCCTGGAGGGCTACAGTCCATAGGGTTGCAAAGAGCTCAACATGACTGAGTGACTAACACTTTCACTTTCTGTTAAAATAATTCCTTGGATTCAAGGTCAAATGGGGCCTCTTCAGGAGTGGAAGTGAGGAGGGGGTCTTTTGGGTCACTGTGGTCATGGAAAAGATAAACCCATTGGATCAGGTCAACTCTGGAATGGGAGATGGGTCTCATCTTAACGTTTTTCATTCACTGAGATATTTAGCAGTGATCCTCATTGAAGGCCTCAATAACCCCGTCAGCTTTTCCCTTGGTGGCAGGGACTTCTCATGAGGTGTGTTTTTTAATCTTGTCCCACTCAAGGGAAAGATGAGAGGACTTAGGATCTCTGGTGTCTTGAAGGCAATGAGCATGTAGCCTGGATAGATCTTTATGGAACTTATGGAACTTGGGGTCCTCAGAGATACCCATTGATCAATGTGTTTAGAAGCCAAGAATAATAATTCAATATCTATAATGCATGTGCTCAGTCATGTCTGACCCTTTCTGACCCGGTGGACTGTAGCCCATCTAGGCTCCTCTGTTCATGGGATTCTCTAGGCAAGAATACTGAGCTGGTTGCCATTTCCTCCTCCAGTGGATCTTCTTGACCCAGGGATCAAAGCCCATGTCTCTTATATCTCCTGCATTAGCAGGCTGATTCTTTACCACTGAGCCACCTGGGAAGACTCTTCAAACAAATAAAACCCCACAATAATCAATGAGTTCCTAGTTCCTTTTCCTCCTTCCTGTTGCATAAAACCTTTAAGAAAGATTTGAATTTTAATAATATAGCTTCTGATTTCAGTTTTTACTTCTCTTTTTTTTTTGACTGTGTCTCATAACTCTTGGAATCTTAGTTCTCAATATTAGTTCCCTAACCAAGGATTGAACCATGCTCCCTGCAGTGGAAGTGTAGACTCCTAACCACCGGACTGTCAGGGAATCCCTAGT
The DNA here is from genome assembly GCF_032452875.1 of Bos javanicus. Lineage (NCBI taxonomy): Eukaryota > Metazoa > Chordata > Mammalia > Artiodactyla > Bovidae > Bos > Bos javanicus. The sequence continues at coordinate 67,115,548 of NC_083880.1, read as the reverse complement.
TTTATATGATTTTTCCTGTTACTTTAATCTTCTGTGTTGCTACCAGCAAATTTTGGATGACGTCATTGTGAGCCCTCTTTGTAGGTGGCAACAATTTTTTTCCCCAGGGTGTCCCAAGAGAACTTCTAGGGATTGGCTTTTGCCAGCCACATCATATCAGAAATTGAATCCACAGTAAACAGAAGAGCAATGAAGAATAATGGTTGTGGGTGAAGTGGTGGCCCAGAGCCCGTAGGCCTGTTACATTTTCCTTAAGGTGTTGCCATTTGTTTCAGGTTCCGAGACTATTTTACTTCCGGATTAGGACATGCAGTCCAGGCACAATTTACCGACTCCATGCAGGCTGAGTTCTCCCACCTTCCCTGCCCCCCTTACTTACGGGACTCGTTTTCTTGGTATATTTAGCCCAGAGCCTCTCCCTGGGCAGTGACAACAGCCCTGGGATCCAATCCCCTCCTCCTTAACTCCTCTTAGTCTTGAGATGTAGAAGGCCCTTATGCACATTTATAGTCAATTAAAGCCTTTGTAATTAGTGGTCTAATTGTCTCTTGAAACCATATGGCCTTGATCATGCTGCTCTGGGGAGACCTTTTGGATGATTACAGTAGCCTTGGCATTTTGGGTTAGCTACGCAGGCAACACACGGCTGAGAGGGCAATATGCAAAAGCACTTAGCAACATGACAAGCCCAGCAAGTGGTGCTCCTTTCTCAGATGGAGTCCCCACCTGAGTTAGGTGACTAGTAAGAAAAGGTGGCAAGAATACACAGAAGAACTATACAAAAAAGATCTTCATGACCCAGATGATCACGGTAGTGTGATCACTCACCTAGAGCCAGACATCCTGGAATGCAAAGTCAAGTGGGCCTTAGGAAACATCACTACAAACAAAGCTAGTGGAAGTGATGGAATTCCAGTTGAGCTCTTTCAAATCCTAAAAGATGATGCTGTGAGAGTGCTGCACTCAGTATGCCAGCAAATTTGGAAAACTCAGCAGTGGCCACAGGACTGGAAAAGGTCAGTTTTCACTCCAATCCCAAGCATAGGCAATGCTGAAGAATGCTCAAACCACCTCACAATTGCACTCATCTCACATGCTAGCAAAGTAATGCTTAAAATTCTCCAAGCCAGGCTTCAACAGTATGTGAACCGTGAACTTCCAGATGTTCAAGCTGGATTCAGAAAAGGCAGAGGAATCAGAGATCAAATTGTCAACATCTGTTGGATCATTGAAAAAGGAAGAGAGGTCCAGAAAAACATCTCCTTCTCCTTTATTGACTATGCTAAAGCCTTTGACTGTGTGGATCACAACAAACTGTGGAAAATTCTGAAAGAGATGGGAATACTAGACAACCTGACTTGCCTCTTGAGAACTCTGTATGCAGATCAAGAAGCAAAGTTAGAACTGGACATGGAACAACAGACTGGTTCCAAATAGGAAAAGGAGTATGTCAAGGCTATATATTGTCACCCTGCTTATTTAACTTATTTGCAGAGTACATCATGAGAAATGCTGGACTGGATGAAGCCCAAGCTGGAATCAAGATTGCCGGGAGAAGTATCAATAACCTCAGATATGAGATGACACCACCCTTATGGCAGAAAGTGAAGAAGAACTAAAGAGCCTCTTGATGAAAGTTAAAAAGGAGAGTGAAAAAGTTGGCTTAAAGCTCAACATTCAGAAAACTAGGATCATGGCATCCAGCCCCATCACTTCATGGCAAATAGATGGGGAAACAGTGGAAACAGTGACATACTTTATTTTGGGGGGCTCCAAAATCACTGCAGATGGTGACTGCAGCCATGAAATTAAAAGACACTTGCTTCTTGAAAGAAAAGTTATGACCAACCTAGACAGTATATTAAAAGATGGAGACATTACTTTGCCAACAAAGGTCCATCTAGTCAAAGCTATGGTTTTTCCAGTAGTCATGTATGGACATGAGAGTTGAACTATGAAGAAAGCTAAGCGCCGAAGAATTGATGCTTTTGAACTGTGGTATTGGAGAAGACTCTTGAGAGTCCCTTGGACTGCAAGGAGATCCAACCAGTCCATCCTAAAGGAAATCAGTCCTGAATCTTCATTGAAAGGACTGATGCTGAAGCTGAAACTCCAATACTTTGGCCACCTGATGCAAAGAACTGACTTATTTGAAAAGACCCTGATGCTGGGAAAGATTGAGGGTGGGAGGAGAAGGGGACAACAGAGTATGAGATGGTTGGATGGTATCACGGACTCAAAGGACGTGAGTCTGAGTAAACCCCGGGAGTTGGTGATGGACAGGGAAGCCTGGCGTGCTGCAGTCCATGGGATCGCAAAGAGTCAGACATGACTGAGCTGAACTGAACTGAAGAAAAGGTTGCTTCAGGCATGCCAACTCTTTCTGACCCTGTGGACTGTAGCCTGCCAGGCTCCTCCGTCCACGGGATGCTCTAGGCAAGAATACTGGAGTGGGTCGCCATGCCCTCCTCCAGAGGATCTTCCCGAATCAGGGATCCAAACTGCATAGCTCTTGTGTCGCCTGTATTGCAGATTCTTTACCCCCTGAGCCACCTAGGAAGCCCCAAAGGGGCATTCCCCTTGGCTAATTGCAAGGGCAATCATGGAATCCAGCCAACTCGCCTGCTGGTCTCAGCCCATTAATAAATGTTTGAGTTGGATCCACCCTTGTTGTTCCTATGATTGCAAGATGCCCTTCAACACGAAAAAGATAAAAGTTTATTACCTGCAGGACCTGGAAATTATACAATACCCCAGGGGCCACACAGCAAGATTTTGAGTAGAGAAAGTGGATGAGGAACTGAGGTTCTGTGCTAACTGGGGTCAAGGAATGGGACCTAGGGTTTCTCAGGCTCTCTCTTTATTGGCAAATTTGAAACATAAGAGCGGGAATTTTAAAGCACAGGAAGAGAAAACAACAAAAACCAAGTAGCAAAAGGTCAGTTATTGAAATCAACCAGGATCTCTAAAACAAAGGAGTCTCAGCTGGGGCAGGGGGACCTGGTTTTTCCCTAGTCCCGTGGCCACCAATGTGTTTATTCGAGACAGCCCTTTTTGAAGTGGCGGTCTGGGTGATTAATGCTTAAGTCAGGCAATTCCTTTACAAAAAGAAAAGCCAATGGTCAGGATTGATACCTCATTATCAATCAAAGAAGTAGAGATTAAGACTCAATGAGAAGACTTCCCTGGTGGCCCAGTGGTTAAGATGCTGGGGACACAGGTCTGGGAAGGTTCCACATTCACAGGGCAACTAAGCCTATGCACCACAGCTACTGAGTCCACGCTCTAGAGCCCATGTTCTGCAACAAGAGAAGCCACCGCAAGGAGAAGCCCGTACACTGTAACTAGAGAGTAGCCCCTGCTTGCCACAACTAGAGAAAAGCCTGCAAGCAGCAACGAAGACCCAGCACAGCCAATAAATAAGCAAATATACATATTTTTTAAAGGATTCAAAGAGATATCCTTATATACCCACTGGATTGACAAAATTTTCAAAGTCAGATGGCACCAAGAGATGATGAGGGCCTGAAGGGAGCTAGCAGGCTGGTAAACTTTGAAAAACAGCTTTCTATTATCCACAGTAATGCTGAAGGTTCTGGGCTTTGATGTGGACATATCTGTACATGCCTTCCCACTGATTGTTGTCATTGCTCAGTTTTGTCAGACTCTGGGACCCTGTGGACTTAAGCCCGCCAGGCTCCTATGCCCATGGGATTCTCCAGGCAAGAATACTGGAATGGGTTGCCATGCCCTCCTCCAGGGGATCTTCCCGACCCGTGGATCAAACCTGTGTCTCTTGCATTGGCAGGTGGATTCTTTACCATTGGTCCACCTGGGAAGCTCCCTGCTAGGTTTATCCAAAAGAAGCACATCTGTATATCAGCAATTTCTGCTGCTGCTGCTGCTGCTAAGTCACGTCAGTCGTGTCCAACTCTGTGCGACCCCATAGACGGCAGCCCACCGGGCTCTCCCGTCCCTGGGATTCTCCAGGCAAGAACACTGGAGTGGGTTGCCATTTCCTTCTCCAGTGCATGAAAGTAAAAAGTGAAAGGGAAGTTGCTCAGTCGTATCCGACTCTTTGCGGCCGCATGGACTGCAGCCTTCCAGGCTCCTCCGCCCATGGGACTTTTCAGGCAAGAGGACTGGAGTGGGTTGCCATTGTCTTCTGCAGGAATACTCAAAGAAACATTGTTCACAACAGAAAAACAACAACGACAAAAACCTGGAGGAAACACAAGGATCCATCCACAGTAGAACACAGATACATTGGGTAATATGTACTGTATACTGTGTAATATGCATTGTACAATGTACACAGTAATATGCAGATGATGCAGTTCTATACAACAGTGAAGGCAAGTGAACTGCTGCTGCTTGTGTTCACGCAAATGAATCTCAAAAGCAGAAGGTTTGGGATGGGGTGGAGGAGAAAATCACAGAGAAATGTATTCAGTATGACTCCATTTTTACAAAGTTTGAAAGCAGACAAAGTAAAAGAAAATTTTGTTTCACAAACTGTAAATAAGGTTTAAAACTATAGATAAAAACAAGGGATTGGGTTTTCTGGGGTGAAGAGCATGATCACGGGATGTGTTTATGAATCATATTTTTTATTTTCTGTATCTTGTGGTGTTCTGACAGCTTGAAAATCTTGCTGGCCCAAGAGAGGTGGCACTGCAGGGTAACCGATTCTTAGAGATGGCCAAGGATTCCATCAGGAGTATGCGTTTTATGTGCAAACCAGGGAATCCAGAGACCATACCCACTACTACCTACTGGGGTTGGCCAAAAAGTTCATTGGGGTTTTTCTATAAACTGCTATAGAAAGGGACATCCCTGGTGGTCCAGTGGTTAAGATTACCAGCTTCCACTGCAAGTGGTGTGGGTTCGATCCCTGGTCAGAGAACTAGGATCCCGTGTGCTGTGTGGTGCAGCCTACAATAAATAAACTTTTAAAAAAGATGCTATAGAGAAACCTGGGCAAACTTTTTGGCCAACCAATACTTTATCTAATTTTCACACACCAAACCAATACTTCCCCACCTTAAATCATCCCAGGGTCAGCTAACCTGGCAACTAAAAACCACCCCTACAGTCATGGTCGTTGTTAGTCGTTCAGTTGCCAAGTCCGACCCTTTATGACCTCATGGACTGCAGCACGCCAGGCTCCTCTCTCGGAGCTTGCTCAAACTCATGTCCATTGAATCAGTGATGCCATCCAACTATCTCATCCTCTGTCATCCCCTTCTCCTCCTGCCTTCAATCTTTCCCAGCATCAGAGTCTTTTCAAATGAGTTGGTTCTTCGCATCAGGTGACCAAAGTATTGGAATTTCAGCTTCAGCATCAGTCCTTTCAATGAATTCGGGACTGATTTCCTTTAGGATGGACTGGTTGGATCTCTGCCAAGAGACTCTCTTCTCCAATACCACAGTTCAAAAGCATCAATTCTTTGGCACTCAGCTTTCTTTATAGTCCAACTCTCACATCCATACATGACTACTGGAAACTCTACTAAAGGCTCTTAAACTCCCCACATCCTTGCTTCTGCCTTCTAACCACCCAGATGTCTTTCTCATGTGCCCCTGAGTGGTGTGGGATGCCTCCTTCCCTTGAAAAGTATTAAGTCATCAGTTCTTTTTTTCAATGACTTTAGACTCTCTGAGTCATCCCTCGGTCACCTCCATATCTGTGAGTATAATCATTGAGATAGGGAGATTGGTCAGGGAGGGGCACCCAGAGATCTTCAAGGTAATGGTAAAATTCTATTTCTTAAATGGACTGCTGGGCTCAACAACATCATTGTTATTCTTCAAACTGCACATACATGCCTTTGTAATTATGGTATAGTCCACTATAAAAATTAAGAAAATCCATAAGCATTTTATTTACTACAAAAGTAGCACATCATTGTAACATTTTTTTAAAGTGTTCATTTATTTGGCTACACCAGGTCTTAGCTGCAGCCTGAGAGCTCTTAGTTGCAGCATGTGGGATCCAGTTCCCTGTCCAGGGATTGAACCTGGGCCCCCTGCATTAGGAGCACGGAGTCTTAGCCACTGGGCTACCAGGGAAGTTCCCAACGTTAATGTCTTAGTTTCGTTGTTTTCTTTTTAAACGTTTTGGCTGCACACATGGCATGTGGGATCTTAGCTTCCCGACTAGGGATCAAATGTGCACCCCCCTGCAGTGGAAGCACAGAGTCTTAACCACTGGACAGCCAGGGAAGTCCCTTCATCTCTTAGTTTTGATAAAAGTACTATGACGATGTAAGATGGTAACATTAAGGGAACCTTGGTGAAGGATATGTTAAAATTCTTTATATTGTCTTTGCCACTCTTCTGCAAACCTGAAATTATTTCAAAACAAGAAAAAGGTTTTTAAAAGTACTGCAGAAGCCAAACCATGCAGGATCCTCCTTGGAGGCCACTCTGGTGTGTTTGGATTCTGTCCTCTGAACAACAGGGCGTCACTGGAGGGTTTTCAAAAGGTGGGGCGGAGTCCAATCATGTGAAAAGACAACGCACAGCTTCTCATAAAAAGATTTTTTAAAAAACCCAGAACACAGCTTCTTAAGAATTTCAAAACTGTCATAGATGTGGAGGCCATCTTCCCTGTGGCCAGATGCAGATGGCCTTGACTGACCCCGGCGGTGAGGTCCTTGTGACAGTGGACACGTTGGGGGTGGGGGGCGCGCTGGAGAGAACACAGCATCCATTGATGAACAGCGGTGGGAGGGAGTGTCATAGGAGGGTCCTGGGGTGACGGGGAGGAAATGAGAAGGACAGAGGCTGCAGGGCTTGGTGGGAGATTGGTGGGGGATTTGTGGGGGATTGGGAGGGAGGCCTGTGAACAGAGAGGGCTGCGGAGACCCCACCTGCAAGCTTCCCATGTCCCTCAGCCAAGCTCTCAGCCTCCTCCTCACACCACCCTTCAGCTCCATCAATAGGCCTCCTCCTTCCCCTCCTGTCCTCCCGTCCCCCACACTTATGCATATACCCCGCCTCTTCGACCCATCCCTCCTTCCTCAAAGTTCCCAGAAAAGTCCCAGCTCTCCACCTGGGATCTGCCCTCTTCCTTGAATTTTTTTTTGAGTCTTCTCAGCTCACAAAATTCTTCCTCATAAAGATTAGATAAAACTTCCCTTTGATCCCAGGCCTCCCTCCAGCTGTCATCCTCCACGCCTTCTTCAGCCAAACCTCCTCAAAGGCCCGATTGTCTCCTTGGCCCAGACTCCCACTTCCTGCCCTCAAGCCACCCCTCCCCTCTCAGCCCCAGGAACCTTTCCTCCTCTGTGTGAGACCCCATGGCTTTGACCTCTCATCCTCTAGTCCTGCGAGTCTCTCTCCCTCACACACCTCACCTTCTAAGGCAGCATATGCTTATTTGTTTATCGTCTGTCTCTCTCACTAGGTTTCATAAGGTGATGTTATGAGCTGAACGGTGTTAAAAGTGTTAGTCGCTCAGTTGTGTCCGACTCTTTGTGACCCCATGGACTGTAGCCCGCCAGGCTCCTCTTGTCCATGGGATTTTCCAGATAAGAATACTGGAGTGGGTTGCCATTTCCTTCTCCAGGGCATCTTCCTGACCCAGGGATCGAACTTGAGTCTCCTGTGTTTTTATGTAGAGTCCTTCCCTCTCAATGATCATGAACCAGCTCAAATGACCAATGGGTCCAGCCTCTCTGCAGCCCTTCATTATGCTATCAACTCCCTGCCCCCCTCATCTCAGACTCCATCTCAGATATCTCTGGAGCCCCAGATTGTCATCCTTTTGGACAGGGGCATCCCACAGGAACCCCAGGCTCGGGAGTTAAAAGCTAAGTGTACTTTCCCCCAGTCCTGTGCATCCAGGTCCAAGGATGCCTCTAAGAGATGACCCTGTCTCCCACCAATAGCAACCAGTCCAGCCTTGTGGATGTTGCTTCTGGAGAGTAAGTTTAGCATTTTTTTTTTTTCTCCTCCACCTCACCACTACCACCCTCGCCCCACCCCGGCCACCATCTCCTCCCACCTGGACCACCAGAGCAGCCTCCTCAGTGATTTTCCTTGCTGTCTGCTCTGTTGTCTAAATGGTAGTCAGGAGGACCTTTAAAATATACATTAAGGACTCCCTGGTGGTCCAGTGGTTGAGAAGTTGCCTGCCAATGCAGGAGACACAGGTTCGATCCCTGTTTAGGCAAGATACCACAAGCTGTAAGGTAACTTAGCCCGTGCCCCATAGCTGCTGAACCTGCAGTCTAAACCCCACATGTGCTCTAGAGCCCACGTGCTGCTCCCCCATACTGACTCTATATGCCTGGAACCCATGCTCTGCAACGAGAAATCAACTGAATGAGAAGTCTGCACACCACAACTGGAGAGTAGCCCTCATTCTTGGAAACTAGAGAAAGCCAGCATGCAGCAGTGAAGACCCAACATAGCCAAATATAAATTAAAAAAAAAAAAATCTGCATTTAAGCTCCGTCCTCTGCTTAAATCTTTTGCTGATTTACACTTTTACATATAGAAGAAAAACAAAATTCTTAGCATGCTGCATAAGTTCCTCCTTGACTTGGTCCCTGCCAGCTTTTCTCCATCTCACTTGAGCCTCAGGACCTTTGCACTTGCTATTCCCTCTTCCTAGGACATGTTCCACTCAAATTCTTTATGACTCACTGCCTTGCTTCTTTTAAATCTCCACTAATGACTGTTTTTCTTTAAGAGGACTTCTTATCTGCCTCTCACGAACTAGGCACCCCCAGCCTCTCACCTTGCTTTCTATTCCTTCTCAGCATTTATCACCTTATGCATGTTACATGCTTGTTTGCTTACCAGTTTGTGTTTTTCTCTCCTTCCTACTAGAACGTGAGGCCCAGGAAGGCAGGGATTTCGTTTGCTTTGTTATCTCCGCCCAAACCCAGCACCTGAAAAAGGTCCAGCATACAGTAAGCACTTAATAGATATAACCAGTGAGTGAAATTTCTAATTCCTCCCGCCTCAGATTTGGGGCTTCAGCAACACTGAGCTGCTTTTGGCTGCCCATACACATCACTGGAGAAAGAAATGGCAACCCACTCCAGTATTCTTGTTTGGAGAATTCCGTGGACAGAAGAGCCTGGCAGGCTACAGTCCATGGGGTCACAAAGAGTCGGATGCGACTGAGCAACTAACACTACTTCACATCATGCTGTTTATCACCTCCAAGCCTTTGCTCAAGCTGATCTACCTTCCTGGAGGGCCCTTCCTCTGCTAACGTTGATATTCCGTAGACTCTTCCTTGAAGAGTCTGCTTGGGTTATCACCTCCTTCAGGCAGCCTTTCCTGATTACTGCCCCATTGCCTGGTTAAGTAGCCTTTGCAGGGCTCCTGCAGTATCTTGGATGTCTCAGTGGTCAGATTTATCACTGTGCTTTTGAAGGACCTGTTTATTGCTCATTTGCTTATTGTGAGCATCTTGTTAGCAAACCTTTCTGGTAAATCCTTAACATATAGCCTGATAGAGTCAGTGCTGAGTGAATGCTTTTATGACTGAATGAATGAATGAGTTGGCTTGGGTCTAGCCATAAAAATTGCTCTGTGACTCCGAGCAAGTCCACAGCTCTCTGTGGACCCCAGTTTTTCTCAATCTGTGTAACCAGGTGTCTCACAACCAGCTGTGCTTATGAAAATATACAGTTTCCAGGCCCAGCCTTGGAGGTTCTGATTCCGGAGAAGAAGAGACAGTTTGCATGTAATGCACCCCTTTGGGTCATTCTGATGTGCCGACAGCTGGACACCATGGCTAGGTCCCCTGCTCACTGTGCAGACCTAAGATTCTGCCTTAAAGAGAAACCAGAAGGGGAAAGTGGCACTTGATGGCCCTTGGAGGACAGTCCTGGGGGATCCCCTGGGGCTGGGGGGTGGAGCGCATGCAGGAAGAAAGCGACCTTCCCCCGCACTGACTTCCCCCATCCCCTATCAGGGCTGCAGATTGAAAGGAGGGCAGCGGGGATAAGCACAGCTGCACAGCACAATTTAGCCCTTTCATTAGGAGCTTAGTTCTTGGCTGGCTGCTGGGGAAAGGCCGCAGTGTGACCCCAGCCCCATGGCCACAGCTCCGTCTGCCCAGTTTTTTCTTGCTGCTCAGGCCTTTTCACCCCAAGAAGTCCCTGGGTGTCCTTGGGTGGCCCTAGAGCCTTAAAGTGGGGCCACAGAGGGGAAGGGGCCATTCTCTTGAGAAAAGAGGGAGAAGGAACTAGAATCTGGGGGACAGAAATATTTTAGTGCTGAAAATTCCAGGGATGAAGATCAATCAGGCTAAAGCTGCGGATGTTGAGGGCATGCATGACTTGGGGAAGCCCATTTCCTATTTTTTCGCAATTCTGACATTCCAAGGTGATGTGGAAGAAATTCAACCAACCCTTCGAGCCCCACTTACCCTCTCTATGAAATGAGTGTTCGATGGTAGCAGCTGTGATAATACTGTAAACAGACCTTTTAGGTGCTTCCCATTTCTAGCACTCTGGAATTTAGGGGTAGATCCCTGGGCTAACAGTCAGGATAGTGGGTTTGAATCTTGATTCTGCCATGGACACGCTGTGTGGCCTTGTGGAAAACTATTGGACTCTCTGGGCATCTTTGCAAAGTAAGTGGGAGTAGAGTGCAGTGTGCCTAAGACAGTTGGTAACTTAACTTCATTACCTTATCCTTGTATGTATCAAGAGCATTTACTCCCAAGAGGGTTTATCACTGTTGATGTTGACCTTGATCAATTGGCTGAGGTAGTGTTTTCCAGGTTTCTCCATGTAAAGTTACTCTTTTTTTTTCCTTTCCATACTGAGCTCTTTAAAACAAAATCACTATGTGCAGCCCACACTTTGGTGAGAAAGTAAAAGTTAGTCATACAGTCGTGTCCAACCCTTTGCGACCCCATAGACTGTAGCCCATGAGGTTCCTCTGTCCATGGAATTTTCCGGGCAAGAACACTGGAGTGGATTGCCATTTCCTTCTCCAGGGACACTTTAGTGAGAAACTATGCTCTATCTCCTTGAAGGTGACATATCTACATAAATTATTTGGAATTATTCTGCAAGAATATTTATCTATTCTCTCCCACTTATTTATTTATATAAATATAATGCTTTATTTTCTTGCTTGCTCAAATTATTCCAGCTTTGGTCTTTAAAAGCTCTTTCAGTTGGATTCTGTGTCCCTTTGACATGCTGCCATCATTGTGGATTTTTATTTTAGTGCTTCCTTACTTGCTGGGGCTTCCCTAGTGGCTCAGTCGGTAAAGAATCTGCCTGAAATACAGAAGACCCAGGTTCAATCCCCAGGTTGGGAAGATCCCATGGGGAAGGAAATGGCAACCCACTCCAGTACTCTTGCCTGGAGAATTCCATGGACAGAGGAGCCGGACAGACTGAAGTCCATGGACTTGCAAAGAGTTGGACATGACTGTGTGAATAACTTTCACTTTCACTTACTTGCTGGCACTGCAACACGATCCGGGCTTATCTTGTGTATTCCTATCCCAGTCCTGGAAGAATCCATTTCTCCAAAGAGCCCTGGTTCTTTTATTGGAGAATGGCATTAGAAACCAAGATGTGGATATGAGGTGTGCTTATTGCTACTGGGGTGTTTTTGCTTCAAACCCTCTCAGCTGATGGAGCAAGGAAATACATGTGTATAGGCTAACTTCTATGTATACACATATCCATAAAGATTTCTATCTATATCTATCAATCTACCAACTATCTATATCTGTATCTATATTAAGCTAAGTATGAGTTCATACTGTCTCCAGCTCTGAACTATTACCACCTGGATCATTCTAGTCCCTTGCTGGTCTGTAACTTCTCATTCCAATAGTGAGAAACCTGCACCATTCTTCTTTTGATCATCAAATTGTCTGAACTCTGACTAGTTGAATTCCCTTTAAGTTGGCTCCTTTCACTTGACTTCACCATTCTTTGAGGGCTTTCTTTCTTCCTGACACGAGACATTTCAGGTTCACCTCGCACTTTCTCTGAACAATCCAGGAATCAGCCATTTCTCTAGGGATGTGAGTCTCTTTTACTGGGGAATGGTATTTAGGGACCAAGATCTGGGTACTAGATGTGCTAATTCTATGGGGTTGTTATGGTTCCTTAGCCTACTCAATGGGCAGAGCTAGAGAATGTATGTGTGTGTATATGTGTGAAGCATGAGCTCACACTGATGTCTCCAGCTGAACTCATAGCTGCAGATCCTTCTTCTGTGCTATGTTTTTAATTTTCATTTCCCGTAGTGAGAACCCAGGTTCCCAAGTCATTAATGTATTTATTTATTTCTTCAATCAGACAACAGAAATAGTAGTTTCAGAATTACAGCACCAATACTTTTGCCAAGTGTGGTTAATTCAAGTTCAAGACTTCTTTGTGGTTCTCTTTATTCTTAGAATATATCCTATTAAGAGGCTAGGAGTCAGAGTCCTGTGGCCAAACTTACTTAAATTAATTGTTTTCTTTGTGTGGTTATATTATAAACTTGACATGCAATTAAGCTCATTTTCCCCCCTTTGTTTTCAAGTTTAGGATTTAGGTTTTCATCTTTTAATTTATGTTATTTTTGAAAATGTAAAATGTTTACATGGTTAAAAAGTCAAAACTGTATAAAAATATACTCAGAGAAATCTTGCTGCTGCTGCTAAGTCACTTCAGTCGTGTCCGACTCTGTGCGACCCCATAGACGGCAGCCCATCAGGTTCCCCCGTCCCTGGGATTCTCCAGGCAAGAACACTGAAGTGGGTTGCCATTTCCTTCTCCAATGCATGAAAGTGAAAGTGAAGTCGCTCAGTCATGTCCGACTCTTAGCGACCCCATGGACTGCAGCCTACCAGGCTCCTCCGTCCATGGGATTTTCCAGGCAAGAGTACTGGAGTGGGGTGCCATTGCCTTCTCCGAGAGAAATTTTACTCCTATCTTTTTCTTCTCTACTGCATTACTGCCAGTTCCTTATGAGAAACTGTTTTTAATAAGTTTCTGATTTATCCTTCTTTGGTTTCTTTTGCATAATCAAATAAATAAGTGTATGTAGAATAAATAATTTAAAAATTTTCTTACATGAAAGGTAGCATACTATGCACAATCCTCTACATTTTGTTTAACAATGTATGTTTTAAATCACTCCACGCAGGTTCATCGAGTTCTTCCTCCTAGCTTTTATGGCAGCATAACAATCATTGCATGTCTGTGCATGTGTGCCCAGCTGTGTCTGACTTTTTGTGACCCCGTGGACTGTAGCCCGTCAGGATCCTCTGTCCATGGAATTTTCTAGGCAAGAATACTGAAACGGGTTGCCATTTCCTACTCTAGGGCATCTTCCTGAACCCAGATTGACCCCTGGGTTCTTACGCATTGGCAGATGGATTCATTACCCCTGCACCATCTGGGAGGCCCCAGACATTCATTATATAGAAATAAAGTTCATTTTGTTATTACAAATAACAATGAATGATCTGTATGGAGATTTTTAAATATTTGTGTAATTATGTCTTTACGATAAACCCTAGAGGAATCCTGAGTCAGAGGGTACAGCCTATGTCATTCTTCTAGATATTACTGAATTCCCACCAGTGATGTGTAAGGATGCCTGTGGGCTCCAAGGCTATCAGCATGTGTCGTCAAGCTTTTGAACTTTCCCCTAATTGATGGATAAGAAATGGCACTTCAGGGCAGTCTGATCTGCATTAAAACTTAGTTCCATCTGTATATACATTTCCCCAGAAGTGCTGGGCCATTCAAACAACCTCGGTAGACTGGACTTCAGGGTTGTCCCAACCACAAGTTTGGTTGGTGGCTGTGGCTCCCATCATGCCTGGGGGCCAGTGGGATCTCCACAGAGAATCGCAGCTCCTCACCCCCCATCTCTGGTTCCCCGAGGCCACTGACCCTCCTCCCCTCAGCCCCACACTGGGCAAGGCAGCAACTGCTTCCTCAACACAAAGAAGACTCTGAGTGAGGAGGATGACTTGGCCTCTGAGAAATGCTGAAGTCTTGACCTCCTCCACAGCTCAGAGGGCCAGCTGGGGCTGAGGAACGATGAAGGCAGGACCTCAGGGTGCAAAGGACTGGGCCGGGACTGCTCTTTGAGGACGCTGGATTGGAGACACAGGGCACCTAATCCCCCTAGAATGCTTGACACAGCCTCTTACTTACCTCTTAGACTTAAGGCTCTTCCACTCTGTCCTCTCCTACCTGACTGCCTGTGGACATGCCTGAAACTTAGAGGTGACCATGTGCGTGCTAAGTCATTTCAGTCATGTCCGACTCTTTTCGACTCTATGGACTGTAGCCCGCCAGGCTCCTCTGTCCATGGAATTCTCCAGGCAAAATACAGGAGTGGATTGCCACGCTCTCCTCCAGGGGATGTTCCCGAGCCAGGGATCAAACCCAGGTCTCCTGCGTTGGCAGGTGGGTTCCGGTTCTTTACCACTGGTGTCGCCTGGGAAGCCCAGAGCTGACCACGGTACTCCTGTATTACAAACTTTTTTGGTTTTCTAGTTCAGATCTGATCTTGACTCGCCTTCTGAAGGAAATCTCCCTCTCTACCTATGGATGTCAAGGTGGAAGCTACAATGTCTTTTATGAGCTAGTCTCAGAAGTCACACATATAACTTCCTCTACATTTGATTCTTTCCAGGTGAGTCTAGACCCAGCACACACTGAAAGGGGCTCCACTTTGGGAAGGGAGGAGTGTCAAGAAATTTGTGAGTATGTTTTAGAATCACCATGCTATCCATCCACCTAGCCAATGAACATTAATTGAGCACCTGTTACACACCTGGCCTTGTGAGCAACTCACGGTCTAGAACCTTGAAAAGAGTGTCATCTGGACATGAGTGCAAACTCAGTCATCCCCAGGGTCCAGGAAATAGCGTGAACAAGTGAACCAAATGGGGACTCGGGAGAGCTGGCTACCCTTGATGAAGGGAGAGGTTTCTGGCCAGCTTCAGAGGCTTATGTAAAGCCTCGTTCTTTTTAGACATTGACAACAAATTCAGTTGTTGTTTAAGAAACTTTCTGTCTGTCTGGTTTGGTCCATATGCCACTAGTTTGCAGCCACACTGAATTTCTCAGTGTTCTTCTCAAACGTTCATTTATTCATTTCACAAACTCCTATATGCACGGGGCCCCTCTCACACATTAAAGAAATGACCTGCAATCAGCCCCTGCACACCCCATTTTCTTGGCCTGGAGTACCTTCTCAACTTTCTCCCTGCATTGAACTCCTATTCCTCCTTCACAACCCAGGTGCCAGTGTCCCTCCTCCGGGAAACCTCCTGGACTCCACCTCTAGTGGGTGTTACTGGTTCTCTCCTGTAGGGTTCTAGTATATTTTCATTCACAGCTCCATTATAGAACTTTTTTGCTTCTTTCACCAGAGAGTAAGCTCCTGAGGGTTAAGTGAAAAGACAGGTGCTGCTGAGCAGAAGGGGGAAGATCACCTGGGGCTACTGGGCAGGGCTCCCCAGAGGAGGTGGTCCTGGGAGGATGAACAGGACTTGCAGAAAGGGGATCCCCTGGTGAGGGCAAGAGGATGAGCAAAACCACAGAGGCAGGAAGGCGTGGGTCGTGCCTGAGGCTGGCAGAGGCCCAGCTCCTTCCTCCTTGGACCTCCCTGCAGCTGGCGGGCTCTTGGCTGCCTCCCCAGATGGTGAGGGGTGAGGTCTGCAGGCCCCGAGAAGCTCCAAGTAGCCGGGGAAGGGGAGATGGCTGGAACAAGAAACCCAACTCCTAGATGAGTCATCTGTGGAGTCAGTCCTACAATAACACGAGAGGGAGGGCTGGACTAGGAGGGAAAGGGAGGGGCAGGGGGCTAAGGGATGGACTGAGGGAAGCAGGAAGGTCCTTAGTGTCCCCACCTTAGGGTCTCCAGCCCCAGGTTCCCCTGGGACCTTGGCTGCTGGTTTCCACTGCCCCTGGAGCTAGACTCCTCTCCAGCTCTCTGCAGCCTCCTTGCTGGTGGGTCTCCCTGCAACCCCTGCCTTCTTTTTGCTGTATCCTCCATCCTGTAGCTAGGAAAATCTTGGGAAAAAATCTGATCACATTACTCCCTCTGTAATTCCCTCCATGGCTTTTCATGGCTCTAAGAGACAATTCCCATTCTCTGTGACCTGCAGACCTTGCCCACCTCTCCCACTTCTGGTCGAGTCCCAGCCCCTTCACTCTGTCTCTAATGTGCCTCCAATCCACTCTCCTGCCACAGGACTTTTGCATGTGCTGTTCCCGCTGACTGTAATGCTCCTCCCTGACTTCTTTCACTAGTTCATCCTTCCTCTCTTGTCAGATCTCAGCTTAAGCCTTCAGGGCAGCCCTCCCAGACCTAGAATCCACTGGGTTCCTTTGATATGGATTCCTGTTTCCTTTGAACAACCATACCTGCACCTGTGTGGTGCATTCATTACTAAGATGTGATCTCTTACCATACTATGAGCTACACAAGGGCAGGGACTGCCTGTTGTGTTCACCCTGCCACCCCAGCACACACATTGTCCCTGGAATAGAGCGGGTGATCAATCAGTGCATCTCAGAACCGCTATCCCCTGCAGGACATGACAAATGCACATGGGTGTTGCCTCATAGCAGTCAGAGAAGGGAGCCAAAGCAGAAGTTATCAGTTCCATTGTACAGTTGAGAAAAACTGAGGTTCAGAGAATTTAGACAAACCCTCATGACACTGCAGGGAGGTAGTGGAAAGGCAGGAACTTGAACCCAGGGCCCTTACTCATATATCATGGGCTCCCCTACCATGAAGCAGTTTTTTTTTTTTTTTTTAATATTGATTAACTGACTGATTGATTTGGCTGCTTCAGGTCTTAGTTGCGGCGTGCAGGATCTTTTGTTGTGGTGCACGGGTTCTCTAGTTGTGGCTTGCAGACTTAGTTGCTCTGTGGCATGTGGATTTTAGCTCCCTGACCAGGGATTGAACCTGCATCCCCAGCATTGCAGGCAGATTCTTAACCACTGGACCACCAGGCAAGTCTCCATGAAGAAGTTTTAAGAGCAGACATGGTAGTTGTCCTGGCTGGGCAGTGTGACACTGCGTGAGTCAACCCCTCTCAGGGTGGATCTCCCTGCTGTAAATTAGGACAATTAAACAAGTGAAGTTTTAAGTCTCAGGGCCACTGAGACATTTTGTTCTCATAGATTTCTTTCCCTGTCCCTGCCACCAGATTGTGGGCATCCTAGGAGAAGGTGGGACAGTGTCTGGGGTACCTGTGTGTCCACAGGAGTCCTCCGCTCCGATCCCAAGACCTGGTATCAGAGAGTTCAGTTAAACATCATATTTCCCCCCTGTAAGAAGAGAAGGTCATTGAGGGAGAAAACAATGTCTTTTTTCTTCCTAGTGTTTATGAAGTGGGCAATGATCATCAAAGCTTTTGTTGACTTAACCTGTGTTTCCATCTCCCTCCTTCTGGTTTCTTTGAGAAGTTCTCCCCACTCCATGCAGTCCTGGTAGACCTGTCCTCATGTGTTCCCACTGAGGGGTGAGCATAGAATCTGTTCTGGCCAATCAGAATAGCCTTATTACTCTGGCCATAGTGATTGGCTCAGGAATAGACATGTGACCTAAGCAAGGCCAATCAGGGTCTTCCTTAGAGTTAGTGGCATATAGAGGCAGGGGGAAAATGTTGTCATTGTACTAGGACTGCTGACTGAGACCATGTAACCCTGAAGTTCCTGGAGACCTTCTTCCCTGGCCATGGGAGGGAAGCCACCTGGAGAATGATGACAGACCTCTGGCACTAGTTCTCGCTTTTAAGATTCTAAAGTCCCTTTTCTCACTTAAGCCAGGTTGAGTTGAACTTCTGTCATTTACAATCAAGAGTCTTTGATGGGTCAGGTCAATTTCATCCTGGAGAGGCCGGGGGTGATGTTCTGTGTGCCCTTCAGCCTCCCTGTTCCGAGTCACTCTTGGCCCCCAGCCCTCACAAGCATTTCTGTGCCACCCTCCTACAGACACCACCAGAGAAGAGGAGCAAACCACTCCTTTTCAACCCAGGCTTTTACAGTTCAGTGCTGTGTTAGTTGCAGCCTCTGAGAAACAGAAACCAAAGACAGAGTTAGAAGTGCAAGAGATTCACTGGGGGTGATGCCTGTAAGGATAAAGGGAAGAGGGAGCCAGGAGAGATGAGGACTGTACCGTAGGTCCGACAACTACAAAAGGAAACGAGGAGGAAAGGAGGGCTGGGCAGAAAGAATTTCAGTCTGTGGCATAGCACTGAGGAAGTCTCACCCAGCCCAGTGGGGAGCTCTGGCATGGGAACTGTTTAGAGAAGAGTCCCACATCAGGCAGAAGGGGTGAGCCCTTGTGCACAGTGTGCTTGGCCAGGGGCTGCCCAGGTAGCACGTGGCCTTGACCACAAGCAGTGTCCTGAGTCATCCAGGGCTCATGGAACTTCCTGCAACAGGCTCTCACTTGAAGGGAGATGTAAGGGGCACACTCCATGGCTGGTACAATGCCTCAATACATACTCATTTTATTTTTTAAATAATTTTTAAACTTAATTCTAATTAATTGATTTTTAAAACATTTTCTGGCTGTGCTGGGGCTTCATTGCTGCCCCTAGTCTTTCTCTAGTTGTGGCGAGTGCGGGCTCCTCTTGGTTGCGGTGCGTGGGCTTCTCATTGTGGTGGCTTCTCTTGCTGTGGAGCAGGGGCTCTAGGGTGCATGGGATTCAGGAGCTGCGGCTTGCAGTCTCTAGAGCATGGGCTCAGTAGTTGTAGCGCATGAGCTTAGTTGCTCTGTGGCGTGTGGAATCTTCCTGGACCAGGGATTGAACCCATGTCCTCTGCATTGGCAGGTGGATTCTTATTCACTGCACAGGTAAGTCCCCTACTCGTTTTAATAAAGATGTATAGGGGGCAAGATTCAAACCCAGGCCTTCTGCATCCAGAGTCTGTCTTCTCCAGTGTCAATCTTCCTTATACATGAGGGACCACAGGTAGTAAATAAGCTTCATCTCTAGTGCCGGCTTATATTGATTGGAAGCAGTTACCAGGTTGTTGGAAGCAACAACCTGGATCTGTGTTGAAGAGAATTCTGAGGCTGCTTCTAGGTTCAGCAGGAAGTTCCATGATTGATTCATGATGTTTGTGGTGGGTAGGAAGCGGGTGAATATATGCACGTGTGCCAAGTACTTCTGCTGATAGTAGGAACAAATAAATATTTACTGAATAAATAAATTCTGAATCCCATGACTTTAAAAAAAAAAATTAGGCAAGTGAGACTGCTCCCTGATGAGATGTCCTGGCACCTGGCCCTGGGAATCTCAGAAACATAGATAGAGCTGCCATTTGCTGGAGACCTATTGCATGCCAAGCACTGTGTGAAGTCCTCTCAATGCATTAGCTCATTGGATTCTCACCAAAGTCTCATGAGGAAAAGATTATAACCTGTGCTTTATGTTGTGGATACTGTGGCCTCAATCTGTGCAAGGCTGCACAGCACATCAGAGCAGATCCCATTTGCACATCCCTCCCCGGTTCACTCTACTCCACTGTGTGTAAGAATGGTGATGGATTTTGTTATTTCTCCAAATTTAGTGGAGCAATTGCAGCAAGATTCAGTTATTCATTTACCAAAAAGAGAGGAAATGAATACTTGAACAGTTCTTGGAAAATCCTCTGGAAAGTTCCTGGGAGATGAACCAAATCCAATGGAGCATTTAAGCCCGTGTATTTAGAGGTTGATTTCACAACCATTGGTCCCTAACATAAACAACACCATTTTAGTGTTGAAATATATTAATTCTGCCATGTACCAGAGACAGTGCAAAGCACCTTACACTCATTAACTTATTTAATCCCCACCACAGCTCTGTGAGGAAGTAAATATTATTCTCTCTGGCTTACAGAGGATAAAGCTGAGGCACAGGAAGGTGAACTTGCTTGAGGTCACACACAACATGAGGCCAAGGCTGTATGGGTATGTGTGTGTACATTTACGGTTGCATGTGGAATTGAACCATAAAATAGAAAGTATTTTTGGAAGAATATGGGATGGGAATAAAGTGGCCAAGGATGTCAGTGGAGCCAAGCAATGGACTTTATAAAGAGCGTACTTGTGGTTTATATGCCATTTCAGATCCCTTCCCACCCTTTGTATGCAACTTAATTTTCTTTTGGGTGACCCATTGATCTGAGATGTTCGGGGTTGGTGGGACCTTGGGCACATGGCCCAATGAGAATCTCTCTTTTAAGTCAAGGGGAGATACACAAAACTGTCAGGGAGAGATACACAGTTCGGGATTCATTGTGGTAGCAAAAAGGAGCTAGTTTATACCATTATTCCTAGAAATGGACAGCCTTGTCCAATTTTGGTTTCCCAAGTAGGGCAGTGGTAAAGAATCCACCTACAAATGCAAGAGATGCAAGAGACACAGGTTTGATCCCTGGGTCGAGAAGATCCCCTGCAGTAGGAAATGGCTACTTATTCCAGTATTCTTGCTTGGAAAATCCCATGGACAGAGGAGCCTGGTGGTCTACAGTCCATGGGGTCACAAAGAATTGGACATAATTGAGCACGTCCAATTTTGGTTTCCTCAGTTAACTCCTATCCAACTTTGAACAAACTGCATAACTTCTCATTATCTCAGGTTTTTTTCACCTGTAAAATGAGGACAATAATAGAATTTACATCGTAATTCTTTCACACTTTCCGCCTGACACACGGAAAGCTCTACTTTGGTGTTTGTCTGTGTTGATGTAATTCCATCGGTCATCAAGAGTTTACAACTCATTCCTGCCAGGACCATCCCACTTACCTTGTATGTTTCAGAGGATGGACTCTGGCCTTCTCACTGATTCTGTGAGCACCCCATACTCCACTAATCCTTCATTTTTTTGCCTAACTCACAATCAGTCTCCATTGCCTGCAAATCCTGAACACTAGATGTCATGTCATGTCAATTCTGTTTCCCTGCAAAGCTGGAACTCTAGAACCTCCAGCCTACGATCCCCTCAACTTCCAGCAGGATCCTGCCACCTGACATCAACAAGTCTGTTCTCTCCAAAGCTCGAGTCTGGAGTAATGATACCAAAACCATCCAGACCGGCTTCTTCGGGTTGGAGAGGATTTGACTGCTGAATACATACCATCAAGAGATCCCCCGGGCTGGAGCTATTAGAAATAGAGGATTCTTAGTCCTGAATTAACAACGAACAAACAGAAGTCCAGGGATGTAAAGGGACTTGTAAAAGTTATACAAACAAGATGAGATGGCTCCTAGCTTGGGTACTTTCTGCAAAAAGACTGGTTGACTTATGTGGGTTAGGAGATGGGCTGTGAATGATGCTTGGACTTTGAACTTAAACCCTTACTACTATACTTGTCCGTTTTCATTTCTTTGCTTAGTCCCAACTTCTTTAAGCTTAGTATTACCTCAGGGCCTTTGTACATGCTGTTCCTTTTGCCTGGAACTCTGATTCTCCCACTCCATCTCTACTCTTCACCTAATTTCTTCCCCTCTTTCAGATCTAGGCTTCTCTCCCCCTTCCTAAACCACCAACTCTAGGCTGATCCCCCTACTGTGCCCAGCATTAACATTTGTCTGTTTCCTTCTTAGCAGTTCACACACTCAGGTATTACTTTTTTGTGTTTTATGCCTGTCTTTCGCACTAGATTGTACATTACCCAAGGACAGGGGCTCTGTCTTGTTATGGCTCAGTGCATGGTACAATGTTTGATAAAGGACTGGATGAATCCCAGAGTCACCCAACAAGAATAACTAGCTATCATCTAGTTTCCCAGTCTCCCTCCAAAACTGAAGCTTAGCTGGGAACAGTTGTTTGGCCACAGTCACAAAACCGGTCACTATTTGAGAGAAATAAGACTAGTACTCACAACCGCCATCTCCTCTAAGCCTTGAGTTGGGTGGTCCTGGTGAAGCATGGGTGGGCTTCACAGGGGAAAGGCCTTGGGACATAATTCTTGCCACCAAATCTAAGAGGCAGGTACTATCGTCACCATTGTCACCATTATCACTACCACCATCATCATCCCCATCTTCCAGATGAGGAAACTGATTTGCGAGAGTTCCTGACTTGCTGGAATCCCCCAGCTGGCAAGTAGACGAGGTTCACTTCACCGAGCATCAGGACAGCGCCAGAGCCTCGTTCTGTCAGTCTGTACAATGGGCGCTTCCTGGGGTGGGCGGGGTGCAAGATGACTGAGGCAGGAGCTCGGCGGCGGGAGGAGTGAGGAACAGGGCCAGATCAAATTCCCCTTGGCAGCCCGCGGCCCTGGGCCGGGAGGGGGGCGTCTGGTTCTCATCACAGGCGGCGGCGGGCGGGGCGGGGGCAAGGCGCCGGCTCCGAGGGGCCGCCGTCGGCCGCCGGGTCCCACGCGGGGAGCAGCCCCCGCCCCGCCCGTCCCGCCCCTGCGGCCGCCGTCGGTGGTGGCCCGGCCCTCTCCGCCCGCGGCTCTCCCCTTCTGTCTCTGTCTCCAGTCTCAATCTCCGTGCGTCTCTCCTGCACCCACTCTGTCTCTCTGCCCGAATCCCCGGCTCCCCTCGCAGATGAGGCGGGGTCGGCGGCGCCCGGGGGCCAGCCCACCCCGCCCGATCCAGGGCTAGGCGGAGGGTCTGAGGCTGCATCCGACAGACGGAGGCACCGACGCGCTGACCGGACCCTCTGAGAGTCACCCGGGAGAGGAGCAGCCGCCGCCGAAGCTTGTACCCCGTCACCATGGTAACTCCTGCCAAGGCCTGGACCACCTTGCTCTGTCCCCTGTTGATGGGCACAGCCCTAGAGAGGGATGTCCAAGGCAGATTCCTTTTACGTTGAGACCACCTTCAGTTCCTGGCCAGGGGTCTGTGCTTAACTGCCCCCACCAGCAGGGGTGGGGTGGAGGGTGCAGAAACCCATCTCTGGCGATGGCTTCCTTCCCTCCTCTCTGGACCTGCTTCTGTCCTTGTGTGAAGTGGATGCATTAAGATTGGATGTTTGGTAAACTCTGATACTGCACCATCCCATTGCACAGACCAGAGCTGAAACCTAGCTCTGAACCCTGGACAAACTTGGGGTGGTGTTACATTTCAGACCTGAGGCTGAGGGTCAGATATGTGCATTGTTGTCACCGTGTTTGGATGGGGAAAGTGTTCAAGTCCCCTCTTAGCCCAGTCGGGCACCACAGGGCAAGGTGGGTTAGGGTACCAAGGGGAGAGGAGGGACTTATTCACCCAGGCTTGGCGTGGTGTTGCTGCTTTCGACTCAAAGAAGCAAAGTCAGGTCTACTCATTGGTCCAAGAGGAAGTGCTCCCATGGGAACTGGGTGGGGAGGTAGGCCTAGGGGAGTGGGAGAGAGAGAAGGGAGGGTTATACCCCCATGCCATGTCTTTCGGAGCTGGCACCTTGAGAAGGCTGGGGTGCTGTGTGTGTGTGTTTGTGCCAATATCTGGAAACAGAATGAAAGAAAAGCTTGTTTTCAAGGAATCTCAGCCCATTTTCAGCCAGGAGCCCCGGGCTGGTTCACAGAAGTGGTGGGGATTTGGAAAAGGGCTCCAGGGACAGGTCACAACTTTAATCCCTGACTGTGATGAATGAGGTTGAATCTGTGTCAGTTGAATTTGTGCACATGCAGACTTCCATACAGACAGGTTCACACATACACACACAGAGCATGCAAACATTCTCACACCACTGAACACACATGCCCTCTTGAACCCGAGCCTTGTATGCTTGCTCCCCCAGGTTGCTAGAATATGAGCATAATCACCTGCATATACACCACAGACATACTGTAAAACCAGACTCCTAAATCCATGTACCACAGGGCAGGTGTACACACACGTCGCTCTTGGAACTGTTTGACAATAGTCATTATAAGTTAACAGATCTTCACCTCTCACCACAGGCAAGGCTCTGAGCTGAGCAATTTACATACAGGAGATCATGTAACTCACACCTCCTCCAACAGTAAACCTGCTGTATCTCCACCCCACAGATGGAGACCCAAAGCTCTGGGAACTTAAGTGACTGCCCAGGGTCACTCTATCAGGAAGTGGCAATTAGGACACCCTGAATTCTGAACTTGCACTGGATGGTCTTGGCCACCCCAAAGCCACTTTTTCTGGCTTCAGACTTAATGCAGTTATTTGTTTTAGAATCCAGATGCCCTGCTGAGCCACAGACACCTCAGATCAAGGCTCAGACACTGAGTGGCTCCTCTCAAAGGGTGAACAATTCTTTCCTGAATGGGAGTGAGGGATGGATTTTCCGCTTATCTCTGTCTTTAAATATTAAATGTTGCCACTTGCCCATCTTTTCTGGAGTCAGCGTACTCCAGCCGCTCTGACTTTGGTTTCGAGTTTTCATGTTTCGTGCTCTCTTCTGCCACGGGGCCTTTGCACAACTGCTCCTTCCAGGTGGAACACCTTCCTCTAAATGAATTCCTATTCATCCTGTGTGTCTCCACCCGATGTCACCTCCTCAGGAAAGTCTTTCCCGATTCTTCTGCCTTTCACTCTAGCATGCTATGTATCTCTACATCCTGGCACCCATCACAGCTGTAATGTTTGTGGGGTGATTTGATTAATGGCCATTTAGTGTTCTGGGCAGCCCAAGGTCACAGAATCTTATGACAGGGGCTTAGGGCTTACCTAGTCCCACATTTCTTAAATTTCCATATCATTATAATAATTTTTGCATAACTACTTACTGGATAAGGTGTAAAGAAATTACAAAATGTACTACTTATTATTTACTTAATATTTTCTTGAAATCAACTACTTTGTAAGTTTAAAAATATATTTAAATAGGAAATCTTATGCCCATGAAAAATCAGTATTCATTGTCATTAATAGAAAGTAACTGAACAAATAAATGCAATGAAAGTGAATATATATTAGAAAATTGTGGCTGGATCAAGTTGGATGTAGATGATTCTAAGCCTAGGACTATTTTCTTTCTCTTAAAAGAAGTAGTAGCTAAGTGTCTGAGAGGTGTTCCATGTATATTGGCACTGAGCTTTCTCTTTGGTCTCATAAAGAGGACTGGGAGAGAATTAGAATAACTTTCTTACTGTGATTTCACATCAAGTTCATGTCCCCCCAGATCATCCCATGGGCCACCTGTGATCCCACCCCATACTTTGAAAAATGCTGGTTGAGTCCAATTCAATTCACTCAACATTGCGAAGTACCTATCTTTGCAATGGTGGGTGGTCCTCCAAAGCACCTACTGTGTGCCAGGCCCTGTGTAAGGATCAGGGCCTGGAGATGAGTCAGCCCTGGTCCCTGCCTGGGGGGCTTGCAGTCAATGGGGAAGGCAGACCACTCCCTGGGAATTCTGTGCTGAATGATGAGCAGTGGAGTCCATCACTTTGCCTGGAAGCACACATATCATGAAAAAATTAAAGTTACGGGTCGGGGGAGTTCTTTGGTGGTCCAGTGGTTAGTACTCAGGGCTTTCAGTGCCCTGGGTTCAATCGTTGGTCAAGGAACTAAGATTTCCACCAGCAGCACCCCCCCAAAAAAAAATGCAGGTGGAGTAGGGCTCTGAAGGAAGAGCTCACCCAGTCTGGGGAGGAGCTTGTGGGAGTTCAGGATGTGCTTCCCAAAGTGGGGACTCCACAAAGGGTCCTGGAAGGGGAGACTTCGATGGCACTTAGATGAGCATTTCTCATTTTACAGCTTTTCATCTTAATGAGTGTTGCTGCTGCTGCTAAGTCACTTCAGTTGTGTCCGAATCTGTGCGACCCCATAGACGGCAGCCCACCAGGCTCCCCCGTTGCTGGGATTCTCCAGGCAAGAAGCAGGAACACATGATAATAAATACAAATAAATTCAAGTTGAGAATGAATTGACAGAAAGATGAATAGGAAGTATTGGGCTGGCCAAAATGTTTGGGAAAACCCAAACAAACTTTTTGGCCAACCCCATAAATAATGGATATTAAACAATAAATTAGGCTAGGTGAACAGTAAGAAAAACTCATGAATGAGATACATGGGTCATTGGGAAGCCCTGAGCTAGGGTGTATTGTGTATTAGACATAGGAAGGGGATTCTGGGGAGATTAATGGGCCACTAATGCCAGGCTTGGAGAAGGAAATGGCAACCCACTCCAGTATTCTTGCCTGGAGAATCCCATGGAGGGAGGAGTCTGGTAGACTACAGTCCACGGGGTTGCAAAGAGTCGGACATAACTGAGCTACTTCACTCACTCAGTGCCAGGATGAGCTGCTCAGGCATTGGGGAGCTTCTCAAGATAGTTGAACAGTGGAAGGTACAGTTGAGTCTGTGTGTTAGAAAGACCATCATGGCCAAAGGGGAGCCTAGCCAGGTGGCAGGGAGCCGGGGGAAGAGGCAGAAGAACTGGTAGTTATGTGGGCAGGTTCATATGTGGCTCTACCATTGACTTGGGCTCAGTTTCTTAATCTGTAAAATGGGAATAAATATACCCATCCCATAGAATTGTTGAGAAGATGAGATAAAAGAATGTATGGAAATGTTTTAGCATAAGACATGCCACAGAAGACTTGCTCAGTAGGAAGAAGCTCTAGTTATAATAGTTATTAACCTTATGTGGTTTGGGTGGAAGATGAACCCCAGGGAAGAGACAAAAAGGCCAGGAGGGAAAGGAACAAACATAGAACTAAGGCCCAGAGAGGTGAACCAAATTGCTCAAGATCACACAGATGATACACAACAAAGCTAGACTTGAACGTGGGCCTGCTGACTCCCACTTGCTTTTTAGTTCACTGCATCTGAGTTGTTTTTCCAGTTTCTGAAAGTTTTTTTTTTTTTTTTAATAAGGAGCCAATTCTCACTCATACTTCCACCCACACAAAACTAAAAAGGATTCAAAGCAGGAGAAGCTTTAGATGGATGTGAGCAATAACTTCCTGGCACCCAGAGCAACAGAACACTGGTTAGATTTTCCTGCCTGGAGGAGTTCAAGGGGTGGGTCCCAGGTAGTTGAGCCTGGTGGTCACAGCTTGATACCCACCAGGCTGCATCAGGCTCATAGATGTATTCGGTTTGGCCAAACTTTAAAATATTGGGAGGTTTTACTAAAATGTCAGTGGATCTGGCAATGCTGGGCAAAGGCAGCACTGGGCTGGAGCTGATGAAATGGGGCATGTGCCCCAGGAGCCACAGCTCCCTACGGCTTCCCTGATTCTGAGGCCCACCATAAGGGGTCACTCGCCAAAGGGCTAGAGGGGTTATTTTCTCACACAGAGACCAATTCCGTCTTCCATGTCAACTCTCAGGCCTCTGTAGGCATTTGCATCTGTGGCTGCTGGTTTAGACCTTCCCTGGACCTGAGTAGGAAAATGGATGAGACAGCCCTTTGTAAACTTTCTCACTACCTGTGGGCTAACTGACCCCATTGGGAAACCACATGCCAGGTCCAATCCTTCCTGGATCTGATTATACCTTGAATTCTAGAAAGGCCCCACTTGGAATGGCCTTGGAGATAGATAAGCCCAATGCTTCCATTTTACAGATGGGGAAACTGAAGCCAAGATGACTCGGTGAGTCAACGGTGGAATCTTATCTTCCCTTGGCATTTCTGCCACAGAGGGGAGTAGGGGTTGAAGGTCGTAGCCTGAGGATACTGCTTACCTCAGCTTTCCTCCACCCTCTCTTTTCCCAAGCTTGGAGGTGCCGATACTAGGTGATGCTAAAATCTGTGCCTGTCGGAGCAAATGTGTAAAGCTGGACCTTTAAGAGCTCAGCCCACCTCTCAAACGGCCCAGCTAACCACAGCTGGTGAGACCATTTAAAAAGGGAACCAGACTTAGAAACACACACACACACAATCACACTTTTATATCCCCGCCCCCCAATTATAAAATCTCTACAGGCTAGTTACAGAGTGTTCGGAAAATCCAGCGACTGAGGAGGAAAATTAAAACTGCGGCTTACAAGCCCCTGCCCCTCACAGCCCTCAGGGGTAACTACAGTTAACACTTTATTTCATGGCCTCTCAGCTTACACACATTTTTACACAGTGGAGATCACACTGCATGGGAATTTTTCTTTAAAAAAATTCTAATAGTCACAAGAATACTTACCGCTGGAATAGGAGAGTGGTCTGGGTGGGGACCTCTTTCTTGCAGGGAGGGGCGTGGAAATCTTGACCTTTCAATTCGGGTAGTGGTTCCAGGGGTATGTACAGAGCTAAAAATGCATCAACCTGTGCCTTTTATGTTGTGTTAGCTGTTCAGTCATTTCCGACTCTCTGCGACCCAGCAGGCTCCTTTGTCCATGGAACTCTCCAGACAAGCATACTGCAGTGGGTTGCCATTCCCTTCTTCAGGGGATCCTCCCAACTGAGGAATCGAACCCAGATCTCCTTCATCGTGGGCAGATTCTTTACTGTCAGAGCCACCAGGGAAGCCCGTGCACTTTCTGTTTGCTTACTTGATAAAGACAAGACTTAAGATTACAATAATAATAGAGGCTCTTTGCAAAGACATTGATCAGAAATTTACAAACACCCATACTCCCCGCTCGTCTTATGCCCAGACAAGACTGCCGGGAACAGACACTCTTCTCTGTCCTTTGGCATCATACAAGGTACCATGGGTCATTCCAGAAGGTCTGTGAGCATTGTACAGGTGCCAGCCTTGTGGGCCGATCCGGCCAGGCCCATTGGTGTTTCCATCTCTGGCACTTGGTCACAGGGGAGGGGGCTGGAGGGCTACAGACAGGCTCTGGGCGGTGACACCCTCTTCTTTCTCAGCTTCAGGCTGTCTCCTGCCTCAGATTCTGTCGAGGAGCAGTTAAAGGTGCAGCCAGGCTGTGCTCACAGGGGAGGAATGGAAACATGTTGATTAAGTTTCACGGAAATCATTTTGAGGGGCCCACGTCTAGCCGACGGTGTTTGGGTTCCTGTGGTCCCAGGCTGGGCTGCTCGGTTGATTTTGAGTGGAGAATGGCCAATTTTCCTCTCTGCAGCTGCCTGGGCCCCGTCACTGTGTGCTTCCCCCAATACTTGGACAGCTTATGAGCCCCTGGGGTTCAGGCCTGTAGCAGGTAGTGCTCTGGCCAAGAGCTCAGAATCATGTTAACTTAGAACATTCTTCCTTTTTACTAGCTGCTCCATATATGGTTAGAGTGTGCGGCCAGCTGAGCCAATGTGTAAAAGCCAAGGCCTCCCAGGCTACAAGCCTCTGACCGTGAGAGGTAAACAGAGTCTTTAGGCCCCACTCAAAACAGGGCAAGACAGCTGGGAAGGGTGCCCCCAAGTCTGGTGGCTGTTGGGGGCCCCAAGGCAGACTCCCAGTGATGAGGCAGAGGGTGGATTTGACCCTCCCAGACCTGGGTTGGATCCTGGCTTTTTCTCCCCTTCTCTGTGACCTTGGGCCAGATCAACCTCAGTTTCTTTATCTGCAAAATGGGATGTTCCTATTTTGCCCCTAGGATGGTTGTGTGTGGCCAAGCAGTGTGAGTAGAGAGTGTGGTTCACAGTAGGTGCCTGGAAACTGTTGTTAGTATGGGGGTGATCCTTGTGGATTCGGGAAGGGACCAGATGTCTTCATATAGAGGCCAGGACTTGAGCTTTGTTCGACAGAATGAGTAAAAATAAATAACAATTAATAACAGTAACAACAACAGCAACAACTTTTACTTTTCTTATGACTTCCTACATCCCTTATCTCCTTCTATGTCCAGAATAGTCATCTGAGCAAGACAGGCAGGGGACTAGAATTCATATTTACAGATGGGGAACTGAGGCTCATCATTTTTTTCCCCCCAGACATTGGGATGCAGACTGTAGTTGAGTCACAGGTGGTCCTAGAGTGAAACTAAGTAACGTGGAATAGTGTGGTTAGAGTCTGTCTCTTTCAAACTCTCCTCTGATCTGAGCACCCAGGGAGTAAGCCTCCCTCTGTGAAAAGATGTCTTTAACACCTTTCTAGAGTGTGGTGATCAGAGAGTGTTCTGACCTTCAGGAAGTCACCAAATGTCCCTAGAATTTAATGGCAGTATTTGTTTTCATTGTTTACTGTTTGTTTTCAATATTTTTTAAAAATATAGTTGACTTACAATGTTATGTTAATTTCTGCTGTGCAGCAGGGTGGTTCAGTTATACATATATACACACTTTTTATTATTTTCCATTGTGATTTATCAGAGGATATTTTTTAAAGCAAGCGCTGCTTTCTTAGAAGTTTATTTACTGTTTTTATTTTTGGTTGTGCTGGGTCTTTGTTGCTGTGCACAGCCCTTCTCTGGTTGTGTGAGCAGGGAAGGGGCTCCTGTTTGGCTGTGGCTTCTCACTGTCGTGGCCTCTCTTCCCTACTTCGTGCTGTCGTGGCTACGGGCTCTAGGGCACACGGGCTTCAGTATTGCTGCATGCGGGCTCAGGAGTTGAAGTGCAGGGGCTTAATTGCTTCATGGCATGCGGGATCTTCCTGGACCAGGGATTGAACCCATGTCTTCTGGGTTGGCAGGTGGATTCTTAACCACTGGACCACCAGGGAAGTCCTACCATAGGGTACTGAATGTAGGTCTCTCTGCTACACAGCAGGACCTCGCTGTTTATCCATTACCTTTTGTTTTTTTTAATTAAATTTTACTGAAGTATAGTTGCTATGCAAATCCATTACTCTTTTTTTTTAAATGGTTTATTTTTATGGAAATTGAATAGTAAAAATAGATTTTATATGATAAATGTGTAATTATTTTATAGTTATATATTAAATTATTTGCATAAATATACACTTACAGAGGGGCTTCTCCAATGGTTCAGTTGTAAAGAATCTACCTGCAATGCAGGAGACACGGGTTTGAGGTCTCAATCCCTGGGTTGAGAAGATTCCCTGGAGGAGGGCATGGCAACCCACTCCAGTAGTCTTGCCTGGACAATCACACGGACAGAGGAGCCTGGCAGGCTACAGTCCATAGGTCACAAAGAGCTGGACATGACTGAAGCAACTGAGCACACAGTTACATGAGATATACATATATATGGCTATTATAATAATACATGTAAATATACTTATGAATAAATATAAACGAATGCATATTTCAATACATTGAAAAAATAAGTATCAGTTCAGTCACTCAGTCATGTCCGACTCTTTGCAACCCCATGAATCGAAGCACGCCAGGCCTCCCTGTCCATCACCAACTCCCAGAGTTCACTCAGACTCACGTCCATCGAGTCAGTGATGCCATCCAGCCATCTTATCCTCTGTCATCCCCTTCTCCTCCTGCCCCCAATCCCTCCCATCAATAAAATAATATAAAAACTACCCAATGCATCTTTGGTTTATTTTTGGAGTTACATTCTAGTTAGGCCAACTTATATTGATTTTTCCATTTAAAGTAGTGATATAATAATAATTGTAACCTGACTACAAAAAAAGCAGTGATGGCTGTCGTTTAAAGTGCTTACTAAGTGCTAGACTTTGGCAGAGAATCTACGTGTACTCTCTCACTCCCTGTCTCAACTCTTTAACGCAGGTAGGATGATAGTCTCCAGCTTTAAAGATGAGGAAATGGAAGCAAAGAGAGTTAAGTAACTTGCCAGGTCACGTGACCAATAAATGGCAGGGCTAGACAAACCGACAAAGATCCAGCACAGCTGAAAATAATAAATAAATGATTTTTTAAAAAAGATGCAATTATGTATGTAAGTTTTTAAGAAGTAATAAGCGGAGGGACTTACCTGGTGGTCCAGTGGTTAAGCCTTTACACTTCCACGGCAGGGAGTGTGAGTTCCTTCCCTTGTCTGGGAACTAGAATCCTGAAGCGTGACCAAGAGATTAAAAAAAAAAAAAAGTGAGTGGATTTGAAGAAAAGTAGTAAATGATGATAGTACAAAAGGTATTAAAAAGAAAAGGTATTCAGATACGCTAATATTCATGAAGGTGACAATAAATGATTAAATTTCCAAAAACAAAACAAAACATAGCTAGCCCAACTCCATGTGCCCACGAGGAACGAGGCCCAGCAAGGAAGTGCCTACTCCAGGCAGCACAGCAGAGTAGGACCTAGGAGAGGGGAGGGACGGGTGGCAGCCTGAGTTAGGGTGTCTGTGTGTTCATGGGTGTCAGACAGGGTCCCCCAACTTCCTCTCCCCACTGCTGGCCTCAGGATTAGACGGCCAGGGAGGAGAGGTGGTATTGGGATTACTGGGTGTTGGCCAGGGGAGGCATTGAGAGAGGTCCCCAGGCCAGATGAGCTTTTCCTTGTTCTTCGAAAGCAAACCCCATCCCCATGCTAGTGTGAAAATAGCGCCTCCTAGGCTTGTGCACTGCTGTGTGTGGGGGTGTGTCCCCTCTGAGCTTCCTGCTGTCATGCCAGGACCCTCCTTCCTTCAGAATGGGGGCTGTAGACATTCTTTCATTCGTTCTACAGAGAGCAGTAGAGGGCCTCCCTTGCACTCAGCTCTGTGGGTGCTGGTGACCCAGCAGTGACCCTGACACTTGTCTAAATGCCCTGAGCTAGCATCCCTTGCTTTATAGCCTCCTGGCATTGGAATCTTTCTGGGATGGAGAAATGCATTTTTCCTTCTCCTCAAAGTCTCTATTTTATTCCCTATCTCCAGGGACCTCATTTAGAAAAATGATTTTTCTGCCCTAGATAGGCCTTCTTTATGTTGAAGTCTTATTTATTCTCGTCTTCCTTTACACCCCTCAACAATAGATGGACTCATAACGGCACCCAATCTGGAGCAACCAAAAGGGCTTTCATCAGGCTTTTGAAGAGCTGAAAATCACAACCCACGGATCCCACCAGACCTGGTTGGGAACCTCTGGCCTTGTTCCACTTGCCCATTTTACAGGTGGAAAAGCTGTGACTCAGAGAGGGACACTTTATTCATCCCTCCACATTTACTGAGAACCCATTTTATGCCAGGAACGAAGACCCTAGATGAATAGGAGCCAGAGCTGGCTGTGTTAGTTTCTGTTGCTGCTGAAATAAATGACCACAAGTCTAGTAGCTTACAGCAACATGAATTTGTTATCTTGCATCTCTATAGATCAGCAGGTCCAACTCATTGGGCTCACTTCAAGGTGTTGATGGGCTGCATTCTTTCCTGGAGACTCTCAGTGAGAATCCGTTCGCCTTCCCCAGCTTCTTGGAGCCGCCCACATTCCTTGGCTCTGCCTCCATTTTCAAAGCCAGCAGCATGTCCTCTCTCGGATGCTTCTTCCACGGTCACATTTCCTCCTGACTTTTGCCTCTTCTGCATTCTCTTCCACTTTTGAGGATGCTTGTTACTGGATTGGGCCCACTTGAATAATCCAAAATAATCTCCCTATTTTAAATCCAGCTGATTAGCAACTTTTATTCCATCTGCAATTTTAGTTCCTCTTTGCCACGTAAGGGGATTTAGTGACAGGTTCCACAGATTAGAATGTGGGCATTTGGGGGCGGGGGGCGTTATTCTGAATACCACTCCTGTCCTCAGGGAGCCTGGGCTCCACCAAGGGAGACAAAATCAGTGTGGCGTTCGCCATGGAGGCTGAGAAAAGGGGACACATGACCCAGCTGGGATGGGAGCGGGAGGTCAGAGAAAGTCTGGAAGAGATGATGGACTGGCTGGGATGTTGCATATGAGAAGGAGTTAGTTTAGTGAGCATGGAGGTGGGCGGCATCCCTGGAGGAAGGAACAGCATGTGCGAAGCCTGGAAGTGAGGAAGAGAGTGCTGTGTCCTTGTGGCAGAAGCCTGGGGAGAATAGTGAGGCTGGAGGCCAGGCTAGCTGCTTTCTGAAGCCAGTGAGAAACCTGTGAGCAGGTTTTGAGCAGGAGACTTGCAAGGCCAGGTTTGCATTAAAAAAAATATATATATATATATTTATTTGGCTGTGCTGGGTCTTAATCGTGGCACATGGAATCTTCGATCATCATTGTGGCATGCGAGATCGTTGGTGGTGGTGCTGGTTGCTCAGACGTGTCCAGCTGTTTACGACCCCATGGACTGTAGCCCCCCAGGCTCCTCTGTCCATGGAATTCTGCAGGCAAGAATACTGGAGTAGGTTGCCATGCCCTTCTCCAGGGGATCTTCCCGATCCAGGGATCCAACCCAGGTCTCCCACATTACAGGCAGATTCTTTACTGTTTGAGCTACCTGGGAAGCGAGATTGTTAGTTGCGGCATGTAGGATCTAGTTCTCTGATCAAGAATCAAACCCAGGCCCCTTGCATTGGGAGTGTGGAATCTTAGCCACTGGACCACCAGGGAAATCCCCCAGGTTTGCATTTGAGAAAGATCACCCTGGGGTCCTGTTGGAGAAATGGCTGGGAAGGAGACTAGAGATGGGAAACCAGTGACAATGTGATTCAGTAAAAGAAGTGATGGGGACCTGGATCAAGGCAAGGAAGGGGAACAGAGCAGAGGGAGTGGGTTGGTGAACTGTTGGAGATGAGAAGACTATAGGATACAGTTGACGGTTGCCTGTGGGCAGGAGAGGCAGGAGGAAGGGGCAAGATGATGAGCAGATTTCTGGTTTAGGAGTCTGACTGGATGAGGGGGCCAATCACTAAGGTAGGGTTGTGGAGAAGGAGTAGGCTTAGGAGGGTATGTGTTGATGGTCTGTTCCCAAGAAACACCTAGGGAAGGCATCCTCCATATATGAATATGGGCGCTTGTATCAATTATACCAACTTGTATCTGTTGGTTATAGCTGTGTAACAAACCACCCCAAACAAGTAGTATAAAACAGCAACCACTTATTATCACTCATGTGTCCACATATGGCTGGGGCTTGCCTGATCCAGGCTAGGCTTTGCTGGTGGCTCACCTTCAAACTGCAGGCTTGCAGGTCAGCTAAGTAGCCAGATTTGGGATTGTTGACCACCCCTTTCCTTCTGGCCCTGACCTGAATGCCTTCCCTTGTTCTACTCTACCTTGGACCAGCAGATGATAACCGAGCAAAGAGCTACAGGAGGGGAGGGAATCAGGATGTCTTAAGGAGGAGCATTCTAGGCAGAGGCAACAGCCAGTACAAAGGCCCTGAGGTGAGATTTTGCCTAGTGTTTGAAGAACAGGAAGAAAAGCAGTGTGGCTGGAGGGGGTGTGTGAGTGGGAAGGGGTAGCAGAGGAAGTCAGAGTTAGCCAGGACCTTAGTCACATGGGGCCAGGAAGGTCTTGGGAAGTGGCCACTACTCTTATTGTTATTGCTGCTATCACCTTCCATCCTCTTCTCCTGTCCCCCGCAGGACCCCCCATCCCTGGATGCAGCCATCCAGCACGCCCTGGCGGGCCTCTATCCCCCTTTTGAGGCAACAGCACCTACCATCCTGGGTCAGGTGTTCCGTCTCCTGGAATCTGACTTCCAGGGCGATGGACTGAACTTCCTCCTGGATTTCCTGATCCCTGCCAAGCGCCTGTGTGAACAAGTGCGTGAAGCAGCCTGTGTAAGTTGAAAGGGACATGAGGTCGGGGTACAAGCTCTCCCAGAAGGGCTGGAGGTGAGCAGAGAAGGAAATGGGCTGGTGTGTGTCTTGTTGAAGAGCACGAACTGAGGATGTGGGATGGTTTTCGGGTGTTAATTGCTTGCCCCTCAAAAGACTTAAGCCCCATAGATGGACAGGAAGGTCCCTTGGGCCTTTACCCTCTGACATCTAGGAGTCAATCACATTTGCACTTTAAATAACAAGGAGGGAGGCCTGGGTAAAGCATCCATGTGGATTCTCTGGCCCCCAGGAATTGATACTGTGGACATCAACTGGCTATCTTGACTGAAGTGGGAAAGCTTCAGTAGAAATAGTAGAGAATGTCCTAGACCTTCCTTGGAGCCCTTGTGGCATCAGAACTCTTGCTTTCCTCCCTGGATGATGAATGAACGAATACCAACTTTGATCAATTAATAGGGACTGCCTAGAGCACCTGGTTGGCTCAGTAAGAAGGGATTCTATGAATGGTTAATTATGTCTTCAATGTTTAAGGATGCAATAGACATACTAGTGCTTGTCTGACTCTTTGTGACCCCATGGACTGTAGCCTGCCAGGCTCCTCTATCCATGGGATTCTCCAGTCAAGAATACTGGAGTGGGTTGTCATTTCCTCCTCCAGGGGATCTTCCTGACCTAGGAATTGAACCCATGCCTCCTGCACTGGCAGGAAGATTCTTTACCACTGAGCCACCTGGAAAGTCAATGAGACTCCTTCAAACCCAGATCTCAAGGAGCCCTCTCCTGAAGCAAAGTGGAAAGAAAAGTGTTTTAGGCAGAACTCATTGGCTGCAAATGACAGATCCTTACTTAGGTCAGGACAAGATGATCCTGACATGAGTCTGAGGTGATCCACTAATCAGACCCCTTCAGGACTCTGTCTCTTGTCTCTGCTTCTACTGCTTGTCAGGATCATTCTTACAAGCTAGGTGTTTCCTCAAGGGTGGAGCCCAGGGCAGCACCAGGATCAAACCCTACTCTGAAGAAGAAAATGAACTCTTCCCCATCAGTTGCAGATAGAAAACCACAAGGGAGAATCCTGATTGGCTGGGCTTGAGTCTTGCACCCGTGCTTGGACCAATCATTGAGACAAGAGGAATGAGGTACCAGGATTGGCCAGGTTTGGATCCTGTGTCTATCCTTGGACCAATTATTGCAGCCAGAGGAATGGATAGGAGGACTTTGCAGACTTGAATCGTATACCTCCCTCTGTGCTCAGAGGGTGGAGATTGTTTTAAGAAAAGGGTAGGGAGAGGTCTTTGGAGACCAAAAGCTTCATGGAACTTACCCTCATCCTTCAGAGTTGCTGATTCTGCTCTGCCCTTCTGTTATTCAATGCCCACCCCTAACTGCTCTAGCCTCAAGAATTGCTAAGAGCATCTTAGGTCCTACTAGCCTTTCCTGAGTTGCTCATATCTGTCAGGGACCTGGCATATCAGGAACAGAAATAAATGGAGGAATTATGTGCATCATTTCAGTGATAGAAAAGAATTGAATGCAGTTCAGGCTTAGGAGGCTAGAATAAGAGATGGTTGGAACTGGAAGGAAATAGGTCATTTCATTCTAGGTGCTTAGCACGGTGGCTAGCACATAGAAATAGCTCCATACACATTCACTGTTCTTGGACGAGAAGAAAGAGTCTCGCTGAAACATTGCAGCCAATTTCCACATATCCATGTTGACATTATTTAAGCTGTATCCTCCCCATCCTTCCCTCCCGGCTCAGTAGTAAAAAATCCGCCTGCCAATGTAGGAGGCACAGGTTTGATCCCTGGGTCGGGAAGCTCTCTTGGAGGAGGAAAAGGCAACCCACTCCAGTATTCTTGCCTGAAAAATCCCATGGGCAGAGGAGCCTGGTGGGCTACAATCCATGGGTTGCAAAAAGTCGAATATGACTGAGCCACTGATCACACACAGAGTGGTTCCCCATCTTTATTTCTTCTCCCTAACAAACTATACATCTACCAGCTTCTTTTATTTGGCCATTAAAACTGCATTTGCACTGTTCCTTTCCCATTTATTCTGGGGCAAAGATCACAATAGTTAGATTTTTTATATTTTAAATTATGGACAACTTTAATTGTAATTATAGGTGAATTTGTGTCACCACAGAGCAGGGAGTGGTGGCATGGAATTAATGTATGCCCCCAGGGGTCAGGTGCCCAAGGTTCAAATCCAGTCTCCATCACTGTGAAGTTGGGGATCCGTGTCTCCTCTCTGAACTTCAGTTTCCTCATAAGGAAAGCAGGCATGTTAATAACACAGGATGTACATACCTCACTGAGATGATACACACAGCTTAGCACAGAACCTGGCATGAGGAAATTGTTCAGTAGCTGCTGGCTGTTACTTTACCACTGTCTCCTTTCTCCCTATGAACTAAGAATGCTCTGGCCTCAAAGTCTTTCTTTGTAACCACCAGCACCCAGACAGACAGCCACAATCAATGAAGCCTAGGGAGACTGGAGACAAACATATGGCTGATTCTAAATGTGAGCACAAGTCCTCCTTTTGCTGCTTTTCAGCTGTGTGATGACGAGGCTTTTTTTTTTTTTTTACCATCTCTCTGAGCCTTGATTTTCTCATCTGTAAAGTGGGAATGATAGTTCCTGAACTGCCTGCACTCCTGAATTACTGTGAGTCAAATAAGATGATCATAACAGTCATTTCTATGGTGATTTGCTATTTGCAAAATACCACTCGGCTGTTTCATCTCATTCACTGAGAAGTGGAGGGAGGGGGAAAGATGCTGTAAACAGCAGAGGACTATATGAAGAGGGTGAAATAACGCACAGACTTGTGGTTTATGGATAGAAAGTTTCTTGGAGACAGCCAAATCTGTCGTGTAGCTGAAATGAATTGGCTTATCAACAAAGCAGGTACAGGTATGGTCAGATCTCATCATTCCCCCAATTCATAATTCCAGAAAACACCTGCTTGATTCACAGGAAGTTCAGTGTCATTCTCTAAAAGTCTCCCATACACTCATCCAAATTACATGAGATTATTGGAGCTTATTCGATCTGCGGGAATCAGACTCTTTCCCAAAAGTCAGGAAGAGAAAGACCTGTTTTCAGTTTGGTGGAGCTGTTGTTTCTGTTGATGCCACTAGGTGTCACTGTTGAACACTGGGCCTGCACAGCGCCGACTAAGTGCCTGAGCATGCACGAACATCTACTCATTATATTTTATGCATTGCATTGTTTTTTAAAAAACATACATGTATTTATGATTTCACTTAATCCTCAAACCAACCCAATAATACCAATGTGTGTATTGGTATCTGAGCTCAGTCACTCAGTTGTGTCTGATTCTTTGTGACTCCTTGGATTGCAGCCAGCCAAGCTCCTCCATCCATGAGATTTTTCCAGGCAAGAGTGCCTGAGTGGGTTGTCATTTCCTTCTCCAGGGGATCTTCCTGACCCAGGAATTGAACCTGCATCTCCTGCATTGGCAGGCGAATTCTTTACCACATGGGAAAGTCCTAATAATACCAATATGTATCATTATTCCTATTTGCAAATAGGGAAGCTGAGACTCAAAGAAATTAAGTCATTTGCACAAGTTAGCAATTCAGACCTTGGAACCCATGTCTCCCTGGCCCTAAAGTGGAGGGTTCAACTTGAACTGGGTTGAGAGGAGTTTTGATGGTTGGAAAGGAGAAGGCAGCCAGCAGGACAATCCTCATGGAAAAGGCTCTTGCTAACTGGTGCCTGGCGCTCAGAGCTTTTCTCCCTTGGCCCAGTAGGTGAGCAAGTATTGGTATTTTCAAGGTCAGGGCCAGGACTAGGGGGAGCAAGAGGCATGGAGGGCCCAATGTTTAAGGAGGCACTCCTCTCGGGGCTGCGTGACTTGCGGGATGCTGAGAGTGGGGCCTCCTTGGATGCTGTGTCCTAGGCACCTTTCTTGCCTCACCTGAGTCCTCGACCTGTTCAACGTTCCTTCTGGGAGAAGGAAGGAAGAAACCCGTGGGTGGGGCTTTCAGAGCCCGATTCTCTGATGCTGTCTCCTCCTCTTTGCAGGCCCCCTACTCACACCGCCTCTTCCTGCACGAGGGCTGGCCGCTGTGCCTGCGGGATGAGGTTGTGGTCCACCTGGCACCCCTCAATCCCCTCTTACTACGCCAAGGTGACTTCTACCTCCAAGTCGAGCCCCGGGAGGAGCAGTCCGTCTGCCTCACGATCAAGTGCCTCTCTGTGGACCTCCGCACAGTGGACACGAAGCCTGTCCCTGAGTCATCCTATCCTTTACTTTTCACCCAAGCCTGGCTGGAGGCCATCAACAGTGACTCTGAGGGCAGTCCCCTACACAACTGCCTGGTAGCTTCAGAAGATGGCATGGCCCCTGTGCCCTGGACCAAGATAACCAGCCCAGAGTTTGTGGATGACAAACCCCCAGCAGTGCATCTCCTCTCCCCAGCCTGGGAGTCCCTTCAGTTAGAGGCACTGGATTTGAGCAGCTCTCAAGAGCTGCACCAGGCCAGGTGCCCAGACAGGCAGGTGCTGCTTGTCCAGAGTTTGGGCAAGGGCAGGACACACAGGAACAAGTACCCAGGACTCATCAAGGTGGAGCAAGCTGGACCTGGGGAGGTGGGCTTCAGGGTGGACAGTGTGGCCAGCCAGGACCTGGAGGGAGAGTATGTGGCTCTTCTGGACTTTTCCCAAGAGAGCAGAGAAGGGTCTCCCAGTAAGGAGGTGGTGACGCCCAATGGGTATCCTTTGGGGGCACCAGAAGAGCTACCTGGAACCAAGGAAATCCCTTTCTCTCAAAGGATGCTTCCTCTGTCAGGGGCCAGTGGAGAGCCTTCCTTGGAAAAATGGGCTTGTGAGAAGCCTGAAAGCTTGGGGGAGAAACCCTGTGTTTGGGGCTTGAGGAGAAAGGCTAATGATAAAGTCCCTACCCAAGACTCAGAACACCAGCCCCGAGAGCCACACCTCAGCATCTTTGTAAACCCACTGCGTTGTGTGTCTGGCCTCGGGACAGGTGGCTCAGAAGAGCCACCCGCCTCCAAGACACAGGGCATTCAGGGAAACTCAGAGAACGTGGTCCAGCTCAAGCCAGGACCAAAACAAGCATCCTCTCCCCGGCTCTGCCCAGCTTCTCCTCTTGCTGCTCCAGCCTCCAAAACCAAGATGGAAGAGAGGACCAAACAGGGCAATGGGAGACTTGCCAAACCTGTGACCAACCCTGGTCGAAACACTTCCTCTTCTGGGTCGCCCACTCCTGGGCTCAAATTCTCATTCTTAAAGGGGCAGAGGCAAGCCCCTGCGGCCCCAGAGAAAGCCTCACTCCAGCATGATGGGCCCTGGAAAGTCTTGTGTTCACTCTACTCACCCAAACCCAACCGAGCCAAGTGCTTAGGGAAAGGTAAGATGCCTGCATGCTCAGCTGGAGAGGGCAACTGTTCTCTGGATGTGATCAGGTGACAAGGTGGTGTAGGATGTCAGGGACGAGATTCATCTGGGCTGGGTCCATCTCAGAGGCTTAGAGCACGGGGTGGCATGTCAAGAAGCTTAAGGTCTCTTGAGCCTGTAATTGAGCAAGATTCTGTGGTTGTGTTGAGACAGCCTGAGTCTATACCCCAGTTTGGCCATAAACTGTCTGGGTGACCATGATCAATGACTTAACCTCTGTAAGGCCAGGTCTCCCTGTCTGTGCAGTGAGGATCTCGTCTGCCTCCTCGAGTTGTTTTGAGGTTCAAAGACAACACCAGTAGTAAGGAGCTCAGCACAATGCCTGCCACATAGGAGATCGATATTGTAAGTGCTTATCGTTAGGCAGAATGTGAGAAAACATTTTCCCTGGGAAAATCCATCTTCTGCAATATTCTTTGTTGTTTATCCGCAGCTGGAACAACTCAGACCGAAACATCTGGCCTAGACGCTGACTCAGACCCAGTGACTGAGGAAAAGGCTGACTTCCCAGAAGCTTCTGCCGGCCCTCCAGAAAAAAGCCCCGCTCTGGACGAGGAGCCCCCAGGGCTTGAGCCCAGGATTGGGGCCCTGAGCGTGGAGATATTCCATTCCAGGATAGCATGCCTGCCAGGTCCTCAGGGGCTGTAGGGGCGAGTGGAGGTGAAGGGGAGGGAGCGGTGGGGGTGGGGATGGAGTAGCTGAGAATCTTCAGATGTTGGTGGGTGTGGGGGAGCAGGGAAGGTCCTAGATGCCTGTGTTCTGGACCAGGCCTCCCTGGGACTCAGATTCTTCATCTTTCCAATGAAGGAGGTTAAAGTAATTTCTAGGTATTCATTCATCCATCTATCCATTCCTCCCTCCCTCCCTCCATCCATCCATCTGTCTTACTTCCAGTGAGACTATCAAGGTGAATGTCTTAGGTCAGGTTCCCTAGAAGCAAAGCCTAAGACAGGGATCCTTGGGGTAGTGATTTATTTTCCTGA
This sequence comes from Bos javanicus, assembly GCF_032452875.1. Classification (NCBI taxonomy): domain Eukaryota; kingdom Metazoa; phylum Chordata; class Mammalia; order Artiodactyla; family Bovidae; genus Bos; species Bos javanicus. The sequence continues at coordinate 67,073,790 of NC_083880.1, read as the reverse complement.
AGGTTGCTTTCAGGGGAAGGGGAGTGAGGGAGGCAGAGCAAGGCAGGGGAGAAGCTAAGCCAGGATGTGACCTGATTCTCTGAGGGTGGGGCAGCTCTGGAGCATGAATTACATCACAGAGATTGTTCTATCTTAAGGTTCAGGGGCTGACCTGTTGTACACCTGGATCTATGAGTCATCAGCAGCAGGCTGATCCTGGATGAGGATGCAAGTGAACCCGTGACCCAGTTCAGTGGAGGGCAATTCTTCAGACAAGGGGACATCTCTGGGCCAATTTACAGCCTGTAACTACAGCCTCTGGGGGATGAGTGCTCTGACCTGATAACGGGGGTCTGATTGGGGTGTCAACGTCATCCAGTACTGAGAGTGTTATCACTCTTGTTTAACATTTTTTCATCTTTGCAATAAAGATTTATTGAGCACCTACTGTGCGTCAGACCCTGGGCTTAGCACTGAGGCTTCAGCAGAGAACCAAGCCTGCTCTCAGGAAGCATATTCTGGGAGTAAATTCAACAGGTTATTACAGTAGGTTATTATAATTCACAGTAAAATGTGACTCTGTGGCATTACAGGGGACTTTGGGAGGCGCGATGAGGCCCCTGGGCTGCTTGGGGTAGAGGAGAGGTCAGGCAAGACTTCCTGAAGGAAGTAACGTGAAACTCAGTCCTGTAGTATGAGTAGGTGTTATCTGTGTAAAACGGTGGGGATGGTGTTCCAGGCACAGAGAACAGCATGTGCAGAGTTCTCCAAGCAAGAGAAACCACTGTGCTTTCTGGGAACTGACTGTCCTGCAAGTCTGTTTTATTTCATAGACATCTAAATTTCTGCGGACGTATCGGGGGGACACTGATCTGTCATTTTGTTTTGTTTTCCTTTTTAAAAATATTTACTTATTTATTTGGCTGCCTCGAGTCTTCGTTCTGGCATGTGGGTTCTTTGTTGTGGGCGACTCTCTAGCTGCAGCACGTGGGCTCAGTAGTTGCAGTGCTGGGGCTTAGTTGCCCGTGGCATGTGGGATCTTAGTTCCCCAACCAGGGACCGAGCCCCTGTCCCCTGCATTGGAAGGCGGATTCTTAACCATTGGACCACCAGGGCAGTCCCTGCTCTGTCACTTTAAAACTCCTGGAGGACATTGTCTGTCTTCTTGGTCATCTTTGTTGAAGCTCAGGCTGTTTGTTCCTATATTGGTGCTAAGTTGCTTCAGTCGTGTCTGACTCTTTGCGACCCCATGGACTGCAGCCTGCCAGGCCCCTCCATCCATGGAATTCTCCAGGCAAGAATACTGGAGTGGGTTGCCATGCCCTCCTCCAGGGGATCTTCCCTACCTAGGGACTGAACCTGCGTCTCTTATGTTTCCTGCATTGGCAGGTGGGTTCTTTACCACTAGCACCATCTAGGAAGCCCCGCCCCCATGTTAATTGTTCACAAAGTCTCACGATCCTTCTGTGTTCTAGATGGTTGCACCCGTGTGTTAGGCAACACTTGCGAAGGTGGTTAAGTTTGTTGAAGGCTTCATGAGCTACAAAGGGTCTCCCACACTTCCACACTGTGGAGGGTTGTACCTGCACGGAGTCGACAGTGCTCACTGAAGGGTGGCCTTGAGTGAGGTGACTCTGGGGGTCAGGGCTGTGAGTCCAGAGTGCAGGACAGGCCCAGTTTCCAGTGGCCAGGGCCTCTTTCCCCCTGCTAGACTTTCCCTTCCCCACAGTGTAGACAGACTGTGCTGACCCCCTGGGCCTCAGACTCTTGACCCTTGTGGGGAGCATGGGGCACACTGTCTGGATTCCTGGAACAGGAAATAGTCTGTGGAGAAATCATGGTTAGATGTCTGCAAGAATAAATAGTGGGACTTCCCTTGCGGTCCAAACTCTGCGTGCAGGGGGCACTGGTTCAATCCCTGGTCAGGGAAGATCCCGTATGCCGCGTGGTATGGCCAAAAAAAAAAAAAAAGAGTAAATAGTGACCTGTCAGCTGTGGAATGCACACTCACTACATGGGGGCTGAGATGAGGACAGAGATAATGGCTATTACAACAACTGCTGTTTATGAGGCCCTTGCCCTGTGTTAAATGTTTCTCAGGAACTGTTTCATTTAGTCTTTGAAATAGCCTAATCCGCTCAGTATTGTATTCTCCCCATTTAACAGATGAGGAAACAGGCTCAGAGACACACTGACTTGTCTAAGGACACAGAACAAGTCAGTGCAGAACTGGGACTTCAGTTCCTGTCTGTGTGATCCCAAAGCTCATTCTGTGAGCTCTGTTCTGCCCAAGGTGCCCAGGGCAAGGGGTGCCCAGAGAAGGGTGAGGCTGCCTCCGCATGGAGGATGGTTTTGGGGATGACTTTTCTGAAGAAGTAGTTTTTGAACTGGGTCTTGAGGGATGAATGGGAGTTCAGATGGAGAAGAGAAAGGGCATTCCAGACAGAGGGACTAGTACAGGCAAAGCCTAGAGGCCACAGAGTAGGTTCCTATAGAAGGGGCTCCACCAAAGTGCTCACTGCTCATGTGTGTGCTTTCTCTTCCAGGCAGTCGGGACAGGGCGGGGCGGCCCCTGCTCCTGGTGTCGACCACCAAGGGCCCCTGGGAGGCGCCGTGGTGCACGGCCTCGGAGGTCACCAAGCTGTTTTCTTACCTGTGCACCATCCCCAGGTAAGGGGCTGGGCCAGCCTGACCACCCCATGCCCCCTCGGCCCCTCAGCCCAGAGCCCAGCACCAGGTACCATATGAAGAGACATCACATCCTCTTGGTCCTGAGCCAGATGATGGGAAGAAAGCAGGACAGACCAAAAAAGCAGGATAGTCCCTGACACGGGGGCGTTCCCAGGCTGGTGGGGGAGATGGATGGTATGCAAGGAACCAGCCACGGACCAGCAGCTCTCGGGAGTGTTAGTGTGGTGAAGAAAACAGGGATATCGTAGATCAGTGCGGTTCTCAAACTCAACAGGCATCGGAACCATCTGGAGGGCTGTTAAAACAGATGGTTGGGCCCCACCTCCAGAGTTTCTGGTTCAGTTGACTGGTCTGCATAAGACCTGACGATGTGTATTTCTAACAAGTTTCCTGGTGATACTGATGTGGGTGGGCTGCAAACACATTTTGAGAGCCTCCCTTGTAAAAGGAAGGGCGAGGGGCGGTTAGTTTCAACTGAGAAATCAGGGAAGGCTTCCCCGAGGAAGTGATACTTGAGTTGGTGATGTACAGGGAAGCCTGGCATGCTGCAGTCCACAGGGTCGCAAAGAGACAGACTGAGCGACTGAACTGAACTGATCTGAATTATAAATATTTGTTGAACAAATGAAGGAAAGGGTGAATGGGTGAAGGAATGAATAAGCGAGAGAGCAAAAGAATGAGTGAGTGATGAGGCTCACTCATCACTGATGATGAGTGATGACCAGACTTATTTCTACCACCGCCCCTTCCCTCTACCTCCCATAAGACTTCAGGTTGGACTGCCTGGGGAAGAGATTCCATCTTTCCTCTGAGTCGCAGTGCCCAGGCAGAGGTGGGCTGGGGAGGGACTCGGGGGACCCTTTGGAACCTCCTCCTCCAACTCCACCCCATGGGAGCCAACGCTGCCACCTGCTGGCCACTGAGATTTTTCTACCCTTTGTCCAAAGAGGAGTGGTTTTTCCAGTCTGAAGGGGAGATGGAATCCACCCCCGCCCCCTACCAATCTGCTGTGTGACCTGGGAGTGGTAACTTTGCCTCTCTGAAATGCCCCCTGAAAAAGGGAGATGACCAAGTGGGTTGTGAGGACCAAGCATGATCACAAAAAGGGAAGTGAGGTGCAGTGTGAACTGCGCATTTGTTGTTTTTCAGTCGCTCAGTCATGTCCGAGTCTTTTCGACCCCATGGACTGCAGCACGCCAGGCTTCCCTGTCCTTCACCACCTCCCGGAATTTGCTCAAATTCATGTCCATTGAGTTGGTGATGCCATCCAACCATCCCATCCTCTGTCATCCCCTTCTCCTGCCTTCAACCTCTCCCAGTACCAAGGTATTTTCTAATGAGTCAGCTCTTCGCATCAGGTGGCCACAGCACTGGAGCTTCAGCTTCAGCATCAGTGCTTCTAGTGAATATTCAGGACTGATTTCCTTTAGGGTTGCACCTGGGGATTTCCTTTAGCACTGCGCATGGGGTTCTCATATGCTGGGCTTGCCTCTTCATTCCTGTTGTGAACCACCATTGCTGGGCACCTGCCCTGAGACAGGCTTCGTACTGGGTCGTGCTGGGGACCCCGATCCTCCTATATTGGGCCTTGACCTCTATGGGTGTCCAGGCTGGCAGTGGAGGCAGGGGTGGAAATGAACTTCTCTCCCAGTATGGGCACAGCCAGAAGCAGGTGAGGACCTGAAGTCAGAGCCCTGGCCTCACCTCCAAGAGCCTCCTCTCACTGTGTGCTATGTCACTGCCCAGCACCTCAGTTTCCCCTCTCACGACAGTGATAACAGCAGACATTGACATCCCTGTTTCTAATCCATCAGTCCTCATCACAGCCCCCGGAAGCCTACACTATCATTAGCCCCATTTACAGCTGGGAAACTGACTTCTAGAGAGGTGAAACAACATGCCCAGGTGACTGCCACAGCTCCACATCTCACACTGGCCACCTCTGGCTTTGGTCTGTGACTTGGGTGGTTGTAAGACTTGAAGGCAGTTGGGGGTTACTTTCCCAGTCTGATCGAATGGCCAGGGTAATTGGAACCACAGACTGCCTGGCTCCACCCCCTACCCACTGGACACATTTCTTGGAGGACGAGCAGGGGTGGAAGTGAAGCATTCTTACTGACAATTGAAACTGTTTGGAAAATCCCAAGGTAATCACTGAAAAGCACACTGTGAACCGGTGAGGATGTTTGGGCTGCAAGTAACAAACTCCAACTCAAAATGTCTTATCTGATACGGAAATGTAGCAGTCTTTGTCTCTGCCTTATAGCTCTTTGTAAGAACATTTTAAAGGAAAAAATGTCTTTCCCAGAAGTCTCCAACAAACATCTCCTCACATCTCATTGGCCAGAAAATGTCACATGGTCCCTATCTAAACCAATCATTGGCCAGGGGAATTGGGTCAGCTGTTGGCCTCAACCAATCAGAATCCAGGCCGTGGGGGCGGAAGGGATGTGGTTATAGGAAGAAAGTTGGATTCTTGAACAAAATGAGCCTTCTCCCCCAACAAAAGGGGTGAATGAAGGTTGGGTGACTCACCTACTGCAACTGGGATAGTAGCATATAGTTTATGATTATTAGGGTGTCTGAGAGAGCTGTGTGAGGTACTGTAGGAGGCCTGAAGAGGGAGCAATACGCTCTGCCTGGAGAAGAATCATGGAGGGCTCTCTGGAAGTGGTGTGTGTTGGGGGCTTGGGGAGGCACTGGAAATTTGTCTTGTAGGATGAAGAGTGCAGTAGTACCCAGGTTTTTGGCAGCCAGTTTCCCTCACCTTCCACTGGGTCCTTCCCCTTCGAGGGCCTGATTCAACCAATAAGACTGCCAATTCTGTTTACCACCCACAGGCCTGAAGATAAAACTAAGGGGTTGGCAGTTGTGATTGATGCTAGGAAACAGCCCCCACATCCCGGTCTGGTCAGTGCCCTGCAGGCCACCCAGGTGAGTGGAAGTGGACAGCCTCAGCCTACCAAGTTTTAGAAGCACTGGAGGCCTTTGGATATTCACAGATCCTGGGGATGCTCAGAGCTAGGACTGGGACCCCAGGCAGGGAACCTTAGTTGCAGATAATAGAAACCCCAGCCCAGGGGATTTCCCTGGTGGTCCAGTGGGTAAGACTCTGTATTTCCACTGCAGGGGGCTTGGGTTCGTTTCCTGTTTGGGGAACTAAGATCCCACATGCTGTGCAGCAAAAGAAACCCCAACCCAAACATGCTTAAAGACAAAGGTCATTCATTGGTTGATGTGACTCAGTCTGGAAATTAAATCCAGCCTCAAGTATGACTTGATTTGGGGGTTCAGATATTGTCCCCAGGATCTGGTTTCTCTCCCCATTTCTGGCTCCATTCCTCCGGGAGAGTGCCATTATCAGCCAGGACCCACTCTTTTGGCTGTGCGGTCCCCACCGTCTCTAATTTCATATGATCTGTCATTTAAATCCAAAAGAAAAGAGCAATTCTTTTCCCAGAAGTCCCAGCAAAAGCTTTCTTGAGGACCTTCTTAGCCCCCGTTGGCTCAGGTGTCCATCCATCAGTCAACCTCTGTGGTCAGGGGACTGTGGCACACTGATTGGCTGAGGTTTAGCTCACGTAAATCTCACCAACTCAGAATGGGGCAGGGAAGAGATTCATAACTCACCAGTACAGGCAGCAGCATAAACGGAAGCTTGGGATAAGCTCACCTTGTGGTCTGACCTCCACCCCATCTCCTCCTACTTCTCCCTTTCTGGATGGGGAAACTGAGACCCAGAGGGGGCGGGGCACCCAGAAAGTTTGCAACCCAGCTTGAACCTGCTGTTCCCTTGACTTCCGATGACTCCCAATAAATCATTTGACTCATCCTCCAAATAAGGATCCCAGGCCTCCCTTCCATGTGGATCCCAGGCATGCGGAACCCTTACCCTGTCCCCATGGCCCATTTGCCCGCATCTTAGAGGGGAAGCTCGGTGAGGGCCTAGGCAGATCAGCTCTGAAATGGTTCTCTCTGACAGGCGCTGGTCCCAGCCTCCATCCGTGCCATGCTTTTCCTGGGGGAGAAGGAGGCAGCTCTCCAGCTGGAGGCATTACCTGACATCCAGGTAAGGGGAAGGCAGCATTGGTTGAGGTGCAGAGGAGTTGGGCTTGCGCTGAGCTGGGGTGAAGAATGGTGGCCCTGGAATAATAGAGTGCAAGTCAATTAGATATGAGGCCTGGATGCTACAAGGCTCCTGCCCAGCCCCCATGGTGTGCAAGTGTGCTCAGTCACGTCTGATTCTTTGCGACCTCATGGACTGTAGCCTGTCAGGCTCCTCTGTCCATGGAATTCTCCAGGTGAGAATACTGGAGTGCCATTTCCTCCTCCAGGGGATCTTCCCGACCCAGGGATTGAACCTGTGTGCCCTACATTGGCAGGCAGAATCTTTACCACTCAACCACCAGGGGTGCCTACAGATTTCTTGGGGAATCACTGGTTCCCCAAGTACTGATTAAGTGGTTCTGGGTTGGGCCTGGGATTCTGCATTCTAGCATGTTCCTAAAGTGCTGCTGGGACTGCTGGTCCGTGGAGCACACTTGAAAAACCAGGGATGAAAAATGGGCTCCAGAACCCCACAGAATTCTCCCCATCCCACACTTAGGTGTGTGGAGCTGTTTGTACTATAAACCTCAAGCTTCACTACCTGGGAAAAACAGTCAACTAGTCCCTGCTCCACATCTTAGTGGGTACCGTTAGGATTTGGCGACTTTTCTCAACATCCCCAAGAACATCTCCATGGGTCTCCAGAAAATGGTACAGGACTGCAGAGGAGTTGCACGACAAGGGTCAGCTTTAATCGGTTTGTGTAATTGCCTGGACAACTGTGCTGGAAAGAGCCCAGCTCAGAGGGAAGGAGTGCCGTGATCGATTAATGATGTCTGCCCCCATCACAGGCTAGGAGAGTGGCAGTATGAGCGCTGTTTATTTGCTATTCCTTACACAGGGTCTGGCTCTCAACTTTGATTTATCAGAGTTTCCAGAGAAAATTCTTTGCCCAGAAAGCAACTCTTAAAGCCAGGGACAGTCTTACCCATGGGAGGTGGAGAAATGCTGGGGCATGGATCTGGGCAGGACCTTCTCAGACATTGGTCTCTTCACTGAGTTCCCTCGTCAGAATGACTTTTTTTTTTTTTTTTTTGGTCTGCAGGTAGAGGTGCTGACCTCACTGAAGGCCCTGAGCCACCATGTGGACCCCAGCCAGCTCCCTACGGCCCTGGAAGGCCCCTTCCCCTACTGTCATGGCGAGTGGGTGCAATTCTTCCAGGTGTCTATCATCACAGCCTTCACCCCACGCCCTCATCCCTTCTCTTTCCCCATTCTCTATCCCATTCCATGGATCCACCTGAGCTTATCTGGTTCAAAAACAGTCATTCAACAAACACTGATAATGAGGGTGGAGAGTGGAGTGAAGAAGAGCTCAGGCTCTGGGGCCCGAAGGCCTGGCTCCCACCCCCAGCTCTGCTGTGTGACCTTGGGGAAGTTATACGCCTTCTCTGAGCCCTTTTCCTCAATGACAGAATGGGGGTTAAGAAGACTACCTCCTCCTGGGGCTAGTGTGAGACTTGAGTTAAGGTGGGTAAAGAGCTTAGAAGAAAGGGTGTCTGCCACATGCTAAGAGTAATGTGAGTGTTACCCACAAATACATTTACAGGCATCTGCTTTGTGGACACACAAATCTCGGGGAACTCGGGGTCTGGTGGGGGAGGCAGGCGTGCTCCCTCCTGTAAGAGAGAGGAAGTAAGGAAGCTTCCAAGGGTCTGCTGCTTTCCCATGTGACCTCAGTCCCTACTCACCCCAACCCTGCAAGGGGGCATCTCATGCCTGGTTTAGCACATGAGGACGCACAGGATGGGCACGACTTCTGTAGCAACACAAAGGTGCTTATGGGCTTAAGCCACTCGAGGACCAGTGCTGAGAGCCGGCCCTGGGCTTTCTCTAGCCCAGGGCAGCTCGACTTCAGCACTGTTCCTACTTGGAGCTGGATAATTCATGTTGGGGGTGAGCTGTTTGCACACTGTCACACGATTAGTACCAACCCTGGACCCTACCCACTCTGACGATAACTTCCTCCAAATGATGACAACCAAAAATGTCTCCAGACATCTCCCTGTGTCCCCTGGCATGGGAGACCAGCCCCACAGAGACCCACCGGTCTCTAGTCTCACATGGCCGTTTGCTTGCTTGCTTTTGGCCTACGTTCTTCTTTTTAATTGGATCTATTTTCAAACAGACCGTACGTTCAAAATTCAATTAGTACAGAAGGGTATAAACTGAAAAATCTCTTATCCTACTCGTCCCACAGGCTCCCAGTTCCCCTCTCCAGAGATCTCCAGTTCCTCTAGGGGCTTTTAAACTATATTTTTGCTTTAATGCCTTCCCTTTAAATTGAATCTTACCTATAGATCCAGCCTATAGAGGCTTCCCTGGTCCTTCAAATTGTAAAGAATCTGCCTGCAGTGCAGGAGACCTGGGTTCGATCACTGGGTCAGGAAGATCCCCTAGAGAAGGGAATGGCAGCCCACTTCAGTTTTCTTGCCTGGAGAATCCCAAAGAGAGAGGAGCCTGGTGGGCTACAGTCCATGGGGTCGCAAAGAGTTGTACACAACTGAGCAATTAGCATTTTCACTTTCATAAAGCTAATAATGAAGATGATTAAGGATGCTATTCTAAGTGCCTGGAACAAATAAACCCATTTAGTCTTCACACAAGCCTCTAAGGCAGGAACTACTGTGCTCCCATTTTATAGAGGCAGTGGAGGCACAGAGAGGTTAAGAAACTTGCCCAAGGCCTCACAGCTAGCAAGTGGTAAAGCCAGGCTGAAGTGGGACCCAGAGAGGATGGCCTCCAACCCTGCCATCTCACCCCTCCTACCGTTCCCTCCCCCACCATATCCCCAGTGGCCTGGGAGTAGGTCAGACCTGTCCTCTGTCTTTTCCCCTCTCATTTCCATCATGAGTGGTTCTCAAACTGTGGTCCCTGGACCAGTAGCATCAGCCTCACCTGGGGACCTGTTAGAAATGCACACTCTCATGACCCACTGCAGAGAAACTAAACCAGAAACTTAGGAGGAGGGCTCAACAGCCTGGATTTAAAAAAAAAATAATTCTTTTGATATGGACCATTTTAAGATTCTTTATTGAATTTGTTACAGTATTTCTTCTATTTTACGTTCCGGTTTTTTGGCCAAGAGGCATGTAGAATCTTAGCTCCCCGACCAAGGATCAGACAGACCTGCATCCCCTGCATTGGAAGGCGAAGTCTTAACCACTGGCCAACCAGGGAAGTCCTGCAGCCTGGATTTTAACTGGCTTTCCAGGCGATTCTGATGCAGCTAACGTTTGAGAACCACCAGCCTGCATGTCCTCCTGGTGGGTGGAGGGGAGCGGCGTCCTCTTCGCAGGCTGACACCCCCACTCTGGGCCTCCTGTCCTGCAGAAGCTGGATCCTTTCCTCGTTGACCTTCGCCAGGCCTCCTGCCTGCTAAAGGCTTCCATCAAAGAGTTTGAGAAGGGTGAGCCCCCTGGAGGGGTGCAGGTGAGCCAGGGGCCAGAAGTGGGGAAACCACAACACACCCCCGATTCCATGGACTAAGGGCTCAGTGAAGGGCCCTTAGTTTTCATTCATTCATTCAGCTGATGTTTATTGGACAGTTAATATGTGTCACGCCCTGGAGACCCAGCCTGGGGTCCCTGCCTTCATGGGGCTCATGGTGCAGTGTGAGAGGTCATTAAAAAAAAAAAAGGAGACAGAAATGGACATGTCACTACAAGTAATGCTAAAGGCTATGAAAGTAAGATTGAGAATAATGGGGAAGAAGGGTATTGAAGCTGAGCCTTGAAGGATGAGATGGAACCCTGGGAACAGGAACAGGACTGTGCTCCAGGTAGAGGGCAATCATGTTCAAAGGCCCTGAGGCGGGGCTGTGCTTGGTATATTTGAGCAAGGAGGCCAGTGTGGAACAAAGTAAGGGAAAGGGAGGAGACCTTCTGGGTCCACAGCTGTATTAGGGAGAAGCTGGGTTGGGATTTGATTCTAAATGGGAAGGGAAGCTGCTGGAGAGTTCTAAGCAGCAGTGGGATGATCATATGGGCCCTTTGAGATCTATCTGGTTGCCATACAGAGAACAGACTGCAGGGGGAGCCAGGGTGCTATGGGGAAATCAGCAGAGCCCTGGGATGGGTGTCCCAGTAAGAGATGATGGTGCTTGGACCAGTGAGGTTGCCATGGTGATGAGAGGAAGGTTGGTTTGAGGAGATGTTTTAGAGATAGAAAGGATGGACTTTCCGTAAGACCTTGAATGCCCAACTGGGGGAGTCAGATAGGATCAGGGTGTGGGGAGCCCTGGAAGGTTATAGAAGGAGAGTGGGAATTGAGCCTCAGGCTACTTCCCTACCCTGGCAGGAGGCCTCCAGGTGTCTGAGCAAGTCCAAGGAGCTGATGGAGGCAGTGCTAAGGGACCCAGGCCTGATGAGCCTCCAGCGGGAAGGTGGAGCCACCCTGGCCAGGCTGAGACAGGAGGGTAGCAGGCTGAACTTCAACCCGGACGTCAGGTACAGGCCCCAGGCTTTTCCTCCCCAACCACATTATGTTCCCTGGGCTGGGACTCAGAGCTGGGGCCACTTTGCTGAGGGGTTACATAGGGTGGGCTCCGAGGATGTACAGAATGGGGTGTTTGCAGTGCCCATATTCCAAGCTGAGGCTTGTACCTCGGCAAGTCCCTTCTCTGTGGTCTTCCTAAGCCCAGGCATTGGAGGACAAGCTCCCCCTGCTTCCGGTCACCATCATAGACCAAGCACTATCTCTGACCTAAACCCTGGGATGAGTGCCTTCAAGAGCTTGTCTCTTATTCCTCATAAGATTACATGAGGCCTGCCTCCTCCTATTTGGCTGATGGATGCTGAGGCTGAGAGAAGGGAAGTAAGAGCCAGGCCACATGAGCACTAACCCCCGAACTGCCCTGCCTGCCCTGGCAGGGGCCTGAGAGAACTTCACGGTGTGTTAAGGTCTCAGAACCAGAGAGCAAACTGCACATTCCTAGAAAGTACCAATTTTCTTAAAGTTAGGGATGGGGTGGGGTGCAAATCAGCAATTAAATCAGCCAGCAATTGTAAAAATTTTGTCTCTGTTAGAACGAGCACAATTACAAAGTTTGCATAAGCTTCCAAGAACGTTTTGTTTATTTAACCAACTTCAAACAGCACTTAGTATGAGCACAGCATTGTTCTAAGGGCCTCGAGAATGTTAACGTGTTTAATTCCCACCCACACAGTGTATCCTAGTACCGTCCTTATTTTACAGTGGAAGAGCCTGGAGCTTGGAGAGAGGATAAATGACTTGCCCAAGGTCACACAGCCAGGACATGAACCCAGGCAGCCTGGCCCAGAATCTTGAACACAGCACCCTGAGCTGTGCCCACAGACAGATTCATGCAGATGCGAGCGCTGGGCAGCGGCTCCTGGAGGTGGAGTCATCTCCCTGCCCCTCACATGGCCTGGTGGGGCTGGCACTGCCTTTCCCAGCACGCCCCTGCCTGCCTGGTTGGGCTCCGGGGCCTTTTTGGTTCGCCATAGGCCCGTCCAGATCGCTGGCCACCAGAAGCTCCACCAGGGGGCGCTGTGGTCCCACGTGAGCCACTCTGCGCGTTGGTTCTGCAGCTCCTGCCTGTCCCCAACTTCCTCCCTCCCTTTGCCAGACTGCCTGGCATTTTCCATCCTGTTCACTCACCCGGGGCGCTCACCCATTCCCTGGAAGGGTAGTGACCCGTGGGAACCTGCGGTCAGATGAGGCTCCCTCCAGGAGAACAGACTCTCCTTCCCTCTCCTCTTTTACCTTTTCCTTCCAAAGGATCGCTAGGGCAGAGGAGGGCGCAACCACCTTGTGAGGTGGGTTCTGTTACCCTACTTGTTATAGCTGAAGAAACGGAGTCCAGAAAGGGTGAGGAATTTGCATAAGCTCCTCTTACTGGAAGGTAGCAGGCCTGGGGTGTGAACTCAGATCTGTCCACCTCGGTTCCTACCTTCCTGGGGAAAAACAGGGTCATTTGGTTTCCCTCTGTGGCCTCTGGTCCTCCCAGTCGCACAGAAGGCCGAGGCTGAGGCCCAGAGAGGTGTGGGGACCCGCCCAAGGTCACATAGCAAGTCAGCAGCTGAAGCACCCAGGCCAAGGCCACAGAGTTGGAGGGAGTTAGGGAGGCAGGTCTATGCTGGGCAGGAGTGCAGGGAGTGGGGGGCAAGGGATCAACATCTTGGGTTTTCGCTCACCCTCTGTGGCCTCCCAGGAGCCATCTGGCAGAAGCTGCCGCCCTGTACAGCCTTGTGGATGAGCAGCTGCACGTCCTGGCCACTGTGTCCAACCACCTCCTGAGAAGGCTGGAGCTCCGTGTCCGTCTGGGCCGCCTGGAAGCTGCCATCCACCAGGTGAGAGTGGGGAAGGAGGAGGCTGGCCCAGGAACCTGAGGGTGGAGGTGGGGCTCCTGCCGCTCCAGGCCCCGCCCCAGCCAGGCGCTTTGCTCTGGTATAAAGATACCAGGTTGGCACTTCTTGGAGAGCCAGGTAGGGGTTCTTGGAGCATACAACGTGCACTCTGTAAGTGTGCTTGGTGATTGAGGACATAACTCAAGACACTGCGTTTTTTATATATGTATATAATTTTGTATATTTATTTATTTCTGGCTGTGTTAGGTCTTCATTGCTGCTCGGGTTTTTCTCTAGTTGCGGTGAGCGGGAGCTACTCTCTAGTTACGATGCACAGGCGTCTCGCGACGGTGGCTTCTCTTGTTGCTGGCTCTAGGTTTGCCGGGCTCAGTAGCTGCAGCTCCTGGGCTCTAAAGCACAGGCTCATTAGTTGTCGTGCACAGGCTTCGTTGCTCCGAAGCACGTGGGATCTTCCCCAACCAGGGATCAAACCTGTGTCTCCTGCATTGGCAGGCAGGTTCTTTACCGGTGAGCCATCAGGGAAGCCCCCCAGAAGCTGCATTTCTTAAATACCAGCTTTGTCCCAAGCCCTGGGCTGGAGCCTTTGCGACCATCACCACTTTTCAGCCTCATCCCTGACCAGCAACACAGGGAAGACTTTAGGATTTCGCCTACTCACTGATGAGGAAACGGGGTCTGGGAGACGTTATGTCACCTGCCCTTGTCGCACACCTGGGGGTCTGATCCTGGAGCCCACACCGGGCACCATCCTGTCCAACTGCCGGTGCCTAGAGCCACCACCTCCCTGCATGCTCGGGGTCGTGGAGCACAGGGTGCCCGGAGCCAGACGGCCTGGGTTCCAGTACCGGTTCCAGCACTTACTAGTGGTGTGATCTAGACAAGGTGCTTAACTATTCAGTGCCTAGATTTCCTCATCTGTTAAATGGGGGATGAAATTAGTGGCCACCCGGGGCTTTGTGAGGATAAAGTAGGTGAGTATGTGCCCTTTAAGACACCCCGGAATACGAAGAGGACTCGTGGGATCGAGAGCCATTTTACCCCATCTGTCCCTCATTGAATCCTCATGTCGCCAGAATCGAGGGCGGGGGGTTTCAGGCCAGGTCAGTGGGCCCCCAAATGACTGAGGACAAGACCTCAGCCTCTCACGAAATCGGGAGGCTGGCCAAGGGATATTTCCTCAGCAGTCCCTCACATCCAAACCTCCCTCCCTGCTCCAGGTCAGCCACTGGATGGAGCAGGAAGGAAGCCGGTGCCTGCAAGTGCTGACCCCCAAGGACGGAAGCTTGGACACAGTGGAGAAAGCCCACGCAGAGTTTGAGGACTTCTTCCTTCAGGCTGCGGTGCGTTCCTGAGACTGAGGGACAGGATGGGAGCAGATGGAGAGGACCAGAGCAGGGTGGGGGTGGCACTGCTGGGAAAAGTTGCGAAGGTGGGGAAGTACTAGAAAGCTGCTCAAGACAGTGAGGGAAGAAGCTTGGATCACAAAGGGCTCGGCTTAGATATTGTCTCTTCCAGGAAGCTTTCCCTGACTACCAAGTCCAAAGATGACCGATCTCAGAATCCCTGACGGATTTCTTAAAATACAGATTCCAGAGTCCTACTCTAGCCCTACTGAATCAGCCTGGGAGGTGGGGGAGTCTGCCTTCTGATGTGCTGGGTCCTGGGGCCCAGGGCAATTCAGCCCCTGTTTTAACCCCCAGGGAACTTCCAGGGCAGTTTTTTTTTTTTTTTTGGAGGGTGGGTTGGAGGGGCAATGGGGAAATAGTCAGAAGGGGAACACCGTGGTAACATAGATGAGAAGCCTCTAACTCAGACTCTGGAGTCAGGGAATTTTTCCAGAAGAAGGTGACACTAAGTAGAGTCTCAGTGGGCAAAGTGAACCCCGGATTCCCATTTTATAGATGAGGAAGCTGAGACTCAGGAAGTCTCATATCTTGGTAGAGAGGCTGGAGCTGAGTGGACACCCTCCCCTCCCCACTCAGGCCCAATACCGCCGCGGCCTGGAGCTGTGCAAGCAGGCGGCCCAGCTGGCAGCAGCAGCCAGGGCTGGGGAGGCAGGAGGGACCGAGCTCCCGGAGCTGGCAGCCTTTGCCTTCACCCAGCGGGCCTTCCAGGCGAAGCTGACCCACTTCTACATGGCGGCCGAGCGGCAACGCACAGACCTGGAGACGCTGCTCCACCTGCACCACTTCTGCAAGAAGGTGAGCCTTCCAGCCTAGGCCTCCCACCCCTGCCCCCAGCGCCTGGGAGGAAGGGTGGGCAGGAGTGGCCAGGCGCAGTGCTAGGCTCTCTTCATTCCACAGTCATTTCCATAGCAAAGAGAGTTAGCTGCATTTTCTGAAAGGGAAGCAAGGTTTGCAAGATGAAGTTACCCCCCTAAACCAGGTCCGGCTGATCTCTGAACCCGGTTTGTCCCACTACACAGGAGCCTCCCCGGGACACGAACTCTCAGAGGACCCTCGGAAAACATCTGCTTCTTAAGTGATGGGTTTAGGGGCACGTTGTTGTCGTTCAGTTGCTCAGTCGTGTCAGACTCTTTGTGACCTCATGGACTGCAGCACGCCAGGCTTCCCTGTCCTTCACCATCTCCCAGAGTTTGCTCAAACTCATGTCCATCGAGTCGGTGATGCCATCCAACCAGCTCATCCTCTACGCCCCCTTGTCCTCCTGCCCTCGATCTTTCCCAGCATCAGGGTCTTTTCCAGTCAGTCGGCTCTTTGCATCAGGTGTCAAAGTATTGGAGCTTCAGCTTCAGCATCAGTCCTTCCAATGAATATTCAGGGTTGATTTCCTTTAGCATTGACTGGTTTGATTTCCTTACTATCCAAGGGACTCTCAAAAGTCTTCTCCAGCACCACAGTTCAAAGACATCAATTCTTCAGTGTTCAGCCTTCTTTATGGTCCAACTCTCACATCTATACATGACTACTGGAAAAACCATAGCTTTGACTATCTGGACCTTTGTCGGCAAACTGATGTCTCTGCTTTTTAATATGCTGTCTAGGTTTGTCATTGCTTTTTGGAGCCTGGGGATTTCTGAGAATCTGAGCAAAGTCATAGACTTTCCCTCTACATGTAGACCTTTGCAGGCAACTTCATGGGGTGAGAACCAGGCTGAGAACCTTGATCTAGTCCCACCTCTCTGTTGCAGAGCTGGGGCAACAGGAGGAAGAGGGGTAATGCCTCGTGGGTTAAGGGTATCTGGAAGCTTCTCTCCTCTGTTTACTAAATTTAGCCAGTTTCATCCCCATCAACCTTCTCTGGAGAAAGCAAGCTAGCTCCAGCACTGAGGCCTTTGCACTGGCTGTTCTCTCAGGCTGGAAAACTTTTCCCCTTGACGGGCTGGCTCCTTGCCTTTGGTAAGTCTCAGCTCGTATGTCCCTTCCTCACAGAGGTCCTGCCTGAGCCCGCAGCTCCTGCCCCACCCACCACATTCTCTCTCATCACCCTGTGCTGATGACTTCATGGGGCTCTTTGCAATCAGCTTATCCTGTGGCTCCATCACCTGCTCGCCTCTCCCTTATCTGTCACTGTGAGCTGGGCTCCTCCAGCAGGGACCAGGTCCGACTGGGTCCTGGTTCTATCACGGTGCCCAGGGCAGGGTCAGCACCCAGAGGAGGCTCAGTAATTGGTCGCGTGAATGGAGGAAGAGTGAGGAGTCTGGTGTAGGGAGAAGGGCTGGGGGGCGTGCAGGAGCCCAGAGTCTTTCGGAGGTCGTACAAGACAGGAGGGGATGGCCTTAACCTTCATTCCCACCTGACCTGTCTCTCAGCATTCAGCCTGGGTGTTCAGCCCCGTTCTCCTCTCCGGCTTTGAATTTTAATCCGCACAATAAGCAGTGGGGCAAGATGGTTTCTGAGGTGCTGTCCACCTCTGTCCGGCTTGGCCTGGAATATCTGGTCCCAGACAGACAGACAGCCGGACGGCTCAGTGCTGGGCTCAGCCCCAGATGGAGAGCGTGCGGGCGGCAGCTTTGGCACTAAATAATAATAACACGATTGTACCGCTAAGGGAGATTTATGGAGCCCTTTCCCAGCCATGAGCTCAGTGTGCTTCCGCGAATATGAAGCCATTTATCTACAGACAAGTTCCTTTAATCCGCGGAAGGATGGTCTCCTCGGAGAAAATGGTTCTTCAGTCCCCACCGCCTAACGACTCGCTGTCGGCTTCTAAATTAATGGAGAGAAAGATTATGTTTTTCACGAGCTGCTGGAAATGTGTTGGCTCTTTGCGGCCTGCAGACATTTTGTGGGTGACGTGGGGGCAGGCAGAAGCCCCAGAGAGGGCCTGACCAGAGTGAAGGGGCTTCCAGGCCAGGTCTGGCTGACAGTCTCCCCATGGAATTGCAAGGGTGTGGCCCCACCTGGGCCAGTTTCTCCTGTTCAAGGAGGTGCTTGCAAGATACCCTCTTGAGGCGGGACAGTTGAGTTCAAATCCCAGCTTCTCCCTGACCTGAGGCAAGTGACTTCACGTCTCTGAGCCTCAGTTTCCTCCTCTGTAAAATGGGCCACTGGTTCAGTGAGATCCTACATGAGATGCACAGAGGCTGGCAGACGGTCAGTGGTTCAATCAATATTAGCCAGTCTCCTCCCTCAGCACCACTTATAAGGGGTTCATACCCTCTGAGAATCCACATTATTCAGCTCCCCAATTTTCATGATTAGTTACCACAACCTCCACTTTACGTAGGGGGAATCTGAGCCCTAGAGAGGGTTGAGTCCTTACTGGTCCAAGTCTGGAAGACTGTGCCTAAAGATCTCAAGGGTGATGGGGATTGTTTCTGGTGGGTCCTTGGGGAAGAAAGAGGAATATTGTTATCATCAGCAGCAGCAGAGAGAACCACAGCCATGCTGGGTGGGGAGGGGCCTAACATGGATTGGGCATTTTTATTAATTCTCTCTAGCTAGATTCATTATTGAAGCCTCCTCTCTGCTCAGAGGGAGTACATCCCTATCCTCACCCCACCTCCTCTTTTCTTGTCTCCCAGGTGACCTGGTTCCACATGGACTGTCAGGACCTGATGGCCCAGCTCAGGCTGGGCAAGGCCCAGAGGACCAGCCCTGGGGACCAGCGCCGTCTCCACCGCTACCTGCAGCGCCTGGCGTCCGAGTTTCCTGCCGAGAAGCTCACAGCCATGGGGCTGCAGGTGGCCTCGCTGAGCCGGGAGGGCCTGGGCCGGGACCTGTGGGAGGAGGCCCAGGCGAGACACGAGGACATCCAGATGCTCCTGAAGAAGGCGCTAGCCCACTGTCCGTGCCCAGCAGGTTCCCCGGCCCACCCCACGTGCCCGGAACTCAGGGGGGCGGCTGCCAAGGACCAGGGCCTGAATGGGGAAGTCACTTCCAAGGGCAGATGGGACCTGCCCCTCCAGGACTCACTGGGTTCAGATCGTTCGCCCAAATCCCGTTGGCCTCCTTGGGCCCCCAGGCGCGGACAGAACAGAAATCTCCAAGCGGCCCCTCCGACCCAGGAAGCTGGCCAGGCTGTTGAGGCTGATGAAGGCAGAACCCCCCATGGGCCCTTGGACCCCGCTCCTGAGCGTTTCCTCACCACCCTCTTCTCCTGGCAGCGACTCCCCAGGCAGACTCAGATCTCCCAGCCTGCTGGGGACAGCTTCTCCTCAGAGGGGACAGGCTCACAGACGTCTCTGGAGGACTCGCCCCACACAAGTCCCCCTGCTTCCCTCTAGCTGGGAGTTCCCGTCAATCATCAGACTCCTGAGGGCGGGGTGCGGGGAGTGCTTGGGGTGGAGCCCAGCAACAGATGGGGAGCCCAGGATGATCCCTCAGAACATAGTTACTGAGTTTGGCCCGTGCTTGGAGGATGAGAACCCGGCACCTGCTCCTGGCCCCAGGTAGCTCCGGGAAGCCCGACTCACATTCGGAATAATGAGAGCGCAGGGCAGGGCAGGACATGGGGAAGCGTGGCATTGGCTCCAAAACCCCAGAGACTCGTTGTGGAAAGAGCTGATGGTACATACCTTTCCAGAGGTCTCTGACTTAGGCGGGCCAGATGCCCGCCTGGAGTTCTGGGGTGTGCCAGCTTCCTCTTGGAACACGAGGGGCAGAGCTGCCCTCATGATGGAACCCAGGGTGGGGAGATTGGGGAGTGGTTTCTTGTCTTAGGGGCCCACAAGGAAACAAACCCTACACAAGGATTCGAGTGCACATTTCTTTGGCTTTGATCCCAGGAACTACTGGCAAAGGAGCAGAGGGAGTGAGTCTGGGAAGGGAATAAAGGGTGTGCTGTCAAGGGAATTATCGCATGTAATTTATTCACTGGTACCGCTGGCCTCAAGCAAAGAGAATCACCTGCTGGAGGCCAGTTAGTGCACAAAAGAGGGGTAGGGAGGTGGACTGTCTGCCGCGTCTCTGTCACTTGGCTTCTCCAACCGATATGAACATCAGTCTGAAGTTCAAGGAACCCCAGAGAGGACCCCTTCCTTCTCCTGTATCTCTGTCTTCTTCCCCTCCCCAGCACAGGTCCTCAGACCCTACCGTCCGCTCTCCCCACCCTAAGCCCCACCTCTCTCTAGGCACAGCCTCTGGTGTCCAGTGCCATCAGGTTTTGCTGTGGTAGGGAGCCACATCCCCAGCCAGCAGGTGGTGCGAGGAGACAGTGGGAAAAGACTCAAGAGGCTCTGAGATCAGAGCATCCAGAAGAAAGCGGGCCTTTCACAATGCCCGGAGTGACCCCGGCTGGCGCCTCCCCTGAATGTCATTATCCCAAGAGCGTGTGCCTGTCTGTCCTAGGATGCCTCACCAAGGTGGCCTCTGGTAGCTTAGCCCTGGAATTTTCCTGGCTCCGGGATGAGGGTGGGGTACACGTCCTCCCACAAGATGAGGCTCTAGAAGAAGTGGGGGAGGCAGGACCGGAGAACAAACAGGGTTTCTCAAGAGCTGTCTCAGTAGAGAGAGCTGCACAAATCTCCATGCCCAAAATATCTTTGGGCATCTTCCGGGGCTCAAGATTCCGTCAAGAGTGGTCTGAGGCCTCTCTGCCTGAGAACCACAAGCAGAGCTGTTCAAAGGCAGTTTCCTAGGGGATCCCACCCCAGATAATCAAAACCAGACCTGTGGGGCGGGGTGGCTGGAACTTGCATTTGTAACCAACTGCTCAGGCAACACAGTGAAGTGTGTGTGTTGTTGGGAAACACTTGGGGCTGAGACCTGAGCCGGTGCCCCCACCTCAACCCCAAGCCAGCTCTGATCTTTCATTCCAATCTGCCTTCTGTCCAGACAGCCCTGAGGATGCAGGAGGCATTTGATTGCCCATCTCCATCCATGCCTGTTGCCTCAGAGTGGGGCTGAAGGCTCTTAAAATGCTGTTGCCATAGCAACAGCATCCAGCCAGTGGGGACCACAGGCAGGGAGCCAGGGTACCTGGGGTGTAAGGATGAAAACTGAGTTCTGAGAGGCTACAGCTACTGCTAGGGCTGAGGGGGGCTGAGGAGGGGTATGGATAATCCAGGAATCCTTGGGAGGGAGGGTCTCCAAAGCCGTCTCATACATCCCTCTGTCTCCAAAAAGAACCGAACCCCAACAACTTGTTTATTCACAGCAGCCCAAAGGAGAGAAAGGGGTGCAGAAATGAAATATAGTAATTAATAATAGTAAGGCTTTCTGGTGGCTTGGTAGTAAAGAATCTGCCAGCCAATGCAAGAGACACAGGTTCGACCCCTGGTCTGGGAGGATCCCACATGCCAAGACGTAGCTAAACTGGTACACCATAACTATTGAGCCTGTGCTCTAGAGCCCGGGAACTGCAACCACTGAGCTCTCATGCTACAGGTACTGAAGTCCGTGTGTCCTAGAGCCCATGATCAGCAACAAGAGAAGCCACCACAATGAGAAGCCCAAGCGCCACAATTAGAGAAAATCCTGCATGCAACAACAAAGACCCCAGCACAGCTAAAAAATAAATAAAAATTTTAAAGATGATTAATAATAATAGTTAACATTTATTCTGTGTTTTCTTTGTGTCTGGCTTGGTGCTAAGCCCTTTAAAAGCTTTGCCGGCCTTGTTGAATTTTTCACAACAATCCTACGAAGCCAATATTGATTTCACCCCATTTTACTGAGGAGGAAACTGAGACTCAGAGAGGTTTGGTGATGCCTTGCCCAGTGTCACATAGCAAGTGGCAAAACTGGGACTCGACACAGCACTGATGCTTCAGACTCATCTTCAGACAAGCTGGGCTGGTTGCTAATTCTGCAGTGACCATGGGCTTTGTCTCTTCAGCAGTCCTGCTGTGCCAGGACACTGCCATGCAGCCAGGGGCTTTGGCTGGGCGGGACTTGGCCCTTTAGGTGGCACTTTCTCTGGTCTCCAAAAGCATCCAAGGCAGCGTGGCTTGGTGGTCCTTCACATGGATGGACTGGGTTCCTGCCCAGGCTCCATAAATCACAAGCTGTGAGTCTTTGGCCAGATTATGCCACCTTTCTGTGCTTTGATGTCCTCATCCTTAAAATGAGAATCACCAGACCTCAGAGGCTTGCTGTGAGTACTAAATGAGTTACTATGTGGAAGGTCCTTAGAAAGGCTCCTTAGTAAGTGCTCATTAAGTGATGTGTAGTGCTATACTCTGGCACCAAGCCAGCCCAGCCCCTGATTTCATTACCCAACAAATCAGGGAAGAAATTCCTTCAAAGGACGTCAACGGATTCCCAAAGGGTCTTTTGCTCTCTGAATCATGTGGATTCCCTGATTAGTATTCTGGATCCCCAGCTGTCTCCTGAAAGCCAAAGAGAGCTGATTGATTGACTTTGCCCTGATCTGCCCATGGAGGAGGCATGGTATGCCCCTCCACCCCAAAAGATTCTCTACTAATTCCCAAATTCTGTTCTGAGGCTGAGGAGGGGCAATGTCTCTCTGATGGCTCTCTTAAGAAAGTTTGCAGCCTGTTCTGGTGGGAAGAAAATGGGGCTGAGGAGGAACCTCAAGTCTGCCAGTGACATGACTGTGATTATCCCAGTATGATGGGAAACTCGTTGCAAGCTCCAGGAGTGGTGGGCAAGGGCTGGTAGAAGGAGCACAGCCTGGGAGTCAGGGACCTCACGTGACCCTTCCGCCCTGCTGCCTGTTGGCTGCTTTCATGACCCCAGGCAGGTTGCTTCCCCTTTTTGGCCCTCAGTTTACCCCATCTGTCCCATTGGGTCACTGAATGGATAAGGATCTTTCTCGTCTTTGGATCAGAGAGCCCAGGCTTTGAATTCAGGCTTAACTGTCTGGTGACTCTGAGCAGATGGCTGCCTCTCAGTTTTTCCCATCTGTCCAGTGGGTGTGTCAAGCCTGCTGGGCCAGGATAATAAGATCGCGGGATCCTTGAGCTCCACATTACGCCTTTTCCTCCCCAGAGGGCTGAGAAATCCAGACTGTGAAGTCTGAGAAATCCACTGGGCAGTGGCTGGAGGCACAGGTTGGACCGAGCCCAAATAGAAGTTCAGGCACTTTACAATTTACAATGTGGTGGGGTTTTTTTGTTTTTGTTTTTGTTTTTGTTTTTGTCCATCCATTTCTGCATCCAATATTCCCTACCACCCTGAGTGCATGAAATTCACACTCTAGTATGTTTCCATTTTACAGATGAGAAGACTGAAGACTGGAGAAGAGAGGCTACTGGCCCAAGGTCACACAGCAAGGGAAAGAAGGACCAGAAAACGGGAACCACAGAATTTGGATTGAGCTCTGGTGCATGCCCACTCCAGGAGAGCAGATGTGAGCCACTCTGAGGTGGGCACCCCACACCCTCAGGTCTTCAAGTTACCCACATCAGACCAAGACAGGGCACCTGGCAGCACAGGCTGCCCTCCGGGTACAGCAATGTTCTGTTCTCTGTGAGCTGCGAACTGGCTTTCAGCCCAGGACAAACCCATCAGGCCCAAAACCCCACTCTCTCCCAGCTGCAAAATAGCTCTCTGAGGCCAGAACCAGTGGGCTCCCTGGAGAATAAACAAGTCCTCTGGCCAGGTAACAGGACCTTTGGATCCCATCCCCTGCAGTCTGGGGCATGATGGGGATTTGGGTGAACCACTGCACTTCCTCAGGCCTTATTGTCTCCATCTGTGAAATGGGGGGATTGGTCAAGACCAGAGATGGCAAGGGGGTGTCATCTGGCCTGTGGAACCCTCCCAAGTCTGCCTCCTTCTCTGAGTACCATCCATTCAGGCACCCTGGTTGGAAACCGCAAGTTGTCCTTGAACTGCCCCAGAGGCCCCAGATCCACCCTCCTCATCTCTCTCTAATCTACTTCTTTCTCTTTCCATCCTCCCATCCTCATCCCAGCCTTCATCTTCTTTCCCCTGGACAGTTGTAACAGTATCCTCAATGGTCCTCCTGCAGCCTCTTGGGCCCTTTGATCTGCCCTCCGCACAGAAGTTAGAGGGACCTTTGCAAAATGTCCCTCTAAGGGCTTCCCTAGTGGCTCAGACGGTAAAGCATCTGTCTGCAATCCAGGAGACCCGGGTTTGATCCCTGGGTTGGGAAGATCCCCTGAAGAAGGAAATGGCAGCCCACTCCAGTATTCTTGCCTGGAAAATCCCATGGACCGCAGAGCCTGGTAGGCTACCATCCATGGGGTCACAAAGAGTTGGACACGACTGAGCGACTTCACTTTCCTGCAAAATGTAAACTAATGGTAGTCCCCACTTAACACAGCCTAGTGGCATCCCATGGCACTCCGGGTAAACCCCACTGTGCCCATCGCTGTGATCTACAAAGTTCTGTGTGGTCAGGCCTCTGCCCATCACTTGAGCCTCACCTCACTCCTCTATCTCCATGCTGTCTGAGTTCCAACAGCACCTACCTTCCTCTTAGTTCCTGAGCTGTTCCAAGCTCTTTCAAGTTCCCCTGGAAGCAGACCTGGCAACAAGGACTAAGATACTGGTGATTTGCTGAAGAGGAGATCATGAAATCAGGGAAAGGAGAAATAGGACAGAGAAGGGAAGCAAGCCAAGGTACAATTTCAGATCTAGCCTCAGTCTCTGCCTAATTACATGGAGATTGCTGAAGGGTATTTTCCCACTGCAGGCCTCTGCAAAAGCCTGCTGCACAAAGCAAGGCCCAGGAACCCTAGAGCAGTGCTTGCTTGGAGGGTTATAAGTGTGGGCCCATAGAAGATAATATTCTGTATTACAATACATAGCAACTTCTCACCACTAAATTATAAATTTTTTAAAGTTCAACTGAAAAATAGGGAAAGGAGGGACTTCCCTGGTGGCCCAGTGGCTAACACTCTGAGCTCCCAATGCAGGGGGCCTGGAGTCTGATCCATGGTCAGGGCACTAGCACACGCCACAACTATGACCTGGTGAGGCCAAATAAATAAATTAAAATATTAGGAAAAATGGGTAAAGGATATGAATAAGTTTCTCTAGATAAGATACACAAAATTACAATAAGGGCATGAAAAAAATTCTCAACATCATTAGTCATCGAGGAAATGCAAATCAAAACCACAATGAGATATCATTTTACATTTATTAGGCTGGCTAGAATTTAAAAGTCCAGTAATGTTGGCTGGATGTGGAGAAATTGGAACCTTCATACATTGCTGGTGGAAAATGTGAAATAATGCAGATGCTTCAGGGAAAGATCTTTAAATAGTTAAACATCAAGTTATCACATGACCCAGCAATTTCCTTCCTAGGAATTATACACCCAAAAGAAATGAAATCATATGTCCACACAAACATTTCTACATGAAGGTTTAGAGCAAAATTATTCATCATTGTTAAAAGGCAGAAGCAATCCAAATATTGGTCAACCAACAAATGGATAAACAAAATGTAGTATATTCATACCATGAGATATTATTCAGCCATAAAAAGGAATGAAGTCACTTCCGAACTTATTCTATGAAGCAAGCGTTATCTTGATACTGAAGCCAGATAAATATATCACAGGAAAAGAAAATTACAGATCAATATTACCTTATGAATAGAGATATAAAAATCCTCAACAAGATACTAGCAAACCAAAGAATATAGCACATTAAAAGAATTATACAGTGCACATGTCATTGACCTGCTTTCTCTCTTGTATGTGAGCAGTGTTATTTCTTCTGTGCTATACAAATAATTGAAGGCTAATTAGCAGTATAACTAAATAGTAATACTGCCAGTCTCCTTCAGACAAACAGTTTTATTAAATGTTCAGATAAATTAGGTAAGTAGCAGGTCTCTATCTACAAATATGTGACCATTTAGGGTTTTTTGTTTTTACGGAACTAGGATTTGAAAGGATTATGTGATGGTTTGAAATATGGCATAATCTTTTCATTAGCCTTGGATTTTAATTCTGGCTCCAGCAGTGCAAGTTTACATACTCTGAGCTTCAGTTTCTTTTCTTTGAAAAATAGGCTAACTTTCTAACTTTCTACTGTTCCACGAGACTCCACGTAACAATGGCTGAGTAAATGATAGCTATTATTACTAACCTTGTGTTTCTTATGCAGTTTATTTTCATTTTTTTATAAATTAATTAATCAAGATTTCTATTTATTTTTTAATTTTTTAGTTTAAAAATTTTTTTAATTAAAAAGAAAGAAAAAAAAAAAAGAATTATACAGTGTGATCAAGTGGGATTTACCCCAGGAATGCAAGGGTAGTTAAAGATAAAAGAAAATCAATCAATACAATATACCACATCAACAGAATAAAGGAAGAAAAAGCATGATCGTCTCAATTGTCTCAGAAAAGACATTTGACAAAATCCAACAACCTTTCATGATTAAAAACAAAATAAAATAAAAACAAGAACAAAAAGAAAAAATACTACTCCGAAAATAAAAGGGAACTTATTCAACATGATAAATGAAATTCATGAAAACCCAACAACTAAAATCAAATGAGTGGTGAAAGACTGAAAGCTCTCTCCCTAAGGTCAGGAGCGAAACAGGATGCCTGTTTTCACCACTGCTATTCAATATTGTACTGGCAGTTCTGGACAAGAAAATTAGATAAGAAAAACATATAAAAGAAATTCAATTAGACCGTAAAAAGAGCAATTAACCCTCCAAAAGAAAAAAAAGGCTTCCAAACAGAAAAGAGATGAATAAAATTGTTTTTATTCACAGATGACACGATTCTGTATATAGGAAATACCAAATAATCCACAAGAAAGCTACTAGAGCTAATAAATAAATTTAACGAAGTTGTGGGTTACAAGATCAACACACAAAGATCTGTGTTTCTACACACCAGCAATGAACAATCTGAAAAGGAAATTAAGAAAGCAATTTCATTTCCAAAAGCATCTGAAAGAATAAAACACTCAGAAATAAATTTAGCCAAGGAGATGAAAGACATCATATTCATGGGTAGGAAGGCTTAACATTGTTAAAATGTCAATACTATCCAAAGGGATCTGCAGATTCAACATAATCCCTATCAAACTTCCAACAGCCTTTTTTTGGGCAGAAACAGAAAAACTGATCCTCAAATTCATGTAAAATAGCAAGTGGCCCCCGAGTAGACAAAACAACTTGAAAAAGAAGAACAAGCTAGGGGAACTCTCAGTTTCCAATTTCAAAACTTACTACAAACCTACAGTAATCAAAAGAGTGTGGTACTACCATAAGGATGGACATCTAGACAGAGGGAATCAAAATAAACCCATACATCTACAGTCAATTGCTTTTCAGCAAGGCTGCCAAGTCCATTCAATGGGGAAAGAATGAGCTCTTAAACAAATGGTGCTGGAAAAACAGAATTTCTTCTTGTAAAAGAATGAAATTGAACCTCTTCATTTGCATA
This sequence comes from Bos javanicus, assembly GCF_032452875.1. Classification (NCBI taxonomy): domain Eukaryota; kingdom Metazoa; phylum Chordata; class Mammalia; order Artiodactyla; family Bovidae; genus Bos; species Bos javanicus. Next base: position 67,046,927 of record NC_083880.1, on the reverse strand, counting down.
AGCTTCACAGCATATAAAAAATTAACTCAAAATGGATCAACAACCTAGATTGTAAGGGATAAAGCTGTTAAACTCTTAGGAGAAAACATAAGGGTAGACCTTCATGAGCTTGGATTTGACAATGAGTTTTTAGCTATGACACCAAAGGCATGAGCAGCAAAAGTAAAAGTTGATACATTGGATTTCATAAAAATAAAAAACTGTACATCAAAGCATATTATCAAAAAAATGAAAAGACAACATACAGAATGGGAGAAAATATTTGCAAATCTTATATATGATGAGGGTTTAGTATCCAGAATATATACACTCTTGCAACTCAGCAAGAAAAAGGCAAGTAACTCAATTTAAAAATAGGTAAAGAACTTGAGGAGAAGGCAATGGCACCCCACTCCAGTACTCTTGCCTGGAAAATCCCATGGACGGAGTAGCCTGGTAGGCTGCAGTCCATGGGGTCGCTAAGAGTCGGACATGACTGAACAACTTCACTTTGACTTTTCACTTTCATACATTGGAGGAGGAAATCGAAACCCACTCCAGTGTTCTTGCCTGGAGAATCCCAGGGATGGGGGAGCCTAGTGGGCTGCCGTCTATGGGGTCGCACAGAGTCGGACACGACTGAAGCGACTTAGCAGCAGCAAAGAACTTGAATGAGACATTGCCCCAAAGAAGATATATAAATGGCTAACAGGTACATAAAAAGATGCTCAACATAATTAGTCATTAGGGAAATGCAAGTCAAAACCGCAAACAGATATCACCTCACACTACCAAGATGAATATAACTGGAAAAGCAGAAAACGAATATTGGTGAGGATGTAGAGAAATTGGAACACTTGTACATTGCTGGTGGGAATGCAAAATGGTGCAGCCCCTGTGGAAAACATTTTGGTGGTTCCTCAAAAAGGTAAATATAGAATAACTCAGCAATTCCACTCCTAGGTATATATCCAAAAGAATTGAAAACAGGGACTCAAACAGGTACTTGTACACCAATGGTCACAGCAGCATCATTCGTAATAGCCAATAGGTGGAAATGATCCAAGTGCCCATCAAAATGTGGTATATATGTACAATGGAATAGTATCCATCTGTAAAAAGAATGTTCTGATACATGCTACAGTATGGATGATCTTTGAAAACATTTTGTTAAATGGAACAAATCAGAAAAAAAAAGAACCAATATTGCATGATTTCATGAAATACCTAGAGTAGGCAAATTCACAGAGACATAAAGTAGGTTAGAGTTTATCAGGGGCTGGGAGGAGGGAGGAATAAAGAATCATTGTTTAATGGGTCTAGAACTGGCAAATCTATAGAAACAGAAAGTAGATTAGTGGTTGCTTAGGATTGGGAGTGTGGGGTGAGAGGATATGAATCTTTAAAGAGCAAAGTTTTTTGGGTTTTTTTGAGGTCATAAAAATGTTCTGAAATTAACTATGATAATGGTTGCAGGTATCTGTGAATATACTAAAAACTATTGATTTGTATACTTTAAATGGGTGAATTGCATAGTATGTGAACTATATCTCAATAAAGTTTTTTTTTCCTTAAACAATCAAACAAACAAAAAAGCAGACAGAAGCCAAAGGAGGGATGCAGAGAAACAAACAATGATCATAGGAAATCTGGATGTAGCACTGACAATTTCTGCTTACAATCTATTTCTTGTCTCAAGGCCTGGAATGTTCTTCCCCTATCTTTTCAATTTACTAAGCCTTCTTTATCCTTCAGATATCAGCAACAGGGTCAGACTTTCCTGACTACCCTTAAGGAGTCAAAATCCCCCTTTGTGCAGACCATGTAGGTCTTCTTCATATCACTAATCTCAATTGCTATTTTATTAATGCACATATCCCCCACTAAACTCCTGTGAGTTTCACAAGAACAGGAACTGAACCGGCCTGCTCAATGTACCCTAGGCACAGGGAAGGAAATCAACAAAATTTGTTAGATGAATGAATACCAACTCTGATTGATTAGTAGGGACTGTCTAGAGCACCTGGTTCTCTCAGTTAGAAGGACTTCTATGATTGATTAATGATGTCTGCCATGGATGAGTATGTGACCGAGATACTAGTGTTTGGTGCTCCTGCTTAGTCATCTGACTCTTTGTGTCCTCATGAACTGTAGCCCGCCAGGCTCCTCCGTCCATGGAATTTTCCAGACGAGAATACTGATGTGGATTGCCATTTCCTACTCCAAGAGCTCTTTTGGCCCCAGGGATTGAACCCGCGTCTCCTGTGTCTGCTGCCTTAGTAGGTAGATTCTTTACCACTGATGCGCCCCCAAATTGCCATCCCTGAGCTACAAAGGGCCATCCCTCAGGGTCTCCCATCAGAGGGCGCTCTAGAAACAGTCTCATCTGCCTCAGCTCCCAGGAGGAGAGTGCCGTTGTCATCCCAGCTGGCCTTGATAATCAATCACACAACCATGTGATGCCATTAGGATTTGTCACTGAATCACATCCAGGTGCGCCGGGCAGGAGCAAGCGGCCTCATTTGCATCTCATCTGCATGGAAATTTGCATACGCCTCCACAGCTCTGTCTCCTTGCAATTTTCAAGTTAAAATGTCATTATCACTGCTGTGAAGCCTGTTAGTTCTTGATTTCATTTTCCCTGCTCCTCTACCCAGACTCCCTCCTAAGCCTTAGACATTCAAGCCTGGGCTGGGAGAAGAAAATAGGTTTGAGCTTTGGCTCTGTTGCTGATTAACTTGTGATTTCCCTCCCCAGGCCATGTCTGTGCCACTCCTATGGGAGCTGCCTATGGGAGCTGCCCTTTAAACAGTCCCACGAGGGCTACAAATTTAGCCACTAGGACTGTCCCTGTGAAGCCTCAAATTCCCCACCTCTAAAAGCCTTTGACCTTGCTGTGCCCTCCTCCTGGAAAAGCCTTCTCCCTTGTCTTCAGGGTGAATGTCCAGGATCCCACCCTTTCAGTTCAGTTCAGTTCAATGCAGTCGCTCAGTCGTGTCCGACTCTTTGCGACCCCATGAATCGCAGCACACCAGGCCTCCCTGTCCATCACCAACTCTCGGAGTTCACTCAGACTCACGTCCATCAAGTCAGTGATGCCATCCAGCCATCTCATCCTCTGTCATCCCCTTCTCCTCCTGCCCCCAATCCTTCCCAGCATCAGAGTCTTTTCCAATGAGTCAACTCTTCGCATGAGGTGGCCAAAGTACTGGAGTTTCAGCTTTAGCATCATTCCTTCCAAAGAAATCCCAGGGCCGATCTCCTTCAGAATGGACTGGTTGGATCTCCTTGCAGTCCAAGGGACTCTCAAGAGTCTTCGCCAACACCACAATGCAAAAGCATCAATTCTTCGGCCCTCAGCCTTCTTCACAGTCCAACTCTCACATCTATACATGACCACAGGAAAAACCATAGCCTTGACTACATGGACCTTTGTTGGCAAAGTGATGTCTCTGCTTTTGAATATGCTATCTAGGTTGGACATAACTTTCCTTCCAAGGAGTAAGCGTCTTTTAATTTCATGGCTGCAGTCACCATCTGCAGTGATTTTGGAGCCCCCAAAAATAAAGTCTGACACTGTTTTCACTGTTTCCCCATCCATTTCCCATGAAGTGATGGGACCAGATGCCATGATCTTCGTTTTCTGAATGTTGAGCTTTAAGCCAACTTTTTCACTCCCCACTTTCACTTTCATCAAGAGGCTTTTTAGTTTCTCTTCACTTTCTGCCATAAGGGTGGTGTCATCTGCATATCTGAGGTTATTGATATTTCTCCTGGCAATCTTGATTCCAGCTTGTGTTTCTTCCAGTCCAGCATTTCTCATGATGTACTCTGCATATAAGTTAAATAAGCAGGGTGACAATATACAGCCTTGACGAACTCCTTTTCCTATTTGGAACCAGTCTGTTGTTTCATGTCCAGTTCTAACTGTTGCTTCCTGACCTGCATACAGATTTCTCAAGAGGCAGATCAGGTGGTCTGGTATTCCCATCTCTTTCAGAATTTTCCACAGTTTCTTGTGATCCACACAGTCAAAGGCTTTGGCATAGTCAATAAAGCAGAAATAGATGTTTTTCTGGAACTCTCTTGCTTTTTCGATGATCCAGCAGATGTTGGCAATTTGATCTCTGGTTCCTCTGCCTTTTCTTAAACCAGCTTGAACATCAGGAAGTTCACGGTTCATATATTGCTTGGAGAATTTTGAGCATTACTTTACTAGCATGTGAGATGAGTGCAATTGTGCGGTAGTTTGAATATTCTTTGGCATTGCCTTTCTTTGGGATCGGAATGAAAACTGACCTTTCCCACCCTTTAGTTCTCAGTTTATACTGTGCTGCAGCCCTCAGTCATAAACTGATTGGCTGAAAAGATAGACATGTGACCCAAACTCACCCATAAGATTCCCTTCCCAGGATTTGGATTTGGGACTCAGAGATGCTGGGCAGTTTCTGAACTGAGTATATGTAAACGAGTTCAGAGGGCACTTGTGTCCAGCTGTATCCACAGAAAGCAGAGAAGTAGTTCTGGGGAAGGAGGGGGAGACCAAAGCTGATGGGCCCAGAGCCAGCCTCAAGAGACCCAGAGTCAGCAAAGAACAAGGCTCCCAATCCAGTCCCCACACTCAAGCGCCACCCCTGAGGCCGGGCTGCCCTGCTCGCTACTGGTTCCACCCTGTGTCTCTTTTCATGCTTCAGCAAGCTCTAGGGACTTGTATTTCTTGCGACCGAGAGGAAACAATAAGGAGATGAAATGGAAGCTTGAGGACCCCGAAAGGAACTTTCCAGGGGAAAAAATTTGATACTTGACATCTCAAAAAGAGCACGGAAGCTGTTGCGAAGATAGAAAGCAGAACTTAAAATTAACTTTCTTTTTTGATGTTTATACTGAGAAAAGGGGGCATCATAAGTTCTTTAGAAACAGGAGCTATGACTTTCTCTTTCTTTAAAAAAAAACTGTATTGAGGTATAGTTGACTTACAATATTATATGTTTCAGGTATACAACATAGCAGTTCACAATTTTTTAAGATTATGCTCCATTTACGGTTATTTTAAAATATTGGCTATATTCCCTGTGCTGTACAGTGTATCCTTGTAGCTTATTTATTTTATACACTACAGTTTGTACCTCTTAATCTCCTACCCTTATCTTGCCTCTCCCCACTTTCCTCTCCTCACTGGTAACTGCTCGTTCTCTGTATCAGAGTCCATTTCTTTTTTTGTTATATTTGGTTGTATTTTTTAGATTCCACTTATCAGTAATGTCATACAGTATTTATCTTCTGTCTGACTTAATTCACTTAGCATAATACCCTCCAAGTCAATCCATGATGTTGCAAATGGCAAGATTTCATTTTTAATGGCTGAGTAGTAGTCCATAATATATACATATTTGTATGCATGTATATATATAGACGACATTTTCTTTCTCCATTCATGTGTTAATGGATACTTACATTGCTTTCCTAGCTTTCCAATTGTAAATAATGCTACTGTGCACACTGGGGTGAATGTATGTTTTTAAATTAATCTTTTTTTTTTTTTTTTAAGAAATAGGAGCTATGACCTTAATCTTCCAAAAAGCTTGGATCATCACCCTGCCCAGAGTGCCCTTCCTCTTCCAGGAAGCCCACCCACATGACCCCAACCAAATCAGAAAGGCTCTCCTAAAAAAAAAAAAAAAGAAAAAGAAAGGCTCTCCTACATCTCTGAACCTCTCAGTCCTCAGTTTACCCTTCATGCTGAGCACTCATTCCCTTAATCTGACCTTCATTCCCTTGGGACTGTGTATAACCAGAGGGCTCCATCTGAGGCCTGAAGGTCTGCCCCTCTCAGTACCTGACACTGTTTGTTACTACTAATAAAAACTAATACAAAATGACAATGGCCTTTTATTTACTGAACATCTATTCTGTGCCAGATTTGTTACAGGTGATTTGCCTGAGTTATTATTGCATCATCACAACAGGTACATCAATTTTATAAAAGATAAAATTAAGGAAATCAACCCTAAATATTCATTGGAAGGACTGATGCTGAAGCTGAAGCTCCAATACTTTGGCCATCTCATGCGAAGAACTGACTCATTGGAAAAGACCCTGATGCTGGGAAAGATTAAGGGCAGGAGGAGAAGGGGGCAACAGAGGACAAAATGGTTGAATGGCATCACTGACTCAATGAACATGAGTTTGAGCAAACTCAGGGAGATAGTGATGAACAGAGAAGCCTGGTGTGCTGCAGTTCATGAGGTCTCAAGAGTCGGACATGACTTAGCGACTGAAGAACAAATGGTCAGAGAGGTTAGGTAATACATAATAGCTCACACAGCCCCTAACTGGTAAAATCAGGATGTGAACCCAGGAAGTCTCACTTCAGAATATGGGCTCTGAACCTCTCCACGTAGATTTGAATTTCCCTAGGGATGCCTGGAGAAGGCAATAGCACTCCACTCCAGTATTCTTGCCTGGAAAATCCCATGGACGGAGGAGCCTGGTGGGCTGCAGTCCATGGGGTTGCTAAGAGTCGGACATGACTGATCGACTTCGCTTTTCATTTTCATGCATTGGAGAAGGAAATGGCAACCCACTCCAGTGTTCTTGCCTGGAGAATCCCAGGGACGGGGGAGCCTGATGGGCTGCCGTCTATGGGGTCGCAGAGTTGGACATGACTGAAACAACTTAGCAGCAGCAGCAGGGATGCCCCATGACTTGAAGAGTTCTCAAAAATGTACCTGCTCCAGAAGCCTTCTGCACTAGCTTGTGGCTGATGCCTCCGTGTCTGACATTTATGCTTCTAATACTTTGAGTTAAGTAATGATCCAACCATAGTGTAGCCAAACATTTGCCTGGGACAGTCTCAATTCGTTCCTACTGTCCCCACATAATTATTAATAGCTCTCCGAAGTGTTCCCCTTTGGCCAATAAATTACATGGTCACCCTACCCATCTGGTGTATTTCAGTGAAGAACAATGCCTCCCTAAGAACAGGGGGTGGGGATGGGCAGGTCTGGTGCCCCCCCTCGCTGTTGGAGAACAAGGCTGGGGCAGGGAGGTGGAGGCCAGGGGAGCCTCAAGGCCACTGGGATGTGGGGATGAGTCATGGGACTGTCCGCCCAGCTGAAGTCTGGGCTTGTCCCCATTCCTCTATCATTCCCACGCATCCCATTCACCCTGGGGAAGGAGCCGTGGGTAGGATGTCAGCTAGGGTCCAGCTGCAATTTCTGCTCTCCACCCTCAACTCCCCCCCAGAAAAGGGGTGACCTGGTTTCTCCTGTGGAACTCAGTTTGCCCATCTCTTCTAATGGGAGCACTTACCCTGGTTCTAATGGCCAGGAAGCTGGAATAGGATAACTGGGGATGAGATGCCTGTAAGGAACACCTGCTTTCACACACACCCCCACCCTGTGAACTCCTGTGGACATAGCCACATCTGGCTGGGACTCTTGGGATTTCCAGCTGCCAATGACCTGAGACAGGAAGCTTCAGTGAGCCTGAGCAAGGGCTGGGACTATCCCAGCATCCCCAGTGCTCTCAGGGAGGGTCACTTCCCTCCCCCTAAATGTGCACTTGAGAATTTAGTGTTTCATCTCACTCAATCATTTATTTCCTATAAGTTATTTCCTCCTCTGGAAAGAGAGGATACCAGTAAGAGTCCATAGCCTTCAGGGCTGTCATAGGGTTGAAGGAGATGTATGTAATTCTCAGCCTTGGAGGGCCATGTGTGGGAGGTAGCATCATTATTAATGACCTATTTACAAGGGATTCTGAACCCCAAGAAGCCTCTGCTGGGCTACCTCCGTGGAAGGAGATGGGGCCTCAGATTTAAGTCCCAGCTCGGCCTTTGGTGAGACGCCAGGAAAGTCACTCCCTTCTGTAAGCCCTGGATTCTCCTCCAGTTGCTAGGGAAAGTATTAGATGGTGGAGGAGGTGGAAGTCTGGAATCATCTGGATCAGGGAGCCAGCGCTAATCTACCTGAATGCCGGCCTGCCTCTCATGTCTCCCCGCTGAATCTCAGCAGCCCTGATCTCAGTGATTCTTTCTCTGAAATCTGCTCATGACCCTGTGCCCCTGGGGTACTCTTGACCTCTTACAGGGGGCCTATTTCTACCATCTGCTCTCCGAGAGGCCCTATTTTCTGGGTCCAGGCCAGGATATCCCAGCTCCAGCCTTCAACCCTCAACACAAAACCACGTTCTGTGGCTCAAGGAAGGATTTTGCAGCTGGTTTCGTCTCAACGTTTCCCTATCTGCTTGGCCAACCATCCTGCAAAGCTGGGATCACCGGGGCTGTTGTGTGGGTGGGGGTTTTCTTCTTGTTTCCTTCATTGTTTGTAGGAAAAAGGCTTAGCCACTCTGCTAATATGTTTCCACTGCAGGAAGGGCCCCAAGATTAGCTCTGCAAGGAGGTCCAAGACTGAGCATGAGCCGGATTCGACCAGAAAGGTCATGATTGGGTCTGAGGGAGGGATCCGAGCAGTGTGGGCTCCAGTGACAGTGCCGACGCCGCCTTGACCCAGGGGATCCCAGGCCCCGGCCCCACTCTGGGGCCCTTACAACACGTGTGTGGGGCAGACTGCATTTCCCAAAGGCGGCTGTGACAGCCCCTACCATCTCACTTGCTTTTCTTACCACGTGACCCTGACTCTTCTATTGAGCACAGATCAGAAAAAATGCAAATCTAGGGACTTCCCTGGTGGTCTAGTAGTTAAGAACCGGCCTTCCGATGCAGGGGAAGCAGGTTTGATCCCTGGTTGGGGAACTAAGATCCCACCTGTCGAGACGCAACTCAGACAACGGACCACAACTAGAGAAGTCAGCGAGTGCCACAGTTACTGAGCCTTTGTGGTCTAAAGCCTGTGCTCTGCAACAAAAACCCAGGGCAGCCATTGTTAATGGATGCAGTGGGTCTATCGCTTAGGGTGCTTAGCCAATGGAAAGTACACACCAAGTACTTTCATTAAAGCAAAAGCACTTGTGACAAGTAAGGGGACAGGAGTTAGCTCTCAAAGTACGATCTCCCAAACAGCAAGATTAAGGAACGTTTAAGCTAAGGCTGCAAGCGTATTCATGGAAAGGCAAGTGTGACCTTCCACATAGAGGTGGAGTTTGAGACCCACTTGCACGGTATGACAACATGGTGGTAATCCCCACCCTTGGGCTGGAGATTTTAGCGTTAGAATGATGCAAAGCTTACTCTAGGTTGTCAAAATCCAGGCAGTTAGTTGAATGAAGTCACCAGGGTCAGCAAAAGTCAGTATCATCATTCTTTAGGCTCCGGTTAGTCTGGTGGATGAGTGCTCAAGGGGGGTTGGAGCCTGCAACACCACTCAAAAATGTGCTTCAGGCTGATCTCTACCTTTGAAACAGAACCAGGAGTCTTTGTGATTGATTTTTTAAAATAATTTTATTTATTTATTTTGGGCTGTGCTGAGTCTTTATTGCTGCCTGGGCTTTTCTCTAGTTGCAATGTGCAGGCTTCTCCTTGCGGTGGCTTCTCTTGTTGCAGAGGGTGGGCTCATGGGCTCAGTAGTTGTGGCTTCTGGGCCTTAGAGCACAGGCTCAATAGTTGTGGCCAACAGGCTTAGCTACTCTGAGGCATGTGGGATCTTCCTGGATCAGGGATAGAACCCGTGTCTCCTGCACTGGCAGGCAGATTCTTTACCACTGAGCCCTATGATTGATTTTTTATCTTTGCTGAAGTTATTTCTTTCGCCTGATCACAGTTGTTTGTTCCTGCATTCTTTTTTTTTTTTTTTTGCAGAAGATCTGGTTCGATCTCTGGGTTAGGAAGATCCCCTGGAGAAGGAAATGGCAACGCACTCCAATGTTCTTGCTTGGGAAATCCCATGGACAGAGGAGCCTGGTGGGCTACAGTCCTTGGGGTCACATAGAGTCAGACATGACTGAGCAACTAACACTAACTACTGAAATCTATTCTTTGTTTCCACCTGAAGACCTATAGGAGGCTATCGTTTACCTTTCTCTAAATCATCAGTAAAGAGAACACAGAGGGGTTCTGAAATTCACATTCTGGTTCTTGAGTTTATTCAGGGCATATTACACTTTCTCTCTCTCTCTCTCTTTTCTTTTTTTTTTTTTTGGTAAGATTTTTTTTTAAAGTGGACCATTTTTAAAGTTTTTATTGGATTTGTTACAATATTGTTTCTGTTTTATGTTTTGTTTCCGTTTTTTTTGGCCATGAGGTATGTGGGATCTTATCTCCCTGACCAGGGATCAAACTGGCACCCCCTGCATTGGAAGGCAAAGTTTTAACAATTGGATTGCCAAGGAAGTTCCTACACTTTCTCTTATTGCCTGCTATTCTGCTTCTGCAAAATATGACATAGTCTGGTTTAACCACATCCTTTCCTTATCACTGTACTTCCCTGGTGGCTCAGACGCTAAAGCGTCTGCCTACAATGCGGGAGACCTGGGTTCAGTCCCTGGGTTGGGAAGAGCTCCTGGAGAAGGAAATGGCAACCCACTCCAGTATTCTTGCCTGGAAAATCCCATGGACAGAGAAGCCTGGTAGACAACAGTCCATGGGGTCGCAAAGAGTTGGACACGACTGAGCGACTTCACTTTCACTTTTCCTTATCACTGTCTTGCTAACATCTGGGAATGCAGCCACCAGGCTACAAGGCAGCCCCAAACTATCCAGCTAGAAAGGGACCACCAGGAGGGGCCCTATGTAGGGGTTTTGGTGACCGCCCCCACTGAGCTCCTAGCTGACAGTTGGCATCAGTCTCCAGACCTGTGAGTGAGGTTGCTTCCATGTGATTTCAGCCTCCAGCCACTGAATCACCCTCCAAGCACTTCCAGTTGACAACATGGGTCAGGACAAACTGTCCCTAATTGTGCCATGTCCAAATTCTTGGACCACAGAACCAGCAAGTATCATAAAACGCTTGTCTTCGGCCACAAAGTTTTGGGTGGTTTGTGATGCTGAGATAGTACAGGAATACTGGCCCTGCTAGAGGTTGCCCCACCCAACATCCTGAGCCCTCCCCCATGGTGTGGGTCTCATCCCCTTGCTGAACCTCACCCAGAACCTTTTCCAGAATATCCCATCCTTATTCAGATGGAGAGATGGGTTCAGGGGGATCAGGGACTTGCCTAGGGTACCACAGACCTCAGTGGCTAGCTGCCCTGCTGCAGGGGAGCTCTGATTAAACCACATCTCTTAAAGCAACTGCAAAGGACAGCTGTGGGTTTGGCCCACTGTCTGTTTTTTTGTAAATAAAGCTTTGTTATCATATAGCCATGCCCATTTATTTACATATCTCCTTTGGCCGCTTTAACCCGGCAAGGGCACAATCAAGTATGGCCCACAAAGCCTGAAACAATTAGCAACTGATCCTTTACTGAAAGTTCAGTTCAGTTCAGTTCAGTCGCTCAGTCATGTCTGACTCTTTGCGACCCCATGAATCACAGCACGCCAGGTCTCCCTGTCCATCACCAACTCCCGGAGTTTACTCAAACTCATGTTCATCGAGTCGATGATGCCATCCAGCCATCTCATCCTCTGTCGTCCCCTTCTCCTCCTGCCCTCAATCCCTCCCAGCTGAAAGTTAGCCTTCCTTAAAGCCCTGAGAAAGCTGCTGCCCCTCCCAGAAGCTCAAACCTCCCCAAGGTATGAAATGGAAAACTTTCAACTGAAAGTTTAACCCCAAGAGACCTAGGTGCTAATCTCCTCCTCCTCTCCAGACCTTACTTTTTTCTTTAACAAAAGAGAGCAATTATCTGTTCCTGCTTCTGATAGTGCAGGAAGGATGCAGGAAGTAAGGAAGGTAAAGACCCTCAGTCTATGAGCCTGTAGCCTACAAGCCTGTGAGCTCAGTCTTGTGAGCACCTCCCTTCCACCCAGACAAGTTTCTGGATGAAGGGGAGGAGCACGAATGGAGCTGGAGCCCCCAGAGAAATTAGTTCTTCTGGCCCCAGTGGCTTCACCTCATTTGTGATGTTAATTGCATAGATTTGCATAATGTGCTCACTGAGTTGTTATTTTACTTGCACATTTAAATCATTTAATCATCTGTCTTCCTCCCCACCCCCGTAATCTTGAAATGTCAAGATGAGGAGGGGGAGGTGAAAGAAAGACAGAGGAATGTGAGTCTCTAGGTTTCTTTCCCTGACTGTGTCTCTGTCTCTCTTTCTTTCTCTCTGTCACATAAACATACATACACTCTCACCCTGACAAAGCGCACTCCCAAACGCAACTCTGATGTTTAACACTCTCCATCTCCATCACTGGACTCCCATCACACTACTTCTTGCTCTCCCTGATTCATCCCTGCCTTCGGACCTTGGCACGTGCCTTCTCCTCTGTGTGGTACCCTTTCTCCAGATATCCACAGTTCCCACTTTTGCTTTATTCAGTTCTTGCCTCCTCAGGGAATTCTTCCTTGACCTTCTTGTCTTATTTAGTAGCTTCTATCCTTTTTGCATTTTTCTGCAAAGCACTTGTTATCACTCGACATTGTGGTACATTCTTTTGTCAACTCATTTACAGAATGTGAAGTTCACAAAGGCAAGGGTTTTGTTTTTATTTTCCTGCTTGGTTTTTGTCTACTGCTGTCTCTCTAAATGCCCAGAACAGTGCCTGGCACATAGTAGGTATGCAGTAAATATTTGTGAAATTCATGAATACACAGTGAAGGTTTAAAAGCCCTAAAAGGATAAGATGTAATGACTATACAGTCACAAGCTGTCCAAGGCACTGTCAACTCTGAGTCCAGGACCCAGGTTTGCTATCCCTGAGGTCAGGGTTTCTCCAGAAATGGAGCTGTTTCTGAAAGAGCCCTTGAAGCAATGACCCCAGGTCAGCATCCCCTGGGGACTGACATTTCCTGGGCAAGCAAGCATAGCTGTCTAGGGCCTGAGTCCAGGGAGTCTGAACTGGCAGCCTTTGGGGGAAATGGGCAGTTGTTTCACAACCCTAAGCGTCATATGTGGCAGAATTCAGCAGTCAGACTGATAAGCACAGAGGTCACAGAGGGCACAAGGAGGAAGGCGTGGGTCGCAGAGTGAGAGGTCATTGAGAGTCCTGAGAAAGCTGCTGTTCTCACTGCTCAGTGAGTGTTTTGAGCCTGGGATCAGAGCTGGAAATTCAAGCCTCCTCTGCACCATTGTGCAGATGAGGAAACTGAGGCTCAGCCCAGGGAACTGGCTTGTTCAAGTGTCCTGAACAAGACCCATCTCCCAAGAGGAAAGGCTCTGATCCCACTGCCTGTATTGTGCCCCTTCCTCCTTCAGATCCTCCTTAGGCATCCCTTCCTCCAGGAAGCCCTCCTTGATACCCTTGGTTTAGGTCAAGTTCCTCTGTTCTCAGAGAGTAACACTGTCTCCCTTCCAGGTCCACATCTCTTCAGTGACAATCTGGCATTTTCGTCCCCAGCCAGGCTCTAACCTCGAACAGGGCAGGGACCATGCAGGGCTGTTCCAGTCATCCCTGTTGCCAGAGCCTAACACACAGTGGTTGTGTCACAGGGATTCGATGACTGTTGGTTGATTGAACGCACACAGCACGTGCAGAGGTGTGGACAGAGCAGGAGCATTTTGTAGGTGACAAGGAGCCCACAGGGACTGGCCCAGAGGCTGGGATGGTAGCTCAGAAACTCTCAGGATATGCTCTGCCCACATCCTCAGATCCCTTTTCTGCTTCCTGCACACCAGCTTCTGGTCCACACTCATTTCCACAGCCATTACCTGGGTCTCTGTCCTGGGCTGCCTCAGGCTGCCAGAAGCCCCATTTCTTGTGTCTGGGAGGGAGTTGGAAGAGCCTGGAAGAAACTGACCAGCTTTCAACTTCCAATCTCTGCTGAGTGTCCTTGGTCCTGACCCTGGCATACTCACAGCATCCTCTTTCCCTTGTCTGGGTCAGAGCATGTGTCAGGGTACTCAGAGACAAAAGCATCAGGGATCTGCATGGTTTCCCCAAGCCTTACTTTAGGATGACTGGCTTTCTGGCTGTTATTTAAAGAAGCTGCACTCTCCCGCTCCTCCAGGCCTTTGAACCTGCTGTTTTCCTATGCCTGCCCAGCAAACTCCTACACATCCTTCAAAGCCCAGCTCCAATATCACCTCCTGCTGGAAGCCTTCCCTGACCATGCTCTTCCCCCAGGTAAGGTTTGGTGATTTCTCTGGGCACTGACTCAGAGTCTCCTGTTCCTGACCCAACATAGAGCTGGCCACATACGTGCCTTTTGGTAACTGCCTCTTTTCTAGTCTGCCTCCAGGAGAACTGGAACTGGTTTGCTCATCACTGAATCCCAAATGCCCAGCATAGGGTTTGGAATACAGTAGGTGGTCGAACAACTGTTTGGTAAATGAATGAATGAAGACATCAAGCCACTCCTGGATTTATCATGTAAGTATGTAGCTCAAGGGTCAGGATCGGCAGTGGATCCAACTGCTCATTGTGGGGTTTTCTGGTTTGGGGTTTCATTTCATGTTGGTTTGTTCTTTTCTAAGGAAGTGGTTTCAGTCCCAAGGGGCCCTGTCTTAACTCTCTCATGACCGGGAAATTGTGGGCCTTGGCATCATGGGAGCATTTGGCAGGTCCTGAGGGAGCTACTGATGCCCTTCCCTTTGGGGATTTCACATACACATTGCCCACCCCCACCCCCGCCCCCTGCCCCACCCAGGTTCTTCCTGCCTCCTTGGGGAGGCCCTGGGCTGTGTAGAGAGCTGGGCTCAAGAGTCCGACACATGTCTACTTTGCTGGCTCACTGACCTTGGGTAAGTCACATCCACACTCACTGCCTCAGTCTCCCCAGTGGATAAATGGGCATCTTAGAAGTCTGCATGGGCCTTCGGAGTCTCCTCTCCCTGTCCCATGGCCCTGGGGAAAACGAAGGGCCAAGACATGTCTAGGGAGACAACAGGAGTCTGTTTTCAGAAGAGGAAACCAGAGCTCAAGGCAGGGCTGGGAGCCTCAAACTCTTGGGGCTGAACGTCCTGCCAAGCACAGCCTCAGCCTCGGGGAGGGCGGCCTTGCCACCAGGCCCCCAGCAGGGCTGGGCAAGCTGAGCTGGCAGAGAGGGAGGAGGCTTGTTTTTCAGTGCCTGGACTTCCCTGGGGGAGGCTCCTCCTTAGCCTCAGGGCTCAGCCCAGTCCCTGGCACAGCCAAGCCTCAGCTGGGGCGGGAGTTACCAGGGGGTGACCCTGGCCTGGCCAGGCTCAACTTTGGCATTTCCTGCTTTTCAGCCTCGACGTATCTTCCCTGGAGGCCACCCTCAGGAGCCTGGTTCTCTTAGGCCAGAGACTAGTAGCTGTGAGGGCCAAGGGGTCTGCCTGTAGCAGTGACCGTAGGGCTTGACCAGGGTGAGATCTCTGGAAAAGTATAGCATGTTGGTGAAGAGCCTGATGGCTGCTTTTGCAAATCCTAGCTCTGCCTTCTAACTTTGCTGGGCCTCAGTTTACCCATCTTTAAAATGGGACTAAGAATAATGTCCATGTCTTGGAGTTGCTAAGAAGCTTGGATAAGTGATAGTATATTCACTTGGCACACAGCCAAGGCTCTATAATAAGTTTGTACTTAGGTTCAGAGACCTGTGGGAGACCCAAAGTCCAGACCCTTTCTTGAAAGTCTAGTTCATGGGGGCTTGAGCAATGCCAAAGAGATGAGCAGCAGGACAGACAGGGAGAGTGTCCCAGGAGGGAGAGAAGAGAACAGAGGGAGACTCCCGGGCAAGGCAGAACATGGAGAAGGTGGAGGACTGGGGGGATGGAGCGCTTTACTGTAGGTTAAGAGACCCTGAGGGTGTGTGCATGTTGTAGGGGTAGGTGGGGGTGAGGGCGATGACTTGGACTGGGGTCAGGAGCGCCGGGGAGCCAGTTCTACCCTGTGTTGCTTGGTGACATAGGAAAGCCATTGCCCAGTTGTAAGTTCTGGATTTCTTGGAGGCTGGGAGCTAGAACCATCTGGTGTTGAGAATTCCTTCCAGTGCAACTGATGGGTTGAGGCTAAATCTCAGAAACCCAACTCAAAAGCCCATTGGACTCTGAGTCAGTGGCAGGAAGACACAGTTCTAAGCCTCACCCTGATTATCTTCCTTCCCACGCAGAAAGGACCTTCTGCTCACTTTACGGATGAGGAAACAGACTCAGCAGCTCACTAACTTCTCAGCTTTTAGCAGCAGGAATGGGTTCCAGAGCTCTTTCGCATCCACAGCCCACTTAAATAAAGTGTCTGTCTGTTACCCTGGGACTTTCCCACAGCGGTAAAGAATCCGCCTGCCAATACAGGAGATGCAGATTTGATCCCTGGGTCAGGAAGAACCCCTGGTGGAGGAAATGGTAACCCACTCCCGTATTCTTGTCTGGGAAATTCCATGAACAGAGGAACCTGGTGGGCTACAGTCCATGGGTCACAAAAGAGTCAGACATGACTTAAGGACTAGACAACTACAGCAGCAGCAACTGTTACCATATAACGTGACGACAACTGAGTGGATGTTCACACACCAGAGAGGGTAGGGTTGGGATGTGTTAAGTGTTAGTCACTCAGTTGTGTCCAACTCTTTTGTGAAGCCATAGACTGTGGCCCGCCAGGCTCCTCTGTCCGTGGGATTTCCCAGGCAAGAATACTGGAGTGGGTTGCCGTTTCCTTCTCCGGGAGATCTTTCCAACTCAGGGATCAAATCCAGGTTTCCCACATTGCAGGCAGATTCTTTACCATCTGAACCACCAAGGAAGCCCATGATGTTAGATACAGGCCACCCTCGAGTATTTAGAACTCAGGCTGGACATTTCAGAAAGAAAGCAGATACCATCGAGCGGGGCTGGACCTGAGGCACAAAGAGAGACAGGTGGGAGATGAGGCCCGTGTATTTAGGAGCCAAGTAAAGAAAGAAAACAATCAGGGGAGGAGGGATGGATATTCCAGATACAGATACTGATTTTTTTTTTTTTTTGACAGCATAGTGTCCCACGTGGGATCTTAGTTCCCCGACCAAGGATTGAACAGTGGAAGCACATAACCCTAACCACTGGACCACCAGGGAAGTCCCAGATGCCAATTTTCTATGAAGATATCATCACCAATTCAAGTGCATGCCGTCGGAGTCAAGTGCTTCTCTGGGAGAGACAGCAGGGGTTATTTATTCAATGACGATCAACTTGATGTTTCCACTTGAGGCAACTCAAACTTCTCAGGTCCCAAACCAAACTTTTGCTCTAGGCTACCAGTCCAGCTCCTCCCACAGCCATCCCATTGTAGACAGTAACAACTGCCTCCTTCCTTAGTCAAAATCCTTGTGATAATTTTCTTTTTAGCTGCCCCACATGGCATGCGAGATCCTAGATCCCCGACCAGGGATTGAACCCATGTCCTCTGCAGTGGAAATGCAGAGTCTTAACCATGGGACTGCCAGGGAAGTCCCACCTGGAATCCTCTCTGATGCTTGTCTCTCAATCTGTTAGCAAATCTTATTGGCACTACTTCAAGATACATCCAAATAAGGACTTCTCCGGTTCTTCAGTGGTTAGTACTCTGTGCTTCCATTGCAGGGAAACAGGTTCAATCCCTGGTTGGGGGAACTATGACCCTGCAAGCTGCATGGCACAGCCAAAAATAAAAAGAGATATATCCACAGGTATCACCACCTGCCCAACTGCCAACGTCATCGCTCACCTGGATGACTGAGGCAGTCCTCTCATGCAGCCGCTCCTCCCACACACAGAATCCAGAACACCCTGTTAAAACCTAAGTCAAATCACTTGTCTGCTCAAATACCTTTCATTGTCTCTCATCTCATCCAGAGTAAAAGACAATGTCTTTGGAATGTTCTAGAAGGTCCTCCTTGCTGGCTCTTGACAATAGCCCTGGGAGGTGAGCAAGGGAGGAGAAATAGCTTTCCCTTTACAAAAAGGGAAACAGAGGGCTGAAGGATGGCGATGCTGCTTGGGCCACCCGTCGCAGGGCTGTGTCCGCCAGTCTGTCCTGGATGCCTGAGAAGGCAGCTGCTGGTGTCTAATCTCGTGAGCACTCATCCCACACACTCCATGGAGTGCTGGCCCCCTGCCCATCCTCCAGAGACAAGCCAGATGCCAAAATAGACTTGTGGACACTTTGCCCTTGGCTGGGAGAGGCTCCTGGATTCCACCCCTTTTTAGGCCAGCTCGGAGCAGTGCATGGTCCACCCTCGGCTTCTGAGTAGCCATCAGAGGAATGTAAATCTCCTGGAGCCTGGAGTGGGTCAGTTCTGGGGAAACCAGCTGTACCCCAGCTGGGACTATCAGTTGCCGAACGACCTTGGGCAAGTCAGTTTTCTGTTCTCACTTGTGCTCCTTCTGCTCTTATGAAGTTCCAGCATTTAAGCATTCTACTTAAGAACAAGCTGATGCAATGTGGGCTGCATCCTATGAGACCAACAAATAACCAGCAGCCAGAAAATATCAGATGTCAGCTCCCCGCTGGCCTGAGCAAAAGTCTAAAATGGACTGTCATAGGGTTCTGTCCCAGCTCCATCCTGTTCGACTGTCTATCCATCATTTTAAGGTGGAAAGATAGCCCTTTCCAGGGTATCTGGGAAGGGGGAGGGGCAACAGGACGCTGGGTATCAGAACCAGGGAGTCCAAAGACTTTGATCAACAGGAACAATGGGCTGACTATACGAAGATGAAATACAATAAGAGTGAATATCAACTCCTGTACTTGAACCCAAATGCCAACAAATGCGTTTGGGATGAAGACAAAATTGTGATGAAGTCGATTTAAGTCAGTAGTTCTCTAGCGGGGCATTTAACATACTCACAGGGTCATTTTGGGCTGTCACACACAACTGGGGGCCCTAGTGACATTTAGGGACAAGGACCAGGGATTCTGGGCATCTCACTATGCATGAAACAGGCTCAGCCTGTTGGAAATTGCCCTGCATCCTTCACAAATTTCAAACGCCCATCTGGTGAAAACTCAAGACAAATATAGATAGATCAAGCTTTAGTGCATTACAATACTGAAAGCTTTTCATGAGCTGTCACACGAAAAACTCAATGACTTAGGAGAAGGTTGTTATTGACAGGAAAGCATAAATGGAATAAAGACATTAATTTAATTATTGAATAATTTTCTCTTTCTGCAGTCTGTCTGGTCAATGTATTAGACCATCACTGATTACATATTGAGAGGAAAAGGTTCCAAGGCATGGATGATGTTATTGCAAAAAAAAGTGAAACCAACTGTAAATATTTAATAGAAGAGATATGTAACTCATAATCCATTATGTACACATAATCCTTTTTTTTTTACAAGTTTAGAGCCAAATATTAATAAATTAGAGATGGATGAAATCTGAATTTATTTAAGGATGGTTGCTTTGAATTTATGTTGTGAAAATTTAACATTAAGATGATTTACTCGGAGGTTACCTATCATTTTTCAGTCTTACTCAGAAATTGTCTTCATGGAAGCACCACGAGGTTTCTTGACAGCATTGATTGGAAAACTTCCTTTTGTGATCCACCTGCTAATCCCTAATGAGGGATGCTGTAGCAAAGGACTTTTTTCTTTTAAAGTCCTGAAGGCAGAATGCACCTGTCTGTTGAGGAATGGGATTCTAAAGAAGGTGTGTTTTCTGTGTGGCCACACCATTCCCCTGTCCTGTGCCAGCAGTCAGTTCAGTTCAGTCGCTCAGTCGTGTCTGACTCTTCGTGACCCATGGACTGCAGCACGCCAGGCCTCCCTGTCCATCACCAACTCCCGGAATTTACTCAAACTCATGTCCATTGAGTCGGTGATACCATCCAACCATCTCATCTTCTGTCGTCCCCTTCTCCTCCCGCCCTCAATCTTTCCCAGCATCAGGGTCTTTTCAAATGAGTCAGTTCTTCACATCAGGTGGCCATAAAACGGAAATTATTTATCACTACACTCGGCTTCCCTGTGGCTCAGACGGTAAAGAATCTGCCTGTGGAAAAAAAAAAAAAAAGAATCTGCCTGTAACATAGGAGACTCAGGTTCGATCCCTGGGTTGGAAAGATCCCCTGGAGAAGGGAATGGCAACACACTTCAGTATTCTTGCCTAGAGAATTCCATGGACAGAGGATCCTGGCAGGCTATAGTCCGAGGTGTCGCAGAGTCGGACACGACTGAGTGACTAACACTTTCACACTCAAATGCTCACCTTCCTTTCCTCTACCTGTCTTGGCATGTTCTCCTTACTCCAGTGAAGGTTATGTCTCTTTCTCTTATCTTACACAAATGAGGTGGGTCTGTTGTGTCTTGCTCTAACAACTGTTTTGATTTTAATTTTCACCTGCGCCTCCTGCCCTGTCATTTTCCTGCACTGCTTATGTATCATGGCGTCTGATCTGTAATGTCCTTGGAATCCAAACTTATTCATTACGAGTAGATATGGGTTATTATGTCTTTTGGGGTGGTTGTTCCCAAGAACATATGGAGTTACACATAATTTTATTGTAAATGACTTCCCTTTTATACCTCCTTTATATTACAGACTAGGCATTCTATTGACATATACATGTTTCTGTAGATTATCCTTCATGAATTTCATTTTGGAAAACAAAATGCAAGGAAGCATAAGATATTTGCTATGAAAAAGGGGCTTTGGCAATTACAGTTTTGTGTTTATAGCCGACTAGAATTGTTACAAGTTTTCACTGATAAACATGTGTAAGAATGTTGCTAATGGCACATTCCTGATAATCCCAAACTAGAAACAATGGAATATCTATCAGAGCTGGATGGATACATAAACTGAGGTGAGCCACACAATGGAATCCTCCCGAGCAAAAACAACAAGCTCTTTACAAGAATAGGCAACAATGCAGATGAATCTTAACTAAAAACTGGATGAGAGAAGCCAGAGACAACAGGGATTGTCCTGAGCAAAGGCTATTTCTATAAAGTCCTCAAATCAGCCCTATCTGATGCTATTAGAAGTCGGTATACCATACATATTAGTATGGATTAATCTATGCTATTAAAAGTCAGGATAATGGTTACCTCTGGGGAGTCAGTGATTGGATGGAAGCACAGGGAGGATGATGGTTGTGTCCTGTGTTATCATCTGTCGTGTTCAGTTTGTGAAAATTCATCAAGCCTTTATGTCCACTTTCTGTGTATATGCTTGTATTAAGAATTTTCCAGAGAAAGAGAACCAACAGGATATATAAATACATGTATCAGTTCAGTTCAGTTCAGTCGCTCAGTCGTGTCTGACTCTTTGCGACTCCATGAATCGCAGCACACCAGGCCTCCCTGTCCGTCACCAACTCCTGGAGTTCACTCAGACTCACGTCCATCGAGTCAGTGATGCCATCCAGCCATCTCATCCTCTGTCGTCTCCTTCTCCTCCTTCCCCCAATCCCTCCCAGCATCAGAGGCTTTTCCAATGAGTCATGAGGTGGCCAAAGTACTGGAGTTTCAGCTTTAGCATCGTTCCTTCCAAAGAAATTCAGGGCTGATCCCCTTCAGAATGGACTGGTTGGATCTCCTTGCAATCCAAGGGACTCTCAAGAGTCTTCTCCAACACCACA
Source organism: Bos javanicus (assembly GCF_032452875.1). Lineage (NCBI taxonomy): Eukaryota > Metazoa > Chordata > Mammalia > Artiodactyla > Bovidae > Bos > Bos javanicus. The sequence continues at coordinate 67,025,450 of NC_083880.1, read as the reverse complement.
GTTCAAAAGCATCAATTCTTTGGCGCTCAGCCTTCTTCACAGTCCAACTCTCACATCCATACATGACCACTGGAAAAACCATAGGCTTGACTAGCCGGACCTTTGTTGGCAAAGTGATGTCTCTGCTTTTGAATATGCTATCTAGGTTGGTTGTAACTTTCCTTCCAAGGAGTAAGCATCTTTTAATTTCATGGCTGCAGTCACCATCTGCAGTGATTTTGGAGCCCCCAAAAATAAAGTCTGACACTGTTTTCACTGTTTCCCCATCCATTTCCCATGACGTGATGGAACCGGATGCCATGATCTTCATTTTCTGAATGTTGAGCTTTAAGCCAACTTTTTCACTCCCCACTTTCACTTTCATCAAGAGGCTTTTTAGTTCCTCTTCACTTTCTGCCATAAGGGTGGTGTCATCTGCATATCTGAGGTTATTGATATTTCTCCTGGCAATCTTGATTCCAGCTTGTGTTTCTTCCAGTCCAGCGTTTCTCATGATGTACTCTGCATATAAGTTAAATAAGCAGGGTGACAATATACAGCCTTGACGTACTCCTTTTCCTATTTGGAACCAGTCTGTTGTTCCATGTCCAGTTCTGACTGTTGCTTCCTGACCTGTATACAGATTTCTCAAGAACAGGTCAGGTGGTCTGGTATTCCCATCTCTTTCAGAATTTTCCACGGTTTCTTGTGATCCACACAGTCAAAGGCTTTGGCATAGTCAATAAAGCAGAAATAGATGTATTTCTGGAACTCTCTTGCTTTTTCCATGATCCAGTGGATGTTGGCCATTTGATCTCTGGTTCCTCTACCTTTTCTAAAACCAATATATATATATATACACACATATATATATGTATGTATGTTTGTATGCATATAATTTGGGGTAGTATTTTAAGGAATTGATTCATATAGTTGTGGAGGCTGGCAAGTCCTTTGTCTGCAGGGGAGGCTGGCAGACTGCAGACCCAGAGAAGAACCGATGTTGCAATTCATGTCCAAAGGCCATCTGCTGGTAGAATTATAATTCTCTCTTTCTTGGGGAAGGTCAGTTGTTTTCTATTAAAGGCTTCAACTGATTAAACAAAACTGACGGGGAAGCCTGGTGGGCTGCCATCTATGGGGTCGCACAGAGTCGGACACAACTGAAGTGAATTAGCAGCAGTAGCAGCAGCACCCACGTTATGGAGAATAATCTGCTTTGTCCAAGGTCTATTGATTTAACTGTTAATCTCATCTAAAAAATATCCTCACAGAAACATCTAGAATGTTTGGTTAAATACTTAGATACTGTGGGTCAGCCAGGTTGACACACAACAATGTTTTATGTCAATAAAAAGCTATTAAGGGAGGAGTGTCTCTGGACTGACAGGGTTGAGAGCCACCAATTTAGCTGAAGTTCATAAGGAAATCCACAGTAAGTTACAGTCACCGGAGAACCAGTTCTACATTAAACTGCATGCATGGGAGTATTGTACCTAGATCAAGGGAGTTGATTCATTCAGTTTCTCTCTTTCTCGCTCTCTCTGCTGATTAGTCATCACTTGGAGAGTTTTGGTCATTCCTAGAGGCTACACTTTCATAGTGACCCAGGTTGTCACTGGAATGTTGTAGCCAAGAGAGTAGCTGAAGGAAAATGATTGGCATGTAAAAGGGACATGATTCATGCAACAAAATGAGTCTTAAAAAATGGGTGAGTCCTTATCTTGATAAAGGGCATCTATGAAAAACTCACAGCCAACCTCCTACTTACTGGCAGAAGACTAGATGTTTTCCCTCTAAGACCAGGAACAAGAAAATCATATCTCTCCTTCCTATTTCTACTCAACATTGTACTGGAGATGCCAACCAGAGCAATCAGTTAAGAAAATAAAATAAAAGACATCAGATTGGAAAGAAGTAAACTATATCTATTTGTAGAAGACCTAATTTTATATAGAGAAAATCCTAAAGGAACTAACTAGAAAATTATTAGAACTAATGAGGCTAGCAAGGTTGCAGTATACAAGATCATTACAAAAAGACCTATTATATTTTTATACCCTAGCAATGAACATATGAAATGAAATTAGGAAAACAATTACAAGAGTATCAAAAGAATTAAATATTTAGGAGTACATTTAACAGAAGATGTACAAGACTTGTATACTGAAAACTACAAAACATTGTTGAAAGAAGTGAAAGAAGATCTAAATAAATGGAGAGATATCCCATGTTTATGGACCAGAACACTTAATATTGTTAAAACAGCAATACCCTCCAAATTGATCCATAGATTCAGTGCAATCTCTATCAAAATTCCAGCTGGCCTTTTTTTATTTAGCAGAGGATGATAAGATGATCCTGAATTTCATATGAAATTGCAAGGTACACCAAATACTGAAAACAGTCTTGAGAAAGAAGAACTAAGTTGGAGGATTCACACTTGCCAATTTCAAAACTAACTACAAATCTACAGTAATCAAGACAATGTTTTCTGGCATTAAGAACATAGAGATAGATCAAGAGAAGAGAACTGAACGTCCAGAAATAAGCTCTTACATTTATGGTCAATTGATTTTCAACAAGGATGCCAAGACTATTCAGTGGGGGAAAGAAATCCTTCAAAAAATGATGCTGGACAACTGGATATCCACATGTAGACCATACATAAAAATTAACTCAATGGATCATATATCTAAACATAAGAGTTAAAACTATAAAGCTGTTAGGAGAAAATACTGGCATAAACGTTCATGACCTTGAGTTAGGCAAAGCCTTTTTAGATATAACACCAAAATCACAAATGGCAAAAAAAAAAAAAAGGATAAATAAGGCCTCATCACAATTAAAAATTTTGTGCTGCAGGGACTTCCCTGGTGGCGCAGTAGATAAGAATCTGCCTGCCAACGCAGAGAACAAGAGTATGATCCCAGTCTGGGAATATTCCACATGCCTCGGAGTGACTAAGCCTGTGCACCACAAGTACTGCATGCCCTAGAGCCTGTGCTCTGCAACGAGAGAGGCCACTATGAGGAGAAGCCTGAGCACCACAATGAAGAGGAGCCCAGCTCGCCACAACTAGAGAAAGCCCATACAAAGCAAGACACAGTACAGCCCAAAACATAAGAATAAGTAAACAAAACCAAACTTTTGTGCTGCAGTTTCATCAAAAAGACAACCCAATAATGGGAGAACATATTAGCAAATCATATGTAGTATAAGGGATTCGTATCTAGAATATATAAATAACCTTAACAACTATATAAATAATGAAAAGTTTTTAAATGGGCTAAGGATCTGAATGGGTTTCCCAGGTGGTGCTAGTGGTAAAGAACCCACCTGCCAACACAGGAGGATCTGAATAGACATTTCTCCAAAGAAGATATACAGGTGACCAATAAGCACATAAGAAGACATTTGGCATCATTAGTCACTGCTGCTGCTGCTGCTGCTAAGTCGCTTCAGTCATGTCTGACTCTGTGCTAGGGAAATGTAAATCAAAACCATGATAGCCACTAGAGTGTTTATAATAAACAAAGAGACAACATTAAGTGCTGGGGAGAATGTGGAGAAAATAGAAATTCAGACGTTGCTAATGGGGATATAAAATAGTGCTACAACTTTGGCAGTCTCTCAAAAAACTATACAAGAGCTACTGTGTAATTCAGCAATTGCACTTCTAAGTCTATACCCAAGAAAAATTAAAACATGTGCTCAGTCACTCAGTCGTGTCCGATTCTTGTGACCCTTTGGACTGTAGCCCATCAGGCTTCTCTGTCCATGGGGTTCTCCAGGCAAGAATACTGGAGTGGGTTTCCATTTCCTCTTCCAGGAAATTAAAACATACATCCACACAAAAACATGCACACAAATGTTCACAGCTGCATTCTTCACAATAACTTAAAACTAGAAACAACCCCACTGTCCATCAACTGATAAATGGCATCTCCACTAATGGAATATGACCGGGCAATAAAAAGCAACAGAATTTTGATGCTATATATGCTACAACATGGACAAACATTGAGATTATAATGCTAAGTCAAAGAGCCCAGTGAAAAAGATCACATATTGTATGATCCTATTTGTAGGACATGTCCAAAATGGGCAAATCCATAGAGACAAAAAGTAGATAAGTGGTTGCCTGGGATGAGAAGGAGGGTAAAGAATAACTGCTAATGGGTATGGAGCTTCTTTTGGGGGGGAATGTTCTACTATTAGATTGTGATGATGGATGCACTACTCTGAATATATTAAAAGCCATGAAACTGTGCACCTTAAATGAATGAGTTTTATTGTATATTAATTATATCTCAGTGAAACTATTTAAACCAAAAATGGGTCCTTGATTCCATGATTAGAAATTTATGCTAAGGCAATCACTGCCAACAGACTGAAAAGAGTAGTTTGCATGATTCAGAGTTCAGTTGCAAGAAACAGAAACCACATTTTCTATTTCTAGTGAAGACTTAATAAGGGAAGTTGGGTTCTTTCAAAATTATTGAAAGACCTAGAGAGTGGGATGTGCTTCCAGGAGTGACTCTCATAAGTCACCACTGTACTGCTGACCTGTGGGAGCTGCTGCCTCTACCACTTCCTGGAAGTGTTGTCGTAACTGTTGTCTTCAGAAATTTGTCGCTGTGGGGAATTTCCTGGCCGTCTAGTGGTTAAGACTCTGTACTTCCACTGCATGGGGCACAGGTTCAATCCCTGGTCGGGGAACTAAGATCCCACAAGCCATGTGGCATGGCCAAAACTTTTTTAATGGAAAAAAAACTGTCACTTCAGTTTTAATTTAGGAATCAGATGTGCTTGATGCCCCCTCACCACCTCTTGACACCATGAGCTGGTGGCAACACTAAGACCACAGCTGTAGAAAATCTTAACGCCTTCACCACCAGCAGTAAACAGCCAAAGCAGGAAGATAACCTAGATATTGTTCTGCCTTTAGAATCTCACACAGTTCAGTTCAGTCGCTCAGTCATGTCTGACTCTTTGCAACCCCATGGATTGTAGCACACCAGGCCACCCTGTCCATTGCCAACTCCCGGAGTTTACTCAGACTCATGTCCATTGAGTCGGTGATGCCATCCAGCCATCACATCCTCTGTCATCCCCTTCTCCTCCCGCCTTCAATCTTTCCCAGCATCAGGGTCTTTTCCAGTGAGTCAGCTCTTTGCATCAGGTGGCCAAAGTATTGGAGTTTCAGCTTCAACATCAGTCCTTCCAATGAATATTCAGGACTGATTTCCTTTAGGATGGACTGGTTAGATCTCCTTGCAGTCCAAGGTACTCTCAAGAGTATTCTCCAACACCACAGTTCAAAAGCATTAATTCTTCGGTGCTCAGCTTTCTTTATAGTCCAACTCTCACATCCATATATGACAACTGAAAAAACCATAGCTTTAACTAGATGGACCTTTGTTGGCAAAGTAATTAATGTCTCTGCTTTTTAATATGCTGTCTGATTGGTCATAACTTTTCTTCCAAGGAGCAAGCATATTTTAATTTCATGGCTGCAGTCACCATCTACAGTGATTTTGGAGCCTCACACATGTGCATCCAATGGATATGAACAAATAGGTCTCCAAACTTTAGCTGCAAGGGAGTCTAGGAAGGAACATCAAAAGAAGTTGAAATGAATGTCTAAATGAATTATAATAAATGTCTGCAGTGATGACCACTGTTTGCAATAGTGAAAACATGGAGAAAAAACTAAATGTGCAACAATAGGGGTTTGATATAGTGGGCTTCATCTATTTTATGAAATTCTGTTGTAGAAATACCTCTTGTGACCTGAAACATGTCAGACATACAGTGAAAAAAGGCAGGTGTCAGAGTAGTACTTATCAGCACCTGTCACGACTTTAGGAACCACATATGTTTTGTCCTCCTGTGTATCCCACTGGCTGGCACATGTTGGCACAAAGTAGGTACTCAATAAACATTTGTTGGACCATGAAAAGTAATTCCATTTTTAGAAGTTAAATCCAAAATAAGAAGTTAAATGCACACTTATATACATTTATATACATGTAGGTAAAGAATCTGCCTAAAATACAGGAGACTCAGTTTCTATATCTGGTTCAGGAAGATCCCCTATGAGGAGGGAAAGGCAACCCATTGCAGTATTCTTGCCTGAGAAATTCCATGGACAGAAGAGCCTGGTGGGCTACAGTTCATGCAGTCACAAAGAGTCAGACACGACTGAGTGACTGAGCACACACATATATACACATATACTTAAATATGGTATAATCAGCCTGAAAGAAATACAGCAAAATGTTAATAATTCTCTCCAGAGATAATATTTGAAATGACTTTTACTTTCCTCTTTTGGCTTTTCTGTATTTTATAAATTTTGGAGAGTAAACATGCATTAATATCAATTAAGGGGAAAAAAATCACAGATGTTCTGCTAAAGCCACAGAAAAGAAATATGCCTGCCTCATTTCTCTGTCTCCCACAGGGTCTGACACAGAGGTGGACCCAAATCTACATGTGGTGACCAAGTGACTGTACCTCTATTTTCTGCCTGAGTGGTTTCTGGATCTTTCTCAAGCAGCTGGAAGGTAGAATTGAGCTTTTAGGATAATCCTGACTCTAACATAGTATGCTTCTTCCAGCTAAAACTGGCAGAGTTCCAAAGCCATGTGCCCATCTCCCCAAGAGCCAGTCCTGAGTTTTGCAGAGGCTGCGTCAGAGTGAGGTCATGTTCAAGGGTCTTTAAGGAACTCAATCAATGACTCAGTCCTGCCCCTCCCATGCACCCGGCAGGTCCTGGAGCCATTAATGCTTTGGCTTGCCAAGTCAGCAAGCAGACCTGACATCCCTGCTACCAGCTGGGCTTAGCCAGGTAAGGTCTCGGGAACTAGAAGAGGGGTCTCTGTACTTCTCCAGGGCTGTCCCTCGATATTATGGAAGTTCGTCAGTGGATGGTTTTCACCACTTTCACTTACACAGCTGTTGAGGTCTTAGTTCACATTAAGAGGAGCACAAGAAAGTGAATGTACTAGTGCCTCTGAACTGTATGGTTAAGTATGGTTAGAATAGTATGTTTTATGTTATGTAACTTACATCACAATAAAGACAAAATTAGGGCTTCCCTGGTGGTCCGGTGGTTAGGAATCCTTCTTAACAATTGCAATGCAGGGGACACCGATTTGATCCCTGGTCCAGGAAGATCCCACATGCCGTGAAGCAATTAAGCCCATGCCCCACAACTACTAAGCCTATGTTCTAGAGCCTGTGCTCTGCAACAGGAGAGAACACCACAATGAGAAGCTCTCACACCACAACTGAAGAGTAGCCCCTGCTCGCCACAACTGGAGAAAGCCCTTGCGCAGCAACAAAGACCCAGTGCAGCCAAAAACACATAAATAAATAATTTTTTCATTAAAAAAAAAAAAAAGAAGAAGTATAGGGACCTGAATGAGAAAAGTGAGAATCCAGTTAGCTCTGTGTATCCCAGAGTCACATTTGGACTAATCACGTAAATTATTTTAAAAAGTTGTTTTTCCAAACTTTCCCTAGTTTTTCCAACTAACAGCAACCTTCTGCCTCACACTTTTTGCCATGGTCAGGAAACCTGGTCATGACTGGCCTCCTTCCTCCTTAGGAAGTGAGGGCTGGAGGAGGTCCCAGAATGTTTGATAGTCAGCACCAGCCATCACTTCATTTATTTTTTTAGATTAATTTTTGTTGGAGTATAGTTGATTTACAATGTTATGTTAGTTTCTGCTGTATAGCAAAGGCTCCTCCGTTCATGGGATTTTCTAGGCAAGAGTACTGGAGTGGGGTGCCATTGCCTTCTCCAATCAGCTATAGAAATACATAAATCCTCTCTTTTTAAGATTCTTTTCCCATATAGGTCATTAGAGAGTACTGAGTAGGTTCCCTGTGCCATACAGTAGGTTCCTATTAGTTATCTATTTTATATATAATCATGTATGTATGCCAATCCCAGTCTCCCAGTTTATTACCGGCCCCCCCCCCCCACCATTCTCCATTGGTAACCATAAATTTGTTTTCTACATCTAAAAATATGGAACGCTTCACAAATTTGTGCTGCATCCTTGCTCAGGAGCCATGATAATCTCCTCTATATCATTTTAATTTTAATATATGTGCTGCTGAAGCGAGCACCATCTCTTCATTTATCATACCCATTAACCAGATGGAAAAACTGAAGCTCCCAAGGGGAAGGGACATGGTTAGGGTCACACATCTGAGAAGGAACTTGTAAGAAGGGGGCTCCCATATGCACCATTGTCTTTGGAGACTATGAAGGGCAGGACCAAAGAAGAGAAATGGCGAGAGAGATGTCACAGAAGGATGGGACCTCATCCTATTGTGAACAGCTTACCTCACAGGCCATGCAAGCACACCCAATGTCCCAGTCTCAGAATCAGCTCACCTACAGAGACAAGGTGTGAGAAAATGCTTCTCCTGGCCAACTGTGGGCAACACATTTTGACCTCAATTTGTTAATCTTTAAAATAAGGTCCAGAGATCATGACAATCACTTAGTTTAAGCTCTAAAATTCCATGGTTAATGATTAGATCATTATCTTTCCCCAACTCAGCCCTAATCACACCACTCCACTGTTTAAAAGATTTCCCATGACTCCCTATGGGCTAAGCTGAGCTTGGAATTGAAGGCTGGCTGTGGTCTGGGGCCCACCATGCTTTCCAGCCTTAACATTCCCTCCAAACATCCCTAAACTCCACTCACACTATTTGACATTCCATTCCCATGAATTCTCCACAGTCTTTCTCACCCCTATGACTTTGCCCCTATATGCACCGATAGGTTCCTTTTGCAGCAAATGCTCTTCTTCATGGTATCTGCCGACAACCTTCTACTCATACTGCAAAACCCAGATTGTGTTACCTCTTTCATGAAGCCTGCCCTGACCTACCACATGGGGAGAGTCTCTCTCCCAGCTGGGTTCCCTCAGGCCCCAAGCTTTCCTCCACCGCAATCCTGAACACAGTATATGGAAAGTAATATTTACATAGTGAGTGTCTTGTAGCCTATTTCTCCCACTCACTTGAGAATTCTTTAATGGCAGGAACTGTGTCTTATTCATGATTCACCACATAGTAGGTACTCAATAAATATTCAATAAATAAATTATCCAATAGGTAATCTCTTTAAAAAAAAAAAACACCACAGCTTTATCTTGAATGCTTTATGGGTCTCAAAACAACATGAACCCTCTCTTGACCTCAGGATCCCTAATTATATAATGACAAGGCTAAACTGGTTTGTTTCTCAGGACATGACCTCTCTCTCCCCACAAGCTGTGAAGAATCAGCGTCCCCAGTGACGCTGTCCATCTCTTAAGAACTAAGGAGGAAATTGAGACAGAAGAGAGTTAAGTAATCTCCAAGTTTTTGCAGCAACCAATGTGTAGGAGCCAAATCTTTACCCCTTCCTTCATTGAGTTTCCTACAAGCCCACCATTCAGATGTAGCAAAGCCTTCTCAGGCACCCACATTGTGCCCAGGTCTCCACACCAGGGAAGAGCATGTCAGGCAGAGGGAATAGCCAGTGCAAAAACTCTTAGCTGGGAGCATGCCTGGTGAGCTAAAGGGGTGGTGGGGAGGCCAGCATGGTGAGAGCCGAGTGAGCAGGAAGGGAACAGGGTGGGGGATGGAAAGCACAGGTCCACAAACAGAGTGAGCACTGAGCGAATGATGGCCACACATATGCTGACGTATCAGTAGCAGCCATCATCAGCACATGCGGCCCTGGAAGTAAGATGGGAAGGACAAGCACAAAGAATAGAAGACAAAGGCACGGAGGTGCAAACAGGGCCCCACCACCTCCTCCCTAGCCTGGGCTTCCATCCTCTCCCACCCGGACTCTGACACCAGCCTCTTCTTTGAGCTCCCCACATGAGAACTGGCCCTTTGACAGGGGAAAGGTATTTTGCAAAAAGCATGGGTTTTAGAGCTGGGCAGACCTGGTCCTGGGCAAATGCATCAGTTTCGCCCTCCCCAGTAAAAGGCGGAGGGGAGCTGTGTGGCTCTGAAAGGCTTTAATAAAAGGTGGCTTTAATGGGAGGTGGCTGAGCTGGTGTTTGCTGCTCCCTGTGAACCTGGGAGGGAGGGCTGATGAAGGTCAAAGTCCTGCTGACCTCTGCCTCCTCAGGGCACCACAACAGATTCTCTGCCCAAACTCCAGCAATGCAGTCCCAGTGGGTCTGAGCTGCTGGTCTAGAACGATGCACCTTTTCTAGGCCTGCTGGATGGCAGCTGAGAAGGGGCGCCACGTGGAGGTGGTCCACTGTGTTCAGCTGGAGGGATGCGTCAGAAGATGGAGCTGGGATCCACAGGGAAGGGGCAGACCAAGTGTGAAGCTACCCACCAGCCCCAGGGTCCACCCCAGCTCTGGAATGTCCACCCAGTGACCGTGGGTGCTCAGTGAACCTTGTTGCCCTCTCACAACCTCACTCTTCTCATCTGGCAATTGGGGGATGGAGCCATTCATCATGCAGACAGAGAATTATGGAAGAGAAGGACAACTTAGGGTCTTTGTAGGGCCAGATGGGGCTGCAAACAAACCAATGAAGAGCAAGTACATGCAGAAGGCTCCTCCCTACAGGGCCAGCACACAGTGGATGCACAAGATGCTAGCATCCCCCTCTCACCCACACCCCAGAGCTGACCTATGGGAACAGATGGCACTTGAAGCCCCTAAAAATAACGAGTCATTAAAACAGCCAAGGCTTGTGTGGCTTCCACTGTGCCCTATGCTGTCCCATGCAATAGCGCATTTATTCTCAAGTCTGGGAGACTGGAACTCTCACTCTCTCATTATTTGGGTGAGAAAATTGAGGTGAAGTTACATGTAACATGAAGTTACATGCATGACCTGTGTGCGGGCCTGTGCTTTCCATCCACCACTTTCGTTCCCTTCCTGCTCACTCCGCTCCCACTACGCTGGCCTCCCTGCCACCCCTTTAGCTCACCAGGCATGCTCCCAGCTAACAGCATGTGGCTGTTGTACCTGGAAGGCCTCCATCTCTCTGCCTCTGGGTTTCCGGAGAGGCCTGGGTACCACCCAGGGAGGATGAGGATCTGAGAAGAAGGCGGGTTGAGGCATCAGCCTCTTCCCTCTTCTTACCTCTCCATCCCCCAGCAAGGCCAAAAGCCCAACTGCCACTTGGGAAAGGACAGGGTTAATCTAATTTGAGCCTCCAGACCGTGTTCAAGGTGATTCATTTTATTCTTAAAAAAAAAAAAAAAAAAACCGTCAACCTGTCAGGTCTTGTTTAGAAACCTGAACATTCTGAAAATATTGACAAAGAGAGGGGGCTGCACCCAGGAGAAGATTCTCAGCGAGAGGGGTGATGTTAATCCAATGTGACAGGGGTATTTTTTTTCTCAGGCCAGGAAAGCAGAGAGTGCAAATTGCTCTGCTGGGGGTCAGCCAGGCAGGGTGCAAGCTCAGGAAGCCATCTGTGGGGGGTGATGTGTGTGTGTGGGGTGTGCTGGGCTCCCCTCCCCCACCAGCTCCATTTCCCAGGAATGGTTTATCAGACAGCTCTATCTTATTAATAGTCATAGCGTGTTGAAACCAGTGAATCTGGAGCATCAGAAATTCATTGTTGGTCCAATCTTGTCATTTCTCCAGTGGACAAACTGAGGTCGGAGTAAAGGGGTGAAGCATTTATTCTACCGACTGTCAGCCAATCAATATGAGTTAGAACCCTCATTATGAAGCTGTTCTCCCACCAAGGTGACCAGGGATTTAGAAAGGCAGCTATGACTCCCTTTAGGACTTTGATTTGGATTCAAATCCTTGCTCTGTGGTTCAACGCAGGTTATTTAGGCTCTCTGAGCCTCGATTTCCCCAGTAAAATGAGGACAATAATCCCTAAATCCCTTAGAGTCGTTTGGAGAATTTAATAAGATAAATGTCCGTTTCAGTCTTTGGTTATATGAATAGACACAGACTCAGGGGAGCTTAACAGTTTACAAAAAAAAAAAAATCAATTGGAAGGACATGGGGATGGCTTACAGGTATTTACACAAAAGAAGTGAAAATATATGTCCACACAAAGAACTGTAGCTCTGTATTTATAGCAGCTCTATCCATAATCACCCAGAGCAACTCAAATGTCCTTCAACTGGTTAACGCAGAAATAAACTGTGATGTGTTCATTCAATGGAATACTTACTACTCAGCAACACAAAGGGAGGAACTGCGGGCACTTGCAACAATTGGATGAATCTCAAATGCACTGTGTTAAATGAGAGAAACCAGACTCAAAAGGGTATCTATTGTCTGATTTCACTTACATGACATCCAGAAAAGACAAAAAATAGGAACAGTAATCAGTTAGCGGCTGCCAGGCACAGAGGAAGTGGGGAGAGAATTGCCAGGAAAAGGGCAGGAGGGAAATTTGGAGGCTGTTGGAGACGCTCTAAGTCACAATTGTGATGTAGTAACAGGACAGTACATGATTGTCAGCTCATTGAACTGTGTACGCAAAAAGGCGAAATGGAATGCGCGTATAAATTGCAACTCAATAAATCTGACTTTTAAAAGTCAAACAAAAGCTAAAAAGCCAAGCTTCAGAAAATACAAAACATGAAGTAGTTTTAGGAACGAACCAGCGAATTTTACCATCATTTAGAACTTGTATCAGAGTTGGAAGATGCCAAGTCCCAGAAGAGCTTCTGATTGGCTGAGTTTGGGTCCCAGGCCTGCACTTAACTAGAGTTGGGCCGGGCCATTTGATTGACAGCCCCATCAAGCCCACAGAAAAGGGCAGTTTTCCCAGAAGCAAACAAGCTGTATCTACCAAGAGGGCTCCAACTGCAGAGGCCTATAGCCTAGGGGTTTATTATCCTAGACACTGAGCTCTGTCTTTGTAGGAACGTGGCCAAAGCTTCCATCTTCTGTGACGATGGGACGTGGTGCTGGCAGACTACCCTCAGATATGAAAGTTGGGTTTCAGACTGACTGGGTCAAGCTGAGGGCTGCTTCAGACCTACAAGCACTGGGTTCAGACAACCACTTGAGTGGCTCATCAAGCAGGCGGGAGAAACAAGTGGTTTGTTAAAGCCACACAAGTGTTCAATAAAGCCGGACAAGCTCAGCCTCTGCCCTAGAGAGTCATTTATTTCCATGAAAGAAAGTGTGTTTGACCAAATCGGGTGTGTCAGGCAGACACAACCAATGACTCAGTCTAAATAGGGGAGAAGCAGGGTAATGCTACAGAATGCAGTGGTTCATCTCCCAGGCCTCTGCAGCCGCAAATGGCCATGGTGGCTTAGCCAGGCTCCCACACCAAGGCTGAACTCCCCTGGCATGAAGTTCCAGCCATATGGATTCCAAGTATGCACTCTGGAGCACTTGCTCTGCCCCTTCTGAGCTAGGTGGCCTTGGGCAAGTCACTTTACCTCTCTGACCCTCCTTTTAACACAGGAAAGGATTTTTCAAGCACTTTCTTAGATTTCACTGGGATTATGTGCTCCAGAAACATTTAAAGACATAAACAGGATTGGGAAGTAAACAGAAACTCAGTGTACCCTTTTCAAAATTCCAAATTTCAGATGTGGGAACGTTTGCGTATTTCGTCTTTACTCATGTGCTGTGGTCATGGGTTTGGTTTTGTAAGATTGTGCCAATATTGACAAAAGTTGTTGTTGTTTTTTTTTAATGGACTGATTGTGGATTATTTTTTTGGCAAATTTCTTTTCTTTTTTCCCCCTCAGTCTGTATTTCTTTCTACCTATTAGAATTTCTTTTGGAGTATTTCCATTTTTATAAAAACTCAATTCTAAATGTAAACAGGTTATTCTTTTCCTCTTGAAAAGTTAAGCTTTAATTACCAAAGTGATACATAAAAATACTTCTCCACTTAAAAATTTTATCACCTTCCAGGGGATACTGAAATCACCTTTAATCACCACTTGCTGTTTAGTCACTAAGTCGTATTTGATTCTTTTGCGAATCAATTAGATTCACCAGGCTCTTCTTTCTGCACATGGGATTTTCCAGGCGAGAATACCAGAGCGGATTGCCATTTCCTTATCCAGGAGATCTTCCTGACTCAGGGATCAAACCCTCATCTCCTGCACTGCAGGCAGATTCTTTGCCACTGAGCCACCTGGGAAGCCTTTAATCACCACTACCGCCCCCTAATTATGGTCCTAATACTTCTCCCATCACCGTCAGCAATTTGGAGAGAAATTTTCCAAACCTTCTTCTGTGTACTTCTGTTTACATATTTTACATATGTTTACTTATTATTTTCATAGGAAATGAATAGTCTTGTGGAATCACATCCTAGTTAATGTCCTGCAATTTGCTTTCTTTGCTCAACGATGTGACTTGGAATTACTTTCATGTCCATACACAGAGGACTACCTCTTCTGGTTTTTAATTGTTGTGTAATATTCCTCAGTTCAGTTCAGTCACTCAGTCATGTCCGACTCTTTGAGACCCCATGAATTGCAGCATGCCAGGCCTCCCTGTCCATCACCACCTCCCAGAGTTCACTGAGACTCACGTCCATCGAGTCAGTGATGCCATCCAGCCATCTCATCCTCTGTCGTCCCCTTCTCCTCCTGCCCCCAATCCCTCCCAGCATCAGGGTCTTTTCCAGTGAGTCAACTCTTCACACGAGGTGGCCAAAGTACTGGAGTTTCACCTTTAGCATCATTCCTTCCAAAGAAATCCCAGGGCTGATCTCCTTTAGAATGGACTGGTTGGATCTCCTTGCAGTCCAAGGGACTCTCAAGAGTCTTCTCCAACACCATAGTTCAAAAGCATCAATTCTTTGGTGCTCAGCTTTCTTCACAGTCCAACTCTCACATCCATACATGACCACTGGAAAAACCATAGCCTTGACTAGACGGACCTTCCTAAGCATGGCTTGTTTATCCATCCCCTTTTGCTGGGCACGGGTTGTGGCCAGTTTCACCATAACGAATAATGCTATGAAGACCCTCCCTGTACAGGCCCTTTGGGCACAAGTGCAAGTATTTCTGTTAGGTTTAATTCGAAAATGGGACAATATTTGCAAAGGCTTCCAGAGTTTTATTCTTACTTTATGTTTTTTTTAAATCCACTGCCATTTTATTTATTTATTTGGCTGCACTGGATCATAATTGCAGCATGTGAGATCTAGTTCCCCAACCAGGGATCAAACCCGGGGCCCCCCCGCATTGGGAATGTGGAGTCTTAGCCACTAGACCACCAGGGAAGTCACTCTACTGCCATATTAAAAAGCCATGTTGTTGGGACATAATTTACTCCCCAGAAAATTCTTCCATTTATAATGTTCAATTCAATGGTTTCTAGTATAGTCACATATTTGTGCAACAATCACCACAATCTAATTCTAGAACATTTCCTTCACTCCCCCCCCAAAGAAACCCTGTACCCATTATTATCCACTCTTCCATTCCCCACTCCTCCCTTCAGTCCCTGACAACTACGCTCCCACTTTCCCTTTCTATGGACTTGTCTGTCCTGTCCATCTCCTATAAATGGAATCATACTCTATGTAGACATCTGTGATTGACTTCTTTTCCCTGAGTGTGATGGTTTGGAAGTTCACCCATGTTGTAGACACATCACTACTTCATTTTCTTAATTGTCAAATAATCAGTCATCCATTTCTGAGTGTTTATTCTCTACCAGACATGGTATTAGTCCTCACAGAAAGCCTGAGAAGAAGTAAGCATGATTATTATCATACCCATTTTTACAGATGAGGAAACTAGGGCTTGGAAGTGCTATGACTTAGCCAAGATCACAGAGGAAAGTATTGGTTTGCCCAAAAATTTCTTTGAGTTTTCCTATAACATCTTATAGAAAACCTGAACGATTTTTTTTTTTTTTTTTGCCAACCCAATAACTGGCAGAGCTGGCTGTGAACCCAGGTCTGTGGAGCTCCCACATACATCTGTGTCCTTCTAGCTGAACGTCAGTGCTGTGAAAAGAAGCAGGGAGGGAGTGAAAAGTGTCTCAAGGGCTCCACGGGCAGATCATAAAGTCCCTTTTACTCATAGGCTGCCTGCCTCTGGGTCACTGTCATGACCAATGTTGACGGACCCATGAGGCTGGACTATTAACCCAGTTCCAAATGCCCCCAGACCCTACCAACATCAGAGCTCTCTCGTCTACTTGTGCAGCTTTTCTGACGTCTCCCTCTCTCTCAGCACTTCCCACCTCTAGTGTTTCTTCTCCCCAGTCCTAATGTCTCGGTGTCTAACCTTTAGGGGCTGTTGCACATAAGGGTGTTACATCTTTGTTAGGACTGTATGTCAACTAAGTGATCACTGGTTGTGAGTAAGGGTCTGAGGTGGATTTTCCCACGAGTAAAGCAAGTCTTGCTGCCTGAAATGAACAGGGCTCGACTCTCCAAAAATCCTAAAACCCTCCATTCCCTGGGGTGTCTGGAGAGTTAAGAACTGCAACCACACAATGGTGACAATAATAGGATCGGCTTACTCTCCTTGGGAGGGGCTGTCACTACTTTGGGCCTTCTCCTCGGAGTCCAGCGGGCTGTGGCGGGGGAGGGGAGGGGTTGTCCCATTTTATAGGAGATTAAGACTTGAGGTCGCACAGCCAATAAAGGAGGGAGAGAGGGCTGGAGCCTGGCACTCTTGGACCCTGTGTCAGCCCCTGCCACACCAACTCACCCTGATTCCATCACGCAAGTCTCAAGTTTCACCCCATTCTCGGTTTCAACTGACGTCCAATTGCCAAGTTAAATAAAAGCAACTTTCTGCCTTTCCAAAATTGAAAGGAGAGGTACAGGCCAAGACTTATTGTTCTATAGGGTTTGGAGGCCCTACCTTGACTCTGCCCTAACTTGCTGTGTGATCTTCAGAAAGTTATCTGCACTCTCTGAGGCTCAGCAGTGGGTCTGTCTGCTCCTAGGATCGTAGGAGATATGATTGGAGAGTAAGTTGGGCCCAGACCTCTTGTCTCTGGTGGAGGCAACAAGAACTGAAAGATGCCCCAGAATCATGTCCTTGCCCCAGGCAACCAGCACCACAGGTCCTGCCAACCAAGGCTCTAAGCTAACCGTCAGAGCCTGCCCCAGCGCCCCCCTGCTTCCCCTTCTCTCTGTCTCTCTCTGAGGCAGGTCACTTGTTCATTCAACAAACATCTATTGAGCAGCCACCAGGAGTCTGGTGGGCGGTGGGAGACAGACACACACACATGAATCCTTATACAAGGCATATACTAGCTGTGCCCTGTGGGTGCTGGGCATGAAGGAAGGAAAGCCTGCTCGGGAGCATGGAAAGCCTGGTGAAGCTGACAGGTGAAGAGGGATGGCATCTCAGATGGCACAACTTGCGTCCAGGCCTGGAGGTAGATAACTTCAGGATGCATTTGGAGGGGTTCTGGTGGGGCTGGAGGGTGCAAATGTGGGAGACGAAACTGGAGGCTAAGAAGGGCCAGACCTACAGGGCCTCGACTTTTCAGCAGGAGTGGGGCAAGCTCAGATCACTTCTCAGAAGGCTCCCCTTGGCTCCACACCTCCTCCGATCCTCCCATCAGCCCTCTGAGGTCTTGGTGGTAATTCCTGCTTTCACAGAAACTGCAGTTTCAGAGAAATGAACTAAAGGGTCCATGGTCTCCAGAGCTTAAGAGGCAGAGTTGGGGCCAAGGCCCTATGCTGGGGGCCAGGGACTGTGGGGAGTGGGGGACACATTGTAAGGGTGGAGCTGAGGACCATGGCCAGGTCAGCTTTTCCATCTGCAAAATGGACACATTGGGAGGGCCCTCCCCAGTCGGGTGTCCTGCTCTCTGCTCCCCATGGCCTGGGACACCCAGGTTCTGCCTTAGAGAGGCCACCCACCCACTCCCTCTCAAAGGGCTGAAAAGGTCATGCCTGCCCCCTTGACATTTTCCCCAAGGCCCCTGTCCTGATGTCCCTACCTCAGCCCCTCCCAGCTCAGGGGAGTCTGGCCCTGCCTGCTCTGGGCTTTAAGCTAGACGCTGCTCATCCGTCATTAGTCACCAGCTGGTAGAAAAGCTGAGACCATGTCCTATGGTGGTCCCACCCACTACTCCCCAGCCCTCCCTTCACTCCCAACTCAGCCAGCCAAGAGGATCTCTGGTCTAGGGGTCCCTGGTCCTTAGGGAAGAGCTGAATTCAGTCAGGGCTTGGAAGCCTGACAGGCAATTTCCCCAACCTCTCTGAACCTTAATTTCTTCCCTTCTTTCCTTCTTCCTTTTACTCTGATTCATCCTCACACCACCCATCCCCACTGCCACCCCTATGCCATAGACATTTATTGAACATCTACAATACACCAGACACCATGGGTCACATCACAGACCACAGCCCTTAGAGGTCTCACTTGCCAAGAGCTTTAAGACTAAACATGACCCAGGCCCCTGAGGCCCCACTCCTAGGTGGGTGGGAATGGAGGGTGGAGGGGTGGGATAGGACTGACCTCTGAACCCTGGAAAAGCCAGTAGAGGCTTTTGAACCAAGCCCAGGTTTCACGTCCCCACTTACTGACTGTGATCTCAAGCAAGTCACTTCATCTTTCTGAGCCCCCGTTTTCTCATTTAATAAAGGACAAAAATCATATTGTGAGTTTTAAATGAGACATCTGGCTGGTAATGGATTATTTTGAAGTTCTAAAAATTCACCTTTGTCTCCACCTCGAGACCTGGAAATCCTTACGGAATGAAGGACTGATCCCTCGAAAGGGGGAGTTCAGGCCTCAGTCAGTGACCCTGGGACCCGGGAGTTCTTCTAAGTAACCCTCACCAAATAGTCTACGTTGTTTGCAACCTGCTTCACCTACACACGTCAGAATCTCCTTTTGTGGGGAAAGGGGGATCCTCTCTATTTTCTTTTTGGCTGCACTGGGTCCTCGTTGCGCACGGGCTTTCTCTAGTTAAGGGGAGCAGAGGCTATGGCTTCTCTCGTTGCAGAGCATGGACTCTGTGTGTGGGCTCAGTAGTTGCAGTGCCCAGGCTTAGTTGTTCCTCAACATGTGGGATCGTCCCAGATCAGGGAAGATAAAACCCCTGTCCCCTGCACTGGCAGGCAGATTCTTAACCACTGGACCAAGCAGGGAAGTCCTGGAGTCCTGACTCTTGATGACATCATCATAAAAATGTTTTAGGTGATATTGAGCACTTACTATGTGCCCCCCGTTGCACAGATGCTATCTTTAATTCCCAAGAATGGTGACTCTTATTATACCCATTTCAGAGATGAGGAAATTGAGGCTTAGAGATAATTTCTAGTAATTTACCCAGGATCATACAGTCAAGATGACCTCAACTGTGCCCTGCCCTGCACTTCCCCTGCAAGGGATGATGAAAGACCCCTTCCTGCTCTGTCTGGGACCTTGAGCCCATAACTATGCCCCCTGGGCCTCAGTTTCCCCCTCAGTAAAATGCTTTTGAATTTTTGACTTGCCCAATGAGATAAGACAAGGCAACATTTCCCAGGCCTCCTGAACAGATGCGAAAATGGGGTCCCAGAGTGAGGCAAAGGCCCCCTGGTCAATAAGCCTGGAATTCAGGTTTTTGGGCCCAGCCTGGGTTCTAGTCTTTATTTACCACTTCTTGGAAGTCAGTTCTGGGATTGCTCAAGGCCCTGCATCACGTAGGTGGTCACAGTTCTACAGAATCGGGCAGAGGAAGGAAGAGGAGGTGCCTGTCTGGGTCAGGAACAGATATGGGCCTGTGCCAAGCCCCAAGCCAGGCCCCAGGAACAACCTGATGGGCATTCTAATAAGATTCCAGTCCATTCCTTCCCTCCAGGGAGCTCCTAGGTAGGGACAATAAAGAAAGATGAGTACCACGTGGAGAAGAACATGTCATTTTCAAATGGAAAAGAATGAACAAAGGCAAAATTCATCCATTTCTTTGGGGCAAGGCTGGCTGTTATAGAAACATTTAACCTACAGCCTTCCTTCTGCAGAGCCTGACTGTCCCCAGGCCTCCTGTCTCTCTTTGGGGTCCCTGTCCCTCAGGGCCAGGTTTCTGGGACACATGGCATTTTTGCTCCAAAACTCAGACATTCCATTTATCTAGTGCTCACCAGGTACTAGTTGCCCAACCTTAGTCATTTTGGTTGAATCTTATGCCAGGCCTGAGAGGGAGGAATTCTCGCCCCCATTTTGCAAAGGAGGAAACCTAAAATACCTGGAGACCTAAAATGCCTGCCCGTGGCTCCATAGTGGGATCTCAGACCCTGGCTTCTTGACTGATAGTCACTTGCCCCTTTTCCTCCTCGGAGCTCTCGTCAGCTGCAGGGGACACTTTCTACAACAACCTATCAGTTCAGTTCAGTTCAGTTGCTCAGTCGTGTCCGACTCTGCGACCCCATGAATCGCAGCACGCCAGGCCTCCCTGTCCATCACCAACTCCCGGAGTTCACTCAGACTCACGTCCATCGAGTCAGTGATGCCATCCAGCCATCTCATCCTCTGTCATCCCCTTCTCCTCCTGCCCCCAATCCCTCCCAGCATCAGAATCTTTTCCAATGAGAACTCTTCGCATGAGGTGGCCAAAGTACTGGAGTTTCAGCTTTAGCATCATTCCTTCCAAAGAAATCCCAGGGCTGATCTCCTTCAGAATGGACTGGTTGGATCTCCTTGTAGTCCAAGGGACTCTCAAGAGTCTTCTCCAACACCACAGTTCAAAAGCATCAATTCTTCAGCGCTCAGCCTTCTTCACAGTCCAACTCTCACATCCATACATGACCACAGGAAAAACCATAGCCTTGACTAGCCGGACCTTGGTTGGCAAAGTAATGTCTCTGCTTTTGAATATGCTATCTAGGTTGGACATAACTTTCCTTCCAAGGAGTAAACGTCTTTTAATTTCATGGCTGCAGTCACCATCTGCAGTGATTTTGGAGCCCCAAAAAATAAAGTCTGACACTGTTTCCCCATCCATTTCCCATGAAGTGATGGAACCGGATGCCATGATCTTCGTTTTCTGAATGTTGAGCTTTAAGCCAACTTCTTTCACTCTCCACTTTCACTTTCATCAAGAGGCTTTTTAGTTCCTCTTCACTTTCTGCCATAAGGGTGGTGTCATCTGCATATCTGAGGTTATTGATATTTCTGCCGAAAATCTTGATTCCAGCTTGTGTTTCTTCCAGTCCAGCATTTCTGGGGCAATTACAAGGTTCACCTGTGGGACTATTTTATGGGTCAGCAGGGCCCCAAATCGTTGTGTTTTGTTCACTAAGATCCCAGGCAGGGTCCATTTGACTCAGGGACAAACATCTACTGAAACAACACAGGTTTATTCCCTGCACTGTGTCACACAGGAACGGAAACTGGGGCCAATTTTGTAAGCCCCAATCCATCAATAGATATGGAACTTTCAGGAAGTTCCATTCAGGAAGAAGGGTTGGGGGAGGCTCACAGGCCCCTGTCTCCCCAGAGACCCTTCCTGCT
Source organism: Bos javanicus (assembly GCF_032452875.1). Lineage (NCBI taxonomy): Eukaryota > Metazoa > Chordata > Mammalia > Artiodactyla > Bovidae > Bos > Bos javanicus. The sequence goes on along the minus strand of NC_083880.1, from coordinate 67,004,051 downwards.
CAGGACTCATGGTGGATAAGAAGCACAGAAGGCTGGAGGATCAGAGGGAGAAGACTGGGTGATGCCTCCTGCCCCCAGATGCTAGGGGTGAGAAGGCAGAGGTTGAGTCCCTGGGAGACTGGCTTTGTCTCCTTGTGGCACAGGGTGGGTCTGCAAGGAGCATCATCAGTGGAAGTGAGAGGGGGAGGGGTAAGTGGATGATGGATGGATCGATGGACAGATGAGTGGATAGATGAGTGATTAGATTAGATGGTTGGGACAGAGGAACAGCTAGAGGGATGTCTGGGTTTTGCTACAGAGACAGTGTGGTATGTCTGTCTTTGCGGGTGTGTCTGCATGTCTGTACATGAGGCCGTGTCCCGCTCCCAGGATCTGCACCTTTGTGTGTCTCTAGGTGCCCCAATCTGATTTTGTGTCCACCTCTGACAGTGTGTTGTCTGTGTGTGTCTGGGAGCTGAGTGCCTCCGGACACCTGCTTATTTCTGTGTGGTTCTCAGTGGGTACCTGTCCAAGTGTGTCCGGCTGTGTCTACGTACAGGCATGTCACTGATTTTACGTCCATGTCACCAGCTGTGTGTGTCCAGGTTCATCTGCTGTATCTGTCTGTCTGTCTGTGTGTCCACATCCTTAGGTCTCCATGAGTCTGTATCTGAGGATGTGTGTGTCTTCTTCATCCCGGGTCTGACCTAACTGTGGGTCCATGTCTGTGTATCCAGGTATGCCTGTGTGTCTTGATGCAACAGTGTGTCTGTATGTGTGTGTGTGTTTCTGTATCCAGGTGTCTCTGTCACCCAAGATCTGACTTTGTGTATCCAAGTCTGTCTGAGTGTCCTGGCTTGTGTTGCCTGTGGCTGTTGTCCCAGCCCTGCGCTCGTGTCTGCTTCCCCAGAGGGCGCCCTTGCCCAGCCCTCTCCCTTCCTCCCTGGGCTCCTGCCTCCCAAGGCGCCCCTGCCGGCTGGTGGAAAGCACGTGGGCCCAGACCGGGCAAAGCCGGCCTCGCCGGGCCCCGCCTTCCCGCGCGGCCCCGCCCCCAGCCCGCCCCTAAGCGGGCTATAAGTTCACTTCGCGCTCAGCCCCTGCATTGCCCGCCGCCAGTGGTCTGCACTTGAAGTGTCCTGCCACCAGTCCGAGGAGCACAGCCACCACCTGACCATGGCCGAGGGTGAGTATCAGAGTCAGGGGTGCCGCCACCGCGCAGGGTCCCCGGGGTCCAGGGGCCAGCCATCTCTCCCTAGTCTCGGTGGTCCCACCGGTGCAGTGGGGGTCAGGACCCGGCTGGACTCAATCCCTAAGCCCCCGATTTGGAGCACAAACAGGAGGGCTGGGCTGGATGAGAGGTGCCCGGCCCCCAGTTCTGGCTCTGCTTGGGACCTCAGTTTCCCCATCCCCAGGGCATATCCATTAACCCCTGCCTCCCTGGATCAGATGAGGCAGTGGACCACGAAGGCGTGTTCTAAACCGTAAGGTACCTTGTTCACCGACCTCTGTCACTTGTCCTCAGTCAGTCAGTGGGGCCTGGCTCCCTGCTTCGTGCTGGGCACGAAGCTGTGCAGAGAATGCGGTCCCTGGCCTCAGGGACTGAGTTTTGGTTAGTCCCTCATGGTGTGTAGGCCAATCCTGGCTGTCTCCTTGGTCTCAGCGGATGGAGGGGAGCTCCTAGCATCCAGTGGAGGAGAGGCCTGAGAACAGGCTTGCTCTCGCAGGCTGCCTCAAAGTGCTGCATCCCCTGTCCTTGGCCACTGGTTGAGTCTCGGTTTCCCATCCTGTAAAACATGGACAGTAACTCCAGCCACTGGTACATCTGTGAGGAGAGGAACGGAGAAGGAGCTCAATTCACTTCCTACCTGTCCCCCTCCACCCACACACACACACTTGGGCAGGGCTACCATTTCAGAGGCAAGATTTCTATGATGGGGGGCGAGCCTGCACTAATGCAGCTGTGCTCAGCACCCTGGCTGACTCTTGGGTCAAGTCCATTTGGAGGTGGCCTTGGCACCACCGCAGCCCCCAGAAAGGAGGGGGGCAGAGGGGACATTGGAGGGGCACATGGGGCAGATGGAGCGGGAATGAGTGGGAGGAACCATGGACGTGCCCGACCGGCTGTGCGTTCTCCGGCCACCTTTGTCCCTCTCTGGGACCCAGCTCCCCAGCACATGTGACCGAAAGCCAGCTAGGTGGCCGCTTGTGTCCAATGCAGTTTCTCATCCCTGTTCCCAAGAGTGGGGCTCAGTAGGGCCGGGGGACCTGGAGTGGCCAGTTATGATGAGCCCCCTGCCCCATTGCCAGAGTGGCCACTTCCTACAGGGGTCCCAGTGGCCTGGAAGACCTCAGGTCCTTTCTTGGTACAGAAATCCTAGATCCTGGTGTTTCTGCACCTCTAGAGCTGGGCATAATTTCTGGGAATCCTTCACACAATTAGCATGAGACAGCAGCCCATTTGCCCCACACCAGGGTCTGACGATCTCTCTAAGGTCTCCCATGGGGACAACAAATTTCAGAGGCGAGATGCCTATGATGGGGGATGTGCGTGGACTAATGCTGCTGGACGCAACACCCGAAGCCTCTTTGCCGCGTCAGCTCTCTGGAATTGCAGTTTTCCTTCTTCACCCCAGGAAGCCAGCAGGAAGTTCTTCCTTGTGGCTAGTGGAGGTCTCTCCTGCTGTGATCCCAGGGGCCTCACCTTCCTCCCAGGTCTCCTCCCAGGTGTGAAACAACGCAGGATGTGGGTGGGGGATGGACAGCAGATCCTGAGCTGTGAGTGAGGTGGTTACCAGGCTGGGCTCCAGACTCTACAGCCTTGGATTCTGGATTCAAATCCCCAGGCTTGGTCTTGCGCTTGCCATGAGACCTGGGGCCGCATAATGTCCCTACAAAGTGAAGATAGTGATAGTAGCTGTGTCTGATGCAAAGAACCCACTCATTGGAAAAGACCCTGATGCTGGGAAAGATTGAAGGCGGGAGGAGAAGGGGACGACAGAGGATGAGATGGTTGGATGGCATCACTGATGCGATGGACATGAGTTTGAGTAAACTCTGGGAGTTGGTGATGGACAGGGAAGCCTAGCATGCTGCAGTCCATGGAGTCACAAAGAGTGGGACACGACTGAGCAACTGAACTGAACTGGGCAGTTGTGGTTTAAGTGAAGATAACCCACGTCAAAGTCCTTGGCAGTCACTGGGCAATTTGCGCCTTGTTTAGAGGATGTTCAGTGGCGGGAGGAAGGAGAACTGCGTGGATGACCCCATGGGAGGACCCACTTGCTAGGTGACTTCGCCAGTCCCTGCCTCGGGGCCTCACTGGGAGAACTTACTCTCAAGGGCCCCATAGCTCTGGGAGTCCTGCCTTGCCCATTCTTCCGACCCTACTGTCCCCCTAATCTTGACCTTGATTATGTCAGATTGAGCTTGCCAAGGTTATGAGACTTCTGCTTTCCTTAGCCCCTCACTGTCCCTACTTTGGCCTTCAGCTCCTTCAGAAATTATAAACAGAACTTTCACATATCAAACTTTTGCTCTGGGCTAAGCCCTTGAATCTTCAGAAAAGGAGGCACAGAGAGGGAGAGACACCTGCTAAGGATCACACAGCAGTACATCCAAACTGAAACCTAGGTCCTGAAGACTCTCAAACTCCTGTCATTAAAAAAGAAATTTTATTGTAGAGAATATTGTGCACATATAAAAGTAGAGAGAATAGTGTAATAAATGCCTGCGTTCTCATCACCCAGTCTCAGCCACCACCAACTTACAGCTACTGCTGCTTCCTGCCCCTTCATCACTGCCTTCTCCATTATTTGAAAGCAAATCCCATACATCGGGCTTCCCTTGTAACTCAGCTGATAAAGAATCCACCTGCACTGTGGGAGACCTGGGTTCAATCCCTGGGTTGGGAAGATCCCCTGCAGAAGGGAGAGGCTATGCACTCCAGTATTCTGTCCTGGAGAATTCCATGGACTACAGTCCATGGGGTCGCGAAGAGTCGGACATGACTGAGCGACTTTCACTTTCACTTCACTTCCCATACATCACATCTGTAAATATTTCAATATTTCTCTCCAATGAATAAGGACTCCTTGTTAGACATGAATAAAAAATTCCTTAATATCACCATTTTCTATCAGTGTTCAAATTGCCAATTGTATGTGATAAATAGTTTTTAAAATCAAAATCCAAGTAAGGCTCATACAGCACAGTGGGTTATAATGTGCCTTAGGTTTCTTTTAGTCTACCCCCTTCAACTTTTTTTTCTTGTCTTTTTTCTTGATTTCTTTCTGTTTTGCAATTTATTGGTTAAAGGAACCAAATACTTTGCTTGTAGTTTCCCAGAGTATGAATTTTGTTGATTGAGTGCAGGTCCTGGGACTTCCCAGGTGGTTCAGTGGATAAACAATCCACCTGCAATGTAGGAGATGTAGGTTCGATCCCTGGGGCAGTAAGATCCCCTGGAGGAGGGCATGGCAACCCACTCTAGTATTCTTACCTGGCAAGTTGCATGGACGGAGGAGCCTGGCAGGCTATAGTCCATAAAATTGCAAAGAGTTGGACATGACTGAAGCAACTGAGCACCCATGCGTGTCCTGGTCCTAAATTTAATGACTTCCTCAGTCCTCTGTATTTCCTGGAAATTGAAAATTAAACCTAAAAGGCAAAGCCCGTGTAACTAACCAATACCAAATATCACCCCACTTTTTACCAAAAGAACCCTCCAGTCACAATAGACTAGCCCATGTCTAGAAGGTGCTTTATTATGTGCAAGGCACTGGGCTTAATGGCTCACAGCCAACCTGGATCCTACTGTCTCTCACTGTGGACTCAGGTGGGGAAAGTGAGGCCCAGAAGAGCTGAGTCGCCGGAGGGCCACCGCTAGGAGGTGGCAGAGCCTTCCCCACCTGCCCCAGTGTCCACAACCTGTGATTAAGGGTTGGAGAGGATTTCCCTGGTGGTTCAGTTAGAACGCTGAGCTTCCACTGCAGCAGGCCTGGGTTCAATCCCAGGTCAGGGAACTAAGATCCCGCAAGCAGTGTGGCATGGCCAAAAAAAAAAAAAAAAAAGAACTGGGGACATTTAGACCTGGTTAACTTCTGCACGACAGGGCAGTTGAGGGTTGGGAGGGCCCTGAACACCACATGTCCAGGGAGCCTGGGGCACACAGCTGGCTGTGAGATGGAACCTTGGCTCAAGCCCCTCACTGTCTTCACAGAGCTGGTCCTGGAGAGATGTGACCTGGAGCTGGAGGCCAATGGCCGTGACCACCACACAGCTGACCTGTGCAGGGAAAGGCTGGTAGTGCGGCGGGGCCAGCCCTTCTGGCTGACTCTGCACTTTGAGGGCCGGAACTATGAGGCCAGCGTGGACAGCCTCACCTTCTGTGCTGTGACTGGTGAGTACTACCCTCCACCCCTTCCCGTTCTGATTTCATTGTCCCCTGCAGACCATGGGAAAGGTGACGCCATTCCTCCTCCTGGGAAGAAATTCCTGAGAAATTCTCAGGAATTCCCCTGAGAAATTCCCAGCAGTCACTGCCCCGTTTTACAGATGAGAGAACTGAGGTCCAGAGAGTGGAGGGATGTCATCCCACACCACTCAGCTTTATAGACAAGTCTGTGATTCTGGGTGCCTGGCTTCCTGACGACCTGTTATCACCAGGGTTGGGTATGCGGGGGTCGGGGGCGGCGTTTGCTAGCACACAGGTCCATCGAGATCCTGCCTGCCTTTTCCCACATCCAGACAATTTTCTAATTATCAACAGCTTCTTCTCCAAACCCACACAACCTAACCAGGCCTCTGGGATCAGACCCAAAGGGAGTCTGGGTGGTGGAGAGAACCCAGCTTTCTCTAGCTTTCTGAGCGGGCAGTTTTGTGTTTCCGTAGTTCTTTCTCTAAGCATCAGGAGGCTGCCTCAGACTCACAGACTTGGATTCTGGTGTGGACCAGACTGCCTGCCCACTGTGTGACTTGGGCAAATTACTTAGCCTCTCTGAGCTAAAGCACTCCTAAGGTAAAAAGCCTAACATGAGGGAGTGCCCTGCAGATGTTCACAGCAGTTGCTGATCTTGCTCCAGGGACTCTAGTGATGGGTGAAGGGACATTGAGGCCCCAGCAGCCCATCCCCAGATACCCAATGCCCAGTCATCTTTGTTTGCCATACCCAGAAAGTGACCTTAAACGCCACTGGGTTTGGCTTCTGGTGGGAACCACTCCCTTGAGGTCAGCGAGGGGCCACCTGGCTGGGACTCTGGCCCAGGGGTGGGAAAGGCCAGCTCTAGCTCTTTCTGAGGTCTCTGAGGCCAGAGAGCAAGCAGGCTGAGGCTTGTATTACCTGGGCGGCCGTTTGATAAAGCTTATCACAGTGCCTGCAGACCCACTACGGATATCCCCTCCATCCCTTTCCTCCCTCCCCTTTCCCTTCTGGCAGGGACACACCTACTAACCAGGGCATCCCCCCCGCACACACCCACACCCAGCAGCCTTGGGGTTCATGCTATAGACCTGAGGGCCCTCTGGCAAGTTTTCGATTTTTCCAGTCTCAGTTTCCCCTTCTGTAAAGTGGAAGCCTGAATCTATGGAACTTAAGGGCTGGGGGTGGTGCCCTGAGAAGAGTCAGGCTTGGGCTGGAGAGAATCACATCTGTGGTGTAAGTATACTTATCCAGAATCCTTCTGTTCTGAATGCATAACTAGCCCCCATTTTACAGATGGGAACACTGAGGCTCAGAAAGGTCCATTTACTTGCTCAGATCGCACAGCAGGATTCAAACCCTGACCCCAGAGTTGAGGCTTTTTGTTGCTGTGATCTAAGAGCAGAGACATCTACTTGCTCACCACAAGGGCCTGCTGGCCTTGGTTTTATTCTTCTGTGAAATAGATGGTTGTTGAATTGCTGGTATGGGAATTTCCCACCTTTTTTCCCCTTCTTTCACTCTCAAGGTATCTTATTTCTTCTTCCTTCTTTTCCATTTGTCTAGGCAGCCTGGTGCTAGATAATGAGGCCCCTAGTTCAGGGTTGGGACCGCAACGGGAGGCAGGCAGGCAGCCTTCTTACCCCAGCAACTAATCTCTGTTCTCTGGTCTCTGCCAACCTATCTCAAGCCATCACCAACCTGCCCTGCTAACTTCCGCAGCCCCCAGGGCAGCCATAGAAGGCAATGTATTTCTGGGTGCTCTTGACTTCCCTGTCTGAGCTACCAGGACCCTCCCGTGGGCTGAAGAAGCTGAGGGACAATGCCAGGAAGCCAGGCTTCCCACCTCAAGGCCTAGCTTGAGTCAGCCTCTGGCCAAGCCTGGCCCAGGCACCCTGCTTTGGTGTTAGAACATTCTAGCCTGTGATCCGCTTCTCCTACCTCTTCAGGGAAACTGAGGCCCAGAGAGGGGAGAGAGCTGGTGAAGGTCACCCAGTGAATGGAGTGTGTGGCCTGATGCCACCATGCCCAGATGCTGAGCGTCTCACCCTGACACTTCAAGGCCGGACAGGCCTGTTGTGGGGTACAGACCACAGCAGACAAGCACCATCCTTGTTATGGACTAAAGCTCTACTTCCCCCACAAGGGAGGCCAGGGTTTGAGGGTGGAGGGGTAACAGTGAGGTCAGCCTGGAACAGTGAAAAGAACCCTTATGAGGCTAATAGCAGGCTTGACTCTGGAAGCCTCCCCTCATCCACCCCACCCAGCCCCTCACTGCTGTGGTTAGGATAGAGGCCAGGACCCCTCAGGTCTCCAGGGTCATTTATGCCCAGTGTGATCTCTGTGGAGCCTCTGGCTCCACAGAGAGTACCGCATGGAACCGCAGCCAAGGAATTTTCTAAGCCAGTTTACCTGAACAGTGGTGGGGTTGGGGGACAGCCCATCCTCATCCCATCCCCCAAGACCCCTCAGAAGAAAGGGGTGTGTGTGTGTGTGTGTGTGTGTGTGTGTGTACAAGGCTGCCACAGGACAGAGAGCAAGTGTTTCTTGGCTGGTCCCCAAGGGCGGTGTGTCAGTGGTGACAGTGACTATGGGACCCAGCCCAGCCTGTTACTGTGGAAACCAGAACATTGATCATCCCAACAGAGTCTCTTCTGAGAATGAAAAGATTATGAATAAAAGAATTATGCTGGGACCACTGGCATGAAAGGGTTTCCCTGGTAACTCAGTGATAAATAGTCTGCCTGCAATGCAGGAGATGTGGGTTCAATCCCTGGGTCAGGCAGATCCCCTGGAGAAGCAAATGGCACCCACTCCAGTATTCTTGCCTGGGAAAACCCATGGACAGAGGAGCCTGGCAGGCTATAGTCCATGGGGTTACAAAAGACTTACCACCTAAACAACAGGCATAAAATGGGACTATCCTGGGAAAACTAGAATGTATGGTCACCCAAACCTTATCACTCTCAGCCCTGGTTTCCATATCTGTGAAGTGATGCAATTGAGCTAGGCAATTACTACATTCCACTGCAGTCTCAAAATCTGTTATTTGGTATGAGAACTCTGATTTGTAATGGTCTTGTTGGATGACATTGAGGATAGCTCATGTTTACTGCAAAATTAGTATATGCTGGGCACCCCACTCCAGTACTCTTGCCTGGAAAATCCCATGGATGGAGCCTGGTAGGCTGTAGTCCGTGGGGTCGCTAAGAGTCGGACACGACTGAGCGACTTCACTTTCACTTTTCACTTTCATGCATTGGAGAAGGAAATGGCAACCCACTCCAGTGTTCTTGCCTGGAGAATCCCAGGGATGGGGGAGCCTGGTGGGCTTCTGTCTATGGGGTTGCACAGAGTCGGACACGACTGAAGCGACTTAGCAGCAGCAGCAGCAGCAGTCACTGCTTTAAATGCTTTCTATGAACTCTCACCAATTCCTCTAAACGGCATTTAGAAGGTGGTAGTGACAGTAGTAAATAATTAACTATTACTTATGAGTGCTTACTGCGTGCCAGGCACCTTGTAATGTGCTTTACAAGCCTCAGCTTCTTTAAGTCTCACGATGACCTTATGAGGAGGTGCTGCAATTGACCCCATTTTACAGATGAGGAAACTGGGGCACAAAGAAACGAAATAGCTTGTCCAAGGTCACAGAATCAGACCTGGAATCAAACCTTTCCAGGAATATAGTCTAAGCCTGTTTTTGTCTTTGATGAGAAAATTGCAGATCAGAGAGGTCTCATGACTTAGCCGAGGTCACACAGCACTCCAGGTCTCATTGGGGGAAACCAGACTCAGGCTGGCTCTTGGGCCCCAGTGCTGCCCAATTCCTCCCCTAAATGCTAACTCTGGAAGACAGGGAGTGTTTAAAGGACAGCTGGCTCCTGGCACTCAAGGCCCCAGAGGCCGACATCATGCCTGTTAGTTCATAGTTATATTTGGGCCCGGGTGTGGGCGGGGCTGGCAGGTAGCCCCTTACTGGGCAGGCCCCGTACTGTCAGCGGTGGACGGCAGAGTGGCAGGGAGGGAGATGGAAGAGTAAACAGAAACCCTCCCGGGCAGCTGCCCAACCAGGCAGAGAAAGTTCTGTTTCTTCTCTCCACCACCCAAGTCCAGAAGGGGGGACCGGCCCCGCTCGCCCTCCCTATGACTCAGACCTCCCTGCAAAATCTGGGCCCTGCCCTCCCCCCGAAAAAGAGCCAGTTGGAGGCAGGCCCTCAGCACACTGAGACCTGAGACACTATCCTCCCAACTGGGGAAACCTCCCCTTTGGGAATGAGAGACAACGTGGAGACCTGGGCCCAAATGCTGACTTTGCCACAGACCCCTGGAACATTCTTGGAAGAGCCCTTCTCTCTGAGCCTCGGTTTTTCCACCTGTACAAGGGGTCTCGGGGGAAGCAGGAAGTGCCAAGGGCGCTTGGTAAAGTGTCAGAGGCTGTAGGGAGGTGAGGGATGGTTCTGGCTCTTCAGAGTTGCCTGTGGAGATACAGAGGCCAAGAGGTGGAGGGGGCTTTGGGGAGACAGACACCTGGATCTACAATGGCCAGCACCCTCTGCTAGCCAGGAGCAAGCAGGCTCTCAGACAGGCCCCACTGGCCACTTCAGAGGACTGAGGTCCCATTTTACTCAGAGTCTGGGCTTCTTTTTCTGAAAGAGAAAGCAGGATGCCAGCAGGTAAAGGATTTAAGTGGGAATGGAGGACCGTTGGGGAGTACCTTGCCTCATTCCTGGCCATTTTACAGATGGGCAAACTGAGCCCAGAGAGGAGGCTATTCTTGCTCAAAGTCACACCAGTCCAGAACAGTGTCACTGTGACCCTGTCCCAGGCCACGCCGTCCCCTCTCCCAGGAGACTGAGGACGTGCTGTGTGCCTGCCACTTTTTGTGCATTCCCACAAAACCAGCCTGTGCATTTTGGAGCCCAGTCCCCAGATGAAGAAGCCAAGGCTCAGAGAGATGAAACCACTCCTCCAAGTTCCTTCTGGGAACTTGGGAACTTCTCACACCCAGGCCCAGGACACCCCCCAGGCGTGCACTCTGCCCCTGCCAGGCTTGGTGCTCACCCTCCCTCACCACCCCCAGCTCATGGCCCACTGCTTTCTTCCTCTGCAGGCCCAGACCCCAGTGAGGAGGCCGGGACCAAGGCCCTCTTCAGGCTGTCCGATGCTACGGAGGAGGGGGCCTGGGCAGCGGTGGCAGCGGACCAGCGAGACAGCACCCTCTCGCTGCACCTCAGCACCCCGGCCAATGCCCCCGTTGGCCATTACCGCCTCAGCTTGGAGGCCTCCACTGGCTACCAGGGCTCCAGTTTCATGCTGGGTCAGTTCACCCTGCTCTTCAACAGCTGGTGTCCAGGTGAGCTGCACTCTATCCACGGGCAGGATGGGGAGATGGGCAGGGCTGGACCCACCCATGGGAACCACGTGGTGGCAGGGGGGTGGTGGGCGGAAGATGGGGCAGCAGAGACATCCAGGTGGACTGAGTGAGTTTCTAGCCTCCCAAGATTTTGTGATGTCAGAACTCTCATTATTCCCATTTATAGAGGTGGGGACAGGCTCACAGAAGCAAAATGACTTGCCTCAGTCTACACAGCTACCAGGGCTTCCCTGGTAGCTCAGAGGGTAAAGAATCCACCTGCAATGTGGGAGACTCTGGTTTGATTCCTGGGTTGAGGCTACCCACTCCAGTATTCTTGGGCTTCTCTGGTGGCTCAGATAGTAAAGAATCCACCTGCAATGCAGGAGACCTGGGTTCGACCCATAGGTTGGGAAGATCCCCTGGAGGAGGACATGGCAACCCACTCCAGTATTCTTGCCTGGAAAATTCCATGGACAGAGGAGGGTGATGGGCTAAGAGTCATGGTGTTGCAAAGAGTCAGACACAACTGAGCGACTGAACACAGCTACAAAGGGATCCCACCTTGCCTGGAGGTGGCCTGGGTTCAGAGCCCCATTCAGGAAAGGACTGTCCAGTGGAGGCCCAGGGCCATGGCCTCATACCTGGTTCTATTTTGTGAGGCTCTGTTTTAAATCTCACCAAATTGGCTTGGGGAAGGGAAGCAGGGAGATGGAGGGATGGGGTACCCAGAAGAGGTGGGCAGGAGCAGTTTGGCCACCTAAGTGCTCCTTATACACTCTTTTATTTTTTTTAATAAATTATCACTATCACCATTTTTTTTAAAACTTCTCTTTTGATTTCTATTTTTAAAATATATCTTTATTTATTTATTTTTGGCTGTGCTGGGTCCTTGTTGCTGTGAGGCTAGTTTCTCTAGTTGCAGTGAGCAGGGGCCACCCTTTGTTGGGGTGCCTTCTCATTGCAGTGGCTTGAAGCACAGGTTCTAGGCGTGCGGGCTTCAGTAGTTGCTTCACTGCAGCACGGGGGCCCCATAGTCGCAGCCCTCAGAGTCTGTAGAGTGCAGGCTCGGGAGTTGCGGTGCACAGGCTTAGTCGTCTCATGGCAGGTGGGATTTTCCCGGACCTTTACCACGGAGCCGCCAGGGAGGCCCCTTTATACACTTTTTTAATGGTTGCTCTCAACAACCCCCAGGGGCAGAGATTAGCATCCTTGTTTTACAGACAGGAAACTGAGGCTTAGAGATAAGTGGCTTTTGGCAGCTCCTTCAAGAAGTAAGTTGGCGGATGCCGGACAAAACCAGAGAATCAGGGAAAGGGCTGAGTCTGTCTTGAGCAGGAAAGAGGAGGGGATCACAAAGAGTCCATGGGGTCGCAAAGAGTCAGACACGACTGAGCAACTAACCCTACTACTGCTGCTTATACCTAGCCAGGCAGAGAGAGGGGCCATGTGGGCAGGCCCAGCTTGGTGATGGACTTGCCTCCTCGAAGCCCGGCCCCAGAACAGAAATTCTGGCCTCCTACTGGGCCAGACCGGACCTCCAGACCACCAGCCTCCTACTGAGCCACCGCTTTATTTATTTATTTTTCTTCTCCATTTGGGGGCATTTTCTTTGAACAGAAAGATTTTTTATTTTCTCTTTTATATACTTTGGCTGTTCTTTCTTTTTTTCATTTCATTTTGGCTGTGCTGGGTCTTCCTCGTTGCACGGGTCTTCTCTAGTTGCGGAGAGTGGGGGCTACTTTCTATTCATAGTTTGCAGTGCGTGGGCTTTTCACTGAGGTGGCTTCTCTTATTGTGGAGCACGGGCTCTAGGCTCACTGGCTTCAATAGTTGTGGCTCCTGGGCTCTAGAGCACCGGCTCAGTAGTTGTGGCACACGGGCTCAGTTGCTCCCCGGCATGTGGGGTTGTCCCGGATCAGGGAGCAAACCCCTGTCTCCTGCATTGGCAGGTTGATTCTTTACCACTGAGCCACCAGGGAAGCCCTGGCTTTTATTTTTAATTATAACAGTAAGATATGAGAACTCCCTCTTTATAAAAGCTTCAAGCACTACAGAGAGATAGCCTCCCATCCTTCACTCCCCTCCTTAGGAAACACCATTATTAGCTGTCTCGGGAGGGGTTATCTCCTTAGATTCAGTGTTTGTGTCTGGAGACATCGCTGTATTTTTTTTTCTTCCAGTTTTATTGAGATATAATTGACCTACACCACTGTATAAGCTTCAGGTGTACAGCATAATGATTTGACTTACATGCATCATGAAATGATTATCACAATAAGTTTAGTGAACATCCATCATCTCATATACATACAAAATTAAAGCAAAAAATATTTTCCTTGTGGTAAGAACTCAGGATTTATTCTCTTAAGAATGTTCATATGTAACATACAGCAGTGTTAATTATATTGATCATGTTGTAGAAGACATCATTGCATTATGGATTTCCCTGTCTTAAACATTAAAGAATCCCCATTGTATACATCAGCCTGCAATTTGGGATTTTTTTTTTCTCCCTCTACCGTCTTGAGGCTCTTTCTGCATCAGTTTGCACACGTCTGCTCATCGCTTGTTGTTGTTTTGTTTTTGTTTTGTTTATTTATTTGGCTGCACCAGTCTTAGTGGTAGCCTGCAGGATCTTCAGTCTTTGTCGTGGCATGCAGAATCTTAAGTTGTGGCACGCAAACTCTTAGTTGCAGCATGTAGGATCTTATTCCCCGAACAGGGATCGAACCTGGGTCCCTTGCATTGGAAGTGCAGAGTCTTAGCCACTGCACCCCCAGGAAAGTCACTGTTCATCCTTTTTAAGAGCTGCAAGTGTCCCGGGCCTTGCCATCTGGCTCCCATCCACAGACATGAGTTGGTTTCCTATGGCTTATCACAGGGAGGAGTTTCCTTGCTCACATGCCCTGTGGCCACACAGAATGGTTTCTCAGGACAGAAGTGGCCTTGCTGGTCACAGTGTCTGCTCATTTTGATTTTAATCAGTGTGAACTTACAGGTAGTTGGCAACCCTGCCCCTGGGGCAGACACTTGGCAGTGCCCCTCCCCAACCCCATCACCGTGGGGTTTCAGAGTTCAAGGAACGGGCAGTGAGGTTCTAGGGGATGACCCCTCCCTGTGGCCTTGCCTCTTCCCTGCCCAGAGGGATGGGGTGGCAGCCAGCCAAGCACCACAATGACTAAAGGGACCAACATCCCAGAGAGGGGGTGGGCTGGAAATGTGGAGATAGGAAGTTGGGCTGAGTTGGGGTGTGGAGCGCTAAGGGAGGAAACTGCTCTCCCTCTTGGGGGAGAGGGCAACATCTGCCCATGACCTGGGGGCCTCTGGTCCCTGAGTTCCAGCATAGTCAGGATCCCAAGTGAGCATCCCCAAGACCTCCATCTTTACCAGCCAGAGACCTGAGTGGGGACATCGTAGTCCCAGCCTCCTGGGCTGAGGTGGGGACAGTTCAACATGTGCTGACCCTCCCACTGGATGGGGAAATAGCACGGCCTTTTCTTTCTCTCAGATTCTTTCTCCCACGCCACCAGCTGATTTGCAGCCACATAGCTCGTTTATCTGAAGACCGGTGTTCATTGCGCAATCGCCCAAGCCTCCTGGCAGGATGCATAAGGTGCTCAGCCACTTTCACATTTGTTTTCCTCCAGGCGGTGCAGGCGGGGGCTGCCTGCCTGTTGCTGTAGAGGGGCCCAGGGGTCTGAGGGGCCAGGCAGCTGCTTCCCCAGGCACTGGACACGTTTCCCCAGGCTGATTTCAGTAGGCACGCTGCCTGGGCCCACCATACTCTTAGGGACCCGCGAAAATGTGTTAATTTCTTTTAAAATCAGAAGACCAAGAAAAAAAAGAGGTTCAGGCCAGAGAATATGTTTTAACACATAATATTAATTTATTTGGGCTTCCCTGCTGGCTCAGAAGACAAAGAATCCTCCTGCCAATGCAGGAGACCTGGGTTCAATCCCTGGGTTGGGAAGATCCAACGTTATACAAATGCAGTCAAAAAATATATTACAAAAAGATTTTCTTTAATGGAGGAAGGAGCCCATAAAGGCAAAAATGCCTAGGACTGATCAAAGCCATATGATGGCTCTGGATTTCCCCTTCCCAGCCTTAATTTCTTCACTTTTGTGAGTGGGAATTGGAAAAGTTGGACTAACCTTTGCCCTCCAGCTGGTCCCACCGCCTCAGGCCCTCTTCTGTCGTCTAGAGCCACAGGGAACTAAGTATCGTCCATTTTCCAGCAGCTGCACCGCTCATCTCTCTAGTCCTCTGCTTAGAATGTCATCAAGGCAACCTTCAGATGCCACCTGACCCCCAAGCTGGACAGATCTTCTCCCTCTGAGTTGCGGCAACCTTGCGTTGACTTTCTCGGAATCATGCTCCTTCCTCACACCGCCTCGGGGCTTCAGCTTGCAAAGCACCTTCCTGTTCTGTGATCACATTTGACCCTCAGGAAACACAGTCAGGTGGCAGGAGAAGTGACCTGCCCAGAGTCATACAGCAAAAATCCCCTACTCAGAGCTAGGGGATTCCTGACTGCTGGCCCCTGTCAGTGCTCCTCTGTCTCTTGTGCTGGTGTGATTTTCCCATCCGTAAAATATTCTCGAGCCTCAGTTTTGCCATCTGTAAAATGGGGCTTCCAAGGATATCTTCCACGTGAAGCTTTGGTGGAGGTTAAACAAGTTAACTTATGTCATTACATTTATCACAGGTCCTGTCAGGTGGCAAGTGTTGGATAAAAGACAGCCATTGTTATCACCAACTGATAATACTTTATCTTACTGGTGTGAGATTATTACTTAATGATTAGTTTTTCTGACTAAAAGAGAGAATGGCCTCAGGGAAGCTGCCCTGGCCCTGAAGGGTTGGCACCCCAGCTGCCATGTCTGTGGGGAACCTGGGCCTTGCCAGATGCCGAGTTGAGGCCTTTTCCTTTTTACCCACAGCGGATGCTGTGTACCTGGACTCAGATGAGGAGCGGCAAGAATACGTCCTTACCCAGCAAGGCTTCATCTACCAGGGCTCAGCCAAGTTCATCAAGAACATACCTTGGAATTTTGGGCAGGTAGGGCCACACTCTGCCCCTCCTAACCATCTCTGGCTTGCTGTGAGCTGGGCCCTGGGTCTGAGACAAAATCAGAAAGTGTAAGCAAGGTCTCAGAGTCACCCACCCCATGCTGTCAAGGATTCAAGGGCTCTGAAATGGCTGGAGGCTCAGAGAGGGCCCAGGCCAGGCCTGAGGTCACACAGCAAAGGACGGCCCTGTGCACTGTGGGAGCGGCAGCTCTGGATTCAAGGTGGGAGAAAGTCAGAGAGCCTGTAGGAGCCGTGGGGCTGGCGAGCACTCCAGGAGGGAGGGAGCCATTCACAGCCATAGCAAAATAGTGGGCAGCCCTTGGAGAACACTGACTGTGCTAGGCATGTACTGAGAGGGGCTTTAAACCATTGTCTAAATTAGTGGTCCTCAAACTTGAATTATATGTCTAAATTGCCAGAAAATTTTGCGTTAAAATACACTTTTAACATATTGGTGTCCTCGGGAATAGCATGAGCAGAAAGCACAGAGGTGAGAAACTTTACTTTGTGCCTAAGAAGTGTCTTGCAGCCTGGTGAGCGCTTGCATGAGACGGGGCCCCAGGAGATGACCTGGGAGAAGCCCACAGTATCCAAGCTGTGAACAGCCCTGAATGTCAGGACAATGGCAATAGGGAGTCAAAGAATGAATGGGTCAAGCCAGGGGAGCTGCTCTAAGTCATGGAGGGAGGCCTGTGATGAGGCCTGATTTGGGACAAGGCCACAGACACAGAGAGCCGGGAACAGACGGGCGAGCCTTTGAATGTGACCGAAGTGGTCTGAGGGGTGGTGACAGGGAGAGATTTTGATAAAGACAGCACCTAAGCTGCAAGGATGAGAAGGTGTGAGTCACAGAGCGAGGGGCAGAGAGAACATTCCAAGCAAAGGAAACAGCATGTACAAAAGCCCTGGGGCAGAGTGAGTGTGGTTGAGAGGTGAGGTTAAGATGGGGTGGGACACCGATCATGAAGGGCCTTGCAGGCCACAGGGAGAAGTCTCCATCTTACTCTGGGTGCAGTGGAGATAAGAGCGATGAGATTAGATTTACATCTTTACAATTTATACTTTGGTTCCAATCAGCGCAGTGTGTAGGGGTGGGGGAGGAGGGACACTTATCAGCTCTGCGGGGTGAGTCAGGCTTTAGGGAAGTGAAGGTTTGGCTGTCGGGTAAGGGAGGGCAGCGGCTGGGCCTGAGGTGACTGAGGGCAGTCAAGCTCCAGGGACTCTGGGCTTACCTTCCACTCCAAGTTCCCAGGACCCCTGCCCGACCCCCTCCCCCCCGCCAAGTCTGGATGCAGGCACACCCCATCCCCTTTCTCATACACTCAGTCATCGTCCCATCGCACCCCGCCCCCCTTTCCTGGGCCAGGAAAGCTGGCACCACAGCAATGTGACTGACCCAACCCGAACCTCCAGGTGTGATGTGTGAGACAATGCACGGGGCTTCCCACAGCCGCTGGACTTAAAGGCAGGCTTCCTGGAGGAGGTGACGTCTCAGCTCCCTCATCCTCCTGTTCTTTCCTCTGACACAGTTTGAAGAAGGGATCCTAGACATCTGCCTGATGCTCCTGGACGTCAACCCCAAGTTCCTGAGGAATGCCGGCCGAGACTGCTCCCGCCGCAGTAGTCCGGTCTATGTGGGCCGGGTGGTGAGCGGCATGGTGAGTGAGCGCAGGCCCGCCTCAGGTGATAATGGAGACCAGGCCCTGGGCTGTCATGGTCGGGGAGACCTGGGAGATGGGTGAGTCTCAGCTAGGAGACCTTGTATTTAGACAGACAAGATGTACACAAATGAGGGTAAGGCCGTGTGGTCCCAGAAAGCAATTCATTCATTCACTCACCCAGAAAGTATTTATCAAGTGCTACCCATGTCCCAGGCACCAGGGAAAAGCGGGTGGAAGACATGAATGGTCTCTCACTTCCTAGAGCTTCCATTCTAGGGAGTGTGAGAGAAGACGGGAGTTAACCACAGGATCATGTGAGCGCCCAGTCATGTTGCAATGCGCTCTCAAAGGGGCCAGACGTGTGATAGTGTCTGACCACAGGGTGCAACCCCAGTGGAGGACTGGGGGACTTCCCTAAGTGATGATTCTTGAGCTGATGTAACTGAGAGGAGAAGAGCGTCCCATGCAGAGGGGACCGCTTGTGCACAGGTTCCCCGAGGAGGGATGACTGGCAGATTTGAGGAGCAGAAAGGAGGCCAGGGTGAGCGGAGCGGAGAGCAAAGGGGCAGGGGGCCGGGGGCCTGGGGAGGGTTGCAGGTGGGCTGCAGAGGGGGCAGGGCCAGACCCTGCTTGGCTCAGGGCCAGGGCAGCAGGATGCTGAGAGTCTGGGGGCAATGACACCGTCTGGGCAGGGCCAGAACAGGCCTCTGTAAAGCTCAGATCATGCCGCCTGCCAGCCCCCACACACATTCATATCTCCAGCATCATCCTTATGGCCCTGACCCCTCTCCACCTCCTCTCCCACCCCCACTCCTATCTCCAACCTCCCCATCAGTCATACCTCGGGATCTTTGCACCTGCTGCTCCTTCAGCCTGGAAGGCCCCGCCCCTGCCTTTCACCACGTGCTGAGTTCATGCCCACTCTATCACAGCCGTCACTAACCACAGACTTGGCCCCTCTGACGCTTTCATGGGTCTCAGGTCAACTGCAACGATGACCAGGGCGTGCTGCTGGGGCGCTGGGACAACAACTACGCGGACGGCATCAGCCCCATGTCCTGGATCGGCAGTGTGGACATCCTGCGGCGCTGGAAGAGAGATGGCTGCCAGCGCGTCAAGTACGGCCAGTGCTGGGTGTTCGCGGCTGTGGCCTGCACCGGTAAGCAGCAGGCGGACGTGGCAGGGCCTGGAACCGCCCTCGGCTTCCAGGAACTAAGGCTGAGTCAGGGTCCCTGTGGCCTTCTCCCAGGCCTGATGTATAACAGATCCTGGGAAAACTCGGTCAAGTAACGGGACATCTGACCCCAGTGGTTGTGGGGTTTCTTCTCTTTTTTAATATTTATATTTATTTGGCTGCACCAGGCCTTAGTTGCAACATGCAGGACCTTTAGTTATGACAGTTGAACTCTTTAGTTGCAGCATGTGGGGTCTAATTCCCTGACCACAGATCAAAGCCCAGCCCCCTGCATCAGGAGCTCAGAGTCATAGCCAGAAGTCCCAGCTGTGGGGTTTCTGCAGGCAGTTGAATAGTGGATCAGCCCAGGGACTGGAGTTGGACTGCCTGGTTTGAATCCCAGCTCTGCCTCTAATCCCTGGGCAAGAGAATCGGTGTCTCCAGGCCTCAGTTTCCTCACCTGTAAAACAGAGACAGTGGTAACTGACCTAAGTCACAGGTAGTTCTTAGGACCCAGGGGAGGTCACTTAGCACAGTCAGTCAGGTTAGGTTGGGTTTCAGGGTTTCCAGGGACATCTGGGATTCCCCAGCTGGATCCTGGGACATCTTCTCTGTGTCTGTTAGTTGGCCAACAGTGGTTGGACGGATATTTGCAGTGACGGGCACGGTGACACACTTCTGTTCTGCCAGACTGCTCACACCCATCCCTCTCTGAATCATTACAGCATCCCGACAAGCTGCTATTATTAGCTCCTCTTAGAGGAGGAAGTGGAGGCTGAGAGAGGAGGAGTGGCTTGGCCAAGGTCACAAAGCTGGTGATCTGCACAGCCAGGCGTGGAACCAGGTGGGCCCGCTTCAGGCACAGCCTCCTGGTCTTAGACTGTGAGGATGAGGCCCCCGAGGGACCCCATCCCCTGGGACAGGAGTGGAGTCTTGCTCCTGGATCAGTGGGGACAAGCCTCCTCCAGCCTGAAGTCTGTACTCTGAAGCTTTTCTTGATGGGGCAAGGCCTGGAATTGGAACACCAGCTCTCCCCACGGGCAGCAGAGAGTCTGGCCCCTACCCAGACCACAAGGCACAAGAACCAGGCAAGAGGTGGAAGGTCACAGCTGCTCCTTCCTCCCTCCTCCTAGGGCTCTCACATCTCCTGACCTGAATCCGGGGCCTTCGGGGAAGTTTATGCCCTGATTGATGGCAGGCACTGGGCAAAGTTCACATTCCTGCCTCTCCCCCATCGCAGAGACTCAACCTCATCAAAACTAAAAGTAAAACAAAAGTCCTACAGCTTGTATTTAGTAGGCCTTTCTGCTTCACTTCTTTTTTTAGATGTTACTTTCTTTATCTTACCCTGAGAATATGTTACTTTTACATTTTACATAAAAAGTATATTAAAAAACGAAAGGGAAAAAGCACCCATAATCTCCTCTGTCGGGAACACCCAGCACCACTATTCGAGCAGGATTCTGTGGCCTATAGATGCCAGTTGACCTCCTGCCTCCTTGTCACCTATCACTGCAACACCAGCCCCTTTCCCAGTCACTCCGGCCTCTCTGAAAACCGTGCCTCCACACAGTGCAGGGCCTTCTGGTCCACAGTGGAGCCCCAGAGCGCTGGAACTCTGAGCCAGAGAGGACGAAACAAGGCCCAGAGAGGTGGAGGGACTGGCCCCAGGCCACACAGCTGGAGCAGCTGGGGCTGGAACAAAGGGTCCTGACCTCTGTTGCCTCATCTGTCTACCCCACTGTTCACTCCTCGCCCTGAATCTGTCATTCCTTTTCTCCTTCCGTTCCTCCTTCTCTTTCTACTTCACTCCTTCATCCCATTTGACCGGTTAGTCTGTGCCGGGTCTTGCAGGGCTCTGGGACTGTAACATAAGACAGATCGCTCACTGCCCTCAGAGGACTAATTAAAGAATCCCTCACATACCCATATATTGAGAGTGATGATGCATCCCTAGTCTTACTGTGAATGCAGATGATAGGGTAATCTAAATCCGGTGGGGTGGCCTTCCCGGCTGAGGGATGGGCATACGCCAGTATCCTGGGGCAGGTGGGAGTGAGGTGTGCTGGAGGCCAGTGTAGCTGGAGCAAAGTGTGCAGAAATTGATCAAGGGCCAGATCCCGCAGGGCAAGGCCCACAGTGGAGGTTTGGCCTTGACCTTGAGGGCCTTGAAGAGCCATTGAGGGTTTAGTAGCAGACTGTTAATGTCAGATTTGCACTTAGAGTCTGCTTTTGTTAGCTGTGAGGTGAAGGGGAGAGTGGGGAACATGGGGCAATCAGCAAGGTGGGCACCATTGTCTGGGCAAGGGGATGGCACAACTTCACCACTTGGACAATGAATATAGTGCTCCCTGGGGTACAGATGGGTATGTAGAGGCCCAGGCAGAGCAGATGTCTCTAGGGCCCCAGCCCACCCCCTAAACTCTCTCCACCATGTCTTCCACCCAGTGCTGCGGTGCCTTGGCATCCCTACCCGAGTCGTGACCAACTATAACTCAGCCCATGACCAGAACAGCAACCTGCTCATCGAGTACTTCCGCAATGAGTTCGGGGAGATCCAGAGTGACAAGAGCGAGATGATCTGGTGAGGGGTTGCCCAGTAGGGAGGGTCACCTGAAGAGGAGACGGGGCGATGTCTCAGACGAGATCACCTCTGAATTGGGTTTAAAAGTTGAGCAGTATTTGGACAAAAGGAAACAAGACTTGGAGAGGCTCCCAGGGAGGCAGGAACAGCAGGAGCCAAGGCCGAGAGGAAGGAAAATCAACACAGGACACGTGAAAGGAGAACGCCTTGTCCAGAGTCTGCACTGCAGGCTGAGGGTCTGGGCTTGATTCCAAAGGTTTCAGACTGGAGAGGAGTGGTCTGATGACTGTGAGGATAGATCAGAAGGAAGGGGGTGGGGTGTGGTCCTGGTGGGTGGTGATGGGGCCTGAATCCAGGCAGAGCCTGTGGGCTGGAAAAGAAGGGGCAATCAAGAAATTAGGAGGTCAAGTCAGCTGGACTTGCAGAGCCACTGAGAGGGGAAGGGAGGTGGGCAGAGGGGTTGAGGGATTGAGGATGACTCTCAGTGTAGGAAGGAATACCTGGCTGGGACCCCTGGAGGAAGAGCAAAGTGTTGGGAGAGTGTGATGCGCTCAGCTTAGGACAAGGCAAGTGTGAACAGCACGTTGGAGGTGACCACGAACGTCTGCATGTGAGTCTGGCTCCATATTCTGCTTTGTTTCCCCAACAGGAACTTCCACTGCTGGGTGGAGTCGTGGATGACCAGGCCAGACCTGCAGCCAGGGTACGAGGGGTGGCAGGCCCTCGACCCCACGCCCCAGGAGAAGAGCGAAGGTGGGTTGGGCAGAAGTGGCCCCATCACTGAGATGAAGAAGCAGAAATGGGAGGGGACCCACCCACCCGAGGGACTCCCCAGAGAAGGGCAGAGCAGGGATGCTAACCCAGGTCTGGCTGACTCCAAAGGAACTTTGAGTGTTGGTGTTTTATGAAACACCTCTTTTATAATTTGAAAAGCGATTCATGCACATTGTGGAAAACAGAAAATATGGAGAAGCACTAAGGAAAAAAAAATCAAATAGCATCTTTGTCCTCTTCCCCCCAAAGAAATTTCATTAACATTTACACACAGTTTCCAATAATTCAAATGACTCCTTCCTCAGAATAATATTTTAAATGCACACAATATAACACCTATATTGAATATAGTACCTTCATAAAGATGAAGCTTCTTTCTGCTACTAATGTTAAATCGGGAGTGGAAAAAGGGTTGAATTCCATTGAAATGTGGTTATCAAAAATTTTTTAAATATTTTTGTGATATAGTAATATAAGTGTTACATAACATGATCTAGTGATACAGGCAGTAATTTCCCTAATTTCTTGATAGAGATGAACATAATCTCTATTTTCAGTTATCTGTGACAACTATAAAGATATATGAAAATATCTGTGGTTCTTATGAGTGACAGGTCACAAGTGTACCTAAGACTGTGGTTTGTGGTCTGCTTGCACAATCGAAAAAAAGTGTTAACAAAATATAATGAAAATAGTGAGGTGATTTTTTTTTTTCCTGTCCAATTTCACGAACTCCTGAATTCTATTTGCTGCGCCTCGGGGGGATCCATGGGCCCCAGGTTAAAAACTGGCTGCACATGACCTTTTCTCCTGGCCCCCTGGCTTCTCCATATAGCATTAGCAGTTCTGTATCAGATCATTTTCCGTGATTTGAATTTTAATTGAATGTTATTATGTTCCATCAGATAGATGCATTGTAATATAGCTACTGAGCCTCTAATCCTCAACATTGCAATTGTGACTGGTTTGAGGCAGTTGTAAACCACACCTAGATAAGCATCAAGCTGTCTTGTTCATGAGCTCTCTTGTTCATTCAATCCACACACACTCCCTGAGTCTGTGTCGGGCACTGACTGCTACTCTCATTCTGGCAGGAAACCAGACAGACACACGCCCTTGTAAAGTATTGCCTACACTTGGCTCCCTCATTTCCTAAAGTGCCTTGGGATACATTTCTCTTTATCAAACACATAGCGGATAAGAGTTTGTGAGTCTTCATTTGCAGGTACAAATGTCATCACATGAAGCCAGGACTCAGAGAGGTTAAATGAATTCTCCAATGTCACACAGCTAATAAGAGGCTGTGCTGAGATTTGAATTCCAGAAGCTGAGTTCCAGAGTCCCCTGGACTTCTCTTTTTTGACTGCATTGTGAGATTTGCCAGATCTCAGTTCCCAACCAGGGATTGAACCCAGGTCCGAGCAGTGAAAGCGCAGAGTTCTGACTACTAGACCATGGGGAACTTCCTCTCTGGGGGTTCTGAGTTCTTGCCTGATGCTGCTGTCTTAGAAATGGAGTTCCTGGGTCAAAGCACTGTATCATCTTGCGGGTTTTACCCACATGTGCTTTGATGGTGGAAGGTTTGGGAGGTGCCATCCTCCCATCAGCCCAAGTCCGTCTCTGTCTCCTCCTCCCCTCACCCCAGGGACTTACTGCTGTGGCCCGGTTCCCGTTCGTGCCATCAAGGAGGGTGACCTGAGCACCAAATACGACGCCCCTTTCGTCTTTGCCGAAGTCAACGCTGACGTGGTGGACTGGATCCGGCAGGACGATGGGTCTCTGCACAAATCCATCAACCACTCCCTGGTGGTGGGGCTGAAGATCAGCACAAAGTGTGTGGGCAGAGATGATCGGGAGGACATCACCCACAGCTACAAGTACCCGGAGGGTAGGTGCTGGGGCTCATCACTGCCCTGCAGATAAGCAGCGGGTTTTACCAGCCTGGTGGGCGTGCGTGCCTGTGTGTGTGTGTGCGTGTGTGTATTTTATCTGGCAGCCTGCACGTGACCTGATCTGTAGCTTACTGTCTATTTCAAGAAATTCCTTAGAAACAAGTGCAAATTTGACACACACACTGTGGAGGGGGGAGGCGATGGTAAAGGATTACTCATTTAGGGAAAGAATTTTATATTCCACAAAAGGATCCCATTTGGTTTTTAAGCCTCACTTTCTTGGTTGGTTTGACTCTTAGTAAAACCGAAAGGGATGGCTGTTAAACAGGAGAGGCATGCATCGTAACAAAAAATTAGGATGTCCATGTTTATTAATAGTGCGTGCGTCCATGTTGAGTCGCTTCAGTCGTGTCTGACTCTTTGTGACCCTATGGACTGTAGCCCTCCAGGCTCCTCTCTGTCCATGGGATTCTCCAGACAAGAATACTGGAGTGGGTTGTCATGCCCTCCTCTAGGGGATCTTCCCAACTCAGGGATTGAGCCCATGTCTCTTACATTTCCTGCATTGGCAGACAGGTTCTTTACCACTGGTGTCACCTGGGAAGCCCCTTATTAACAGTACTCATTAGTCATGGGAGCTACAATAGACGGGCAGTTCCATGCCTTTTTACTGCAGTGTATGTGCTGAAGAGGCTTGGAAGGCCAGAGGGGCCATGGAAGAGAAGCCCCATGGAAGACAAACTGTAGTGTTTATCGTTGCAGTATTTCATATAGAGCCGGGGAAGTGGGTATGAAGGTAGATTGGAAAGGTTCAAAGAGAAATGGACCAAAAGAAGCTTAAAGATAATAAGATGGGCTCAGTCAGACAGAAAGATGAAGCTTCTTTTTGCTACTGATGTTAAATCAGGAGTGGGGAAAGAAAGTGGTTTATTTTGCACATCCAGTGGCCGATTCAGTAGACAGATATTTTTGAAGCATCTACTGTGTTCCAAGCACAGTAGGTTCCACAGAAGTGACCAAGAAACCACAGCCCTCATCTGACCCCCACTGACCTTTGAAGGGCTGCCTGGGGATTGGCTGTGAAGTGGCCATGCTCCTGCAGGAAGGGATAAAACAGAAGGAAAAGATGATTTCCCTGGCCTCTGAAATGTCTAGAGCTGTTGATTTAATAGAAGAAATGGATATACACCCAACAACACTTGGGAAAAAATAAAAGGCACATAGGGGAGAAATAAATGGTATAAAGGAGGGGGCAGTTCTACTGGAGAACTCAACAGTTGGAGAAGTGATGGAAAGGATTTCAGGTAAAAGCAGTCCCTGTGCAAATGCTTGGAGGTGAGAAAGTTTGAATTGTATTAGTGCCTGCTAGGCACTAAGCAATGTTGTAGGCATTGGGTATGACTTAAGATTAAGTGAAACACAGTCTTAGTCCCTAAGAGACTTGCGAGTGTAAGCATATGAACAGAAAAAAAAAAACACCCTAGTGGGCCAAAAAAAAATGGCAGCTATGAAACTCCAAAAGGTATTGTGAGTCATTCATCCTGGGGAAGTAGTCAGAGAAGGCATCCTGGAGGAGGGGTCATTTGGGGATGGGTCTTGAGGGATGTATAGGAGTTTGCTTGTGGGAAGTAAATAAAATACTTTCCTCCTCCTGGCACAGTAATGTAAAGAAGGGGCTCCTTCTGGGTGTTCTGAGTCACCAAGACTTTGAGAAGCCAGCTTGCTCTGCCCCCAGCCGCCTCCTCATTGATCCCCTGTCCAGCTGTGATGAAGCTCTCTACCCTATCCCCACAGGGTCCCCAGAGGAAAGAGAAGCTTTCACAAGAGCCAACCATCTGAACAAACTGGTTAACAAAGAGGAGACAGGGGTGGCCATGCGGATCCGTGTGGGCGAGGGCATGAACAGAGGCTGCGACTTCGACGTCTTTGCCCACATCACCAACAGCACCCCCGAGGAGCACACTGGCCGCCTCCTGCTCTGTGCCCGCACTGTCAGCTACAATGGGATCCTGGGACCTGAGTGCGGCACCAAGGATCTGCTCAGCCTTTCCCTGGAGCCCTACTCTGGTAAGGTTCTGTGTTCCTGGAGCAGCTGTTGACCACACTGACTGGACTGTGCCCCGAGCACTGAGCATGTACAATCTGCCTCACTGCAGGTCTGGCCCTGTCCTTGGCACTTTATAAATAGCAACCCAGTTCCTTCTTATAACAAAAGTAGGAGGTGGATTCTTGTATGGCTCCTGTTTTCCAGTTGAGAAGACTGACAACAGAGAGGTTAAGTAGCTTTCCTAAGGGCACACAGTTAGGAAGTGACAGGACAGAAACTTGAACCTGTACTCGCAGCAACTGTTCTATTTTGTTTCAGCTCATCTTCATGTGACCCCTGACTGCTTTCCCAGACTCTCTACTTACTGCCCCTTCCAGCAAATTCCTTCCATCTGCCTCTAGCAACTCACACTGCAGCTGTCTCTCCCCAGAGCCCTTTAGAGAACCGCTCCTGTTCTTCTGGAGGTTCTCAGGGAGAAGAGATTCAAGACTAGTGCTGCCCAGAGAACTGTCGGAGATATGAGAACGTTCTATATCTGCGCTGTCCACTAGCTCCATGTGACCACTAGCTCCATGTGGCTATTGAACGCTTGCAGTGTGACTCACGCAATTGCGGGACTAAAGTTTTCATTCCATTTAAACAGCCATATGTGGCCGGAAGCTGCCATGTTGGACAGTGTTGTTCCCACAGGGATGGGAAGAGCCTTGATCTTCTCTTCTTAGGTTTTTATCTTTTTAATTGGGGGTATAGTTGCTTTACTTTGTTGTGTTAGTTTCTGTGTACAGCAGAGTGAATCGCTGTATGTTTACATATATCTCCTCCCTCTGGGACCTCCCTCTCACCCCCTGCTCCCTATCCCACCCCTCTAGGTCATCACAGAGCTTCGAACTGAGCTATACAGTAGCTTCCCATTAGCTGTCTAGTTTACACATGGTAGTGTATATATATCAATCCTAAATTTCCAATTCACACCCCTCCCAACTGTGCCTACCCATCCATTCTCTATGTCCGAGTCTCTATCCCTGCTCTGCAAATAGGCTCATCTGTGCCATTTTTCTAGACTCCACATTTATGCGTGAACATATGCTCCAGGGCCTGGCCAGACCTCCCTGGGAGCAGATCCTCTTCCATGTTTGGGGCTGAAATGATGTCAGCGACTCACCCAGCCCTCACCCCTGGGCTGAGCCTCTGTCGCTCTTTCTTCCTGGTCGGTCGCCTGCACAGTCATCGTCCCCTTGATCCGTTTCACTGTCCGCTTTGTCACCATGCCTGGTTATCTCCCTAAAAATAAGCCGGAGGCCCTGAGTGGGGTTGTGGCTGATGAAGTCACTTAGTGACGCAGCGTGGAGCCTGGTCTCTCCCTCAGCCCCCGCAGTGGCCCTTTTCTGGCTTCTGTGTTGGGAGCCTACGGGCATGAGGAGGATAGGGGAGTCTTGGAGTTGGGAGAGGACCTGGGAACAGCGTGGTTTGAGCAGAACATCAGTCAGCTCTAGGGCCTTTATCTCAGGCAGGCACTCCTGGAGCTACACGCCAGGACAGAGCAGACTCTGTCAGCGTCCAGGAGCAGCGGGGAAGCCTTGGGGACAGAGCCAGTTGGTACCAGGCTAGGGCCCCAACACTTTCACTGCCAAAAGGCATGTGCAAAGGCCAGACTTGGCCTTGAATCTGGCTCTGCCACCTTCTATTATTATTCTTAATTATTGGTCACACCATGCAGCACGTGGGATTTTAGTTCCCAGACCAGGGATCGAACTGCTGCCCACCTGCATTGGGAGCGTAAGGTCCTAACTACTGCACAGCCGGGGAAAAACCTCTCCCACCTTCTAGATGTACAGCCTCGGGCCTCACACCACACTCAGCTGTCAGTTTGGGGCATTGACACGCCCCTCGTGGGTGGCTCTGAGGACTGAAGGAGATGTGTGTTCTGGAAAGATCTGGAAGATGTAAAATGGCGCCCGGCCATGGTGGGGCCCTTCATGCCCCACTGAGCAAGCGCAGACAGGTGTGGGGAGGACAAGAAGCACCTTTGCTGAACAGCTGCTGTGCCGGACAGTGCTCTCCAGGCTGGGCTCAGAGCTTCCTGAGTCACGGCCAACATTGCTGGTGTCTGGAGGACCGGGCTCTCAACTCTGCCTCTGGGCCCCAAGTCAGGGGCAGGACGCTGGCCCTCCAGGTGTGTGGGGTGTTTGGGACACACCCAGGTCCTACTTTCTGCACTTCCGCCTGCAGGCTGTGAGCTCCTGGGTATTTCTCTTCTCTATTCCAGGCCTCAGCTTCCCTATTTTTAGAAAGGTGGTTCATCTTTTCTTTATTTTTTTTTTTAAGTCAAATGTTGATTCAGGGAGGAAACCCACTCCATAAACAGAGTGGGGGCCACCTCCAAACGCAAGAGAGACCTGGTTCATCTTTAGAGAGCGCCAGCCCCGTTGTGCGAATGCACGTGTCAACTCTTCCTCACATTCAGAACCTCTTCAAAGGGCGGAAGTGTCTTTCCTGGAATATGTTTCATAAGGTGAACCCCAACCTGAACCAAGATGCCGGAGTGACTTCCTCCCGGGCCGCTGTTGAGTCACCCTTTGCCTCCCAGATACATCTGGGCTCCTCACAGCATTGTTCTGCTTCAGCCACGCCTGCCAGTGTCTCTTCCTGGGAAAGTGTTCACAGCAGAAGGGTCCCACCTGCTCTGTAGACCCCCGAGGGGCACAGCCTGTTGGGAGAAAGCGGAGGAGGGCAGCAGTCCGGGGCACTGCCCTCAAGCTGGAAGCTGGGGCTAGGCCAGGGTGCGCTATTGAGGCCTCCCAGGCCAAGGTCACCCTGATTCTCCCACCCTCCGAGACCCTGAACTTTTCCTGAGTTGCTGGTTATGCTTTGATGATAAGATCCAGGGGATTTCTACATGCTGGTGGGCAGGAAGCCAGGCCTAGGACAGCTGAACTGAAACCAGCGGCCCTTACCCTGGCCTCCTGGCTCTGCGGCTCTCCCGCTTCCTGCCCGTGCCCCCTCTCTCTGGGGCCCTCACCCCTCCAGGTGGGGCAGCACAATCTCTGTGATGGTCAAAGGGGTATCTAAGTAATGAGTGACAGTAACCGCACACGTTTCTTTTTTTCGGCCAGCGCTGGCCTGAAGCCAGGCCAAGGCCCCTAGCCCGTGGATGGCAATTCTCAAAGGTCCTGTCCCACCCTGACCTCAGCCTCCGGAAAAGTTAACAGCAGGGGCCACCCCCTCCAGGCTCCTGGAGAGCCGTGTTTTCCTTCTTCTCCGTGGAACTGGTCAGAGTTTCCACTCCGCTCCACCAATTCCTGACCCAGGAATTTTTCACTCCTTTTTGTCCTTTTTGGCAGAAGCTGTGTTTTTTTTCCCTTCTATGTCATCGGAGCCGAGGTTGGGGCAGGTCCACCCGGGGAATGAGTGACGAGAGGGCTGGGCGCTCATTTTCCAGAGAGCAGGATAGGGGGCACCGAGTGTGCATGGCCAGGACCTACACCTTGACCCATGCAGAGAGAAGGTGGCCGTCTGCTCAGGCCTTCACAGTCCTGTAGATGACCTCCCAGCGGGTGCTCACTGGCCTGGGCACCCCTGACCCTTGCTAATCTCCCTCATTAACAGTAAACTCAGGTCCTGAACTCAGAGCACTCAGCAGACAAGAATATGACCCTGAATGAATAAACTTGACATTGTTTGCTGGTGTTTGTTTTTACCAGCTTCCTCCTACTTGTGGTAAATAGACAGGTTTGCTGCAAATAATGGTAACAAGATTCCCTAACCAGAAAAGGTTGAAAAGTATGAAGCAAGCAGACTGAAAGAAAAATAATGAGCAAATAATGAGGATTTACTCAGACGTGTGAAACATCACATGAATGACTAGAGTTTGGGAAACTCGAGTCTCTTGGGGGGAGGAAGGGAGCAGATGACAGAAAAAGAGGAAGCAGCATCGCCCATCATGGTTGACTGGGCTCCACGGAGTCCCAGCACCATCCTTCCAACATTCCTGTTTGATGGGGGAGGCTCTGCCTGCAATGCAGGAGACTTGGGTTCCATCCCTGGATTGGGAAGATCCCCTGGAGAAGGGAATGGCAACCCACTCCAGTATTCTTGCCTGGAGAATCCCATGGACAGAGGAGCCTGGCGGGAGAGTTGACACGACTGAGCAGCTCACACACACACCCACACACACACACACACAAGGGACAGAAAGGATTTCTCCCAAGGTTCTCTGTGACCATGTGAACAAGCAGAGCCTGCCGTAAGCCTATGGATTCTCTCTTTTTTTAAAAAAAATAGCAGTATAGTTAATTTACAGTGTTGTGTTAGTTTCTGCTGTACAGCAAAGGGAGTCAGTTATACACATATATACACTGTTTTCTAGGCTCCCTTCCCAGACAGGTCATCTCAGAGTATTGAATAGAGTTCCCTGTGCTATTCAGTAGGTTCTTATTAGTTATCTAGTCTAAATATAGTATGTATATCTCAATCCCAGTCTTCCAATTTATCCTGCCTCCTCCCCTCTCCTCCACTGGTAACCAGGAGTTTGTTTTCTACATCTGTGACTCAATCTCTATTTTGTAAATAGGTTCCTTTGTATCATTTCTTTAGATTCCACATATGAGCGATACCATTTGATATGTGTCTGTCTGTCTTCACTTAGTATGATAACCTCCAGGTCCATCCATGTCGCAGCAAATGACACTAATGCTAATGCTAACGCTAAGTCGCTTCAGTCGTGTCCGACTCTGTGTGACCCCATAGACGGCAGCCCACCAGGCTCCGCCATCCCTGGGATTCTCCAGGCGAGAATACTGGAGTGGGTTGCCATTTCCTTCTCCAATGCATGAAAGAGAAAAGTGAAAGTGAAGTTGCTCAGTCATGTCCGACTCTTAGCGACCCCATGGACTGCAGCCTACCAGGCTCCTCTGTCCATGGATTTTCCAGGCAAGAGTACTGGAGTGGGGTGCCATTGCCTTCTCTGGCAAATGACACTATTTCATCCTTTTTTATAGCTGAGTAATATTCCACTGTATATGTGTACTGAATTTTCTCTGTGGTCTGTGGATAATCCGTCCAGTTCCTGTGCCCTTTTCCACTGCTCCTGCCAGCCTCTCATAAGCTGACCCTGGTGCCCTAGGGCTTCCGTGTTCTTGTCTGAGAAACAGGGCTAAGATCCACACTTTGCTTCTCTGCAGTGGGGAGATTGGCCCTGCCAGCTTCGTTCTTACCCCCATCGCTGTGTGACTTTTGCTCTGAACTGATCTCTGGTCTTAGCTCTGCCCTGTGGGATCCAGATGCTCCTGGGAACAGAGAGGAAACGAGCAGAAACAGAGGGGGGAGGTCATCTCCCCAGGCTCACACAGTCAGTCAGTGGTCCAAACAGGACCAACTCTCCCCTTCTGAACACTTATGGGCAGAAGTGTTTCTTCATCTGTAAAATGGGTACAATTCCACCAACCTCGTGAGGGGAAATGGACATCCTGAGAGGTAGGGTGACTCACCCAGCATCCCCAGGTAGCAAAGGGCAGAGGCAGGATTAAAACCCAGGCCATTCCTCCCACTTCCTTTCTGGGAGTGCTAGAGCCAGGGCAGGTGGGAGAAAGTGCTGGGACCTGCCCAGTCATTCACCAGCTGTGTGACCTCAAGCTCATCCCTTGCCCTCTCTGTGCCTTGTGGAGGTGCCATAGGAGAGGTGGGGGCCATGATTCAGATGGCATGAGTGTTCTCCCTTCTCCCCTTCTGCAGAGAAGAGCATTCCCCTTCGAATCCTCTACGAAAAGTACTGTGATTGCCTGACCGAATCGAACCTTATCAAGGTGCGGGGCCTCCTTATTGAGCCAGCTGCCAATAGCTACCTGCTGGCCGAGAGGGACATCTACCTGGAGAACCCAGAAATCAAGATCCGGGTAAGGGCTGGGTCCCCAGGTCCAGATCCCACACCTGCATGTGCCTCCCTCCCTGCAGACTCAAGATCTCTGATGCCCCAGGATTCCTCAAATCTAGCTTCATCAAAGAAAAGCATCGTGAAACAGAATTTGGGACTCATAGCCTCCAGGGATGAATCCGCACATCCCAGAGTAGTAGGATCATGACATTTAGGGATCTCAGAATTGTGGGCCCTTAAAAGCTGAACTCCCAAGGCAAGATTCTGAGGTCCTGGGGCCCTGGTGGGGCAGGAAGGGGTGGAGTTGTTAAGGGCTCAGACTCTGGAGTCTATTTGTTTATCTGTAAAATGGGTGTTATAAGGATTAGCTGTGAGTCTACAGGAAACACATAGACTGTATCCAGCATGTCATGAGGGTGCAATAAAAGCTGATTAATACTGACCATCAGCGTCATCATGGTCATCACAGTGATTCACTTGGAGCAGTCTCAGCCCCAGGTCCTCAAGTGCTGCCGTTACAAATAAATGGTAAAGAGCAGGGGGTGGCGGGGTGGGGAGTGAGTGCTGTGTGCTGGACAGTCTGCTAGGATCTTGCATATGTTAGCTCAGTGAATCCTCGTGAGAACCCTGCAGTCAGGCATTTCTCTCCTATGAAGAAACCAAAGCTCAGAGAAGGTGGTGGTATCTTTGCCAAGGTCACACAGCAAGGAAGGGACAGAGATCAGCCTGCTTCCAAAGCCTCTGATTTTTCCACCCCAGACCTTAGAATGAAGGAGGCACTTTACACATCCCGTGGGTCACGTGGAGCCTCTCTGCACCTCCATGAAGGAGGAGGCCTGGGCAGGAGTCATCATCCGTGTTTTCTGGGCGAGGCGAGGAATGACAGCGGCGGAGCTGCGCAGACATGGGGCCAAATTGCAGTGGAGATGGAAATGGCTCATTTGGGACCCTGCCTGCCCTGGAGCGGCTCTGGGCCCCTCTCTCTCTCTGCTGCCCGTGACATCCGCCCCGTGTCTCCTCCAGATCCTGGGAGAGCCCAAGCAGAACCGCAAGCTGGTGGCTGAGATATCTCTGCAGAACCCGCTCACTGTGGTGCTGTCGGGCTGCACCTTCACTGTGGAGGGAGCAGGCCTGATTGAGGAGCAGAAGACTGTGGACGTGTAAGTGCCCGTCCCTCCCACCAGGGCCGGGAGCAGAGAGTGGACGCTCGTGGAGGGGACAGGTGCCCTTGGACACTGAGCCCTGGGCTCTAGCCCCCTCCTCTCATCACCCACACACTCACCCACACAGGTCTATATCCAAACACCCACACATCAGCTGCATCCTGCGCACACGGTTCACACAACTGAACAGGTACACATTCAGTCACTAAACCCCCGCCTCAAGACACACAAGTCCTCCCATGCACACAGGTGCACACGCGTGCCTGTGCCATGTACCCTCACAGATAATTGTCTATATACACATATGCTTATGAGCATTTACACTTGTTTTTTCACTTTTTGTTGTAATATCATTTGCATACAGTATACAATACAAATCACATATGTACAGCTCAGTGCATTTTCATGCATGTGGTCACATGAGCATCCACATCTTACGCCCTGGCACACCATTCACTCTCATACACATACACACACACACAGGAGGGCGATGGCCCAGGCCCTTGAGAGTTATGAGCAGGGCCCATTTTATCCTGTCGTTATTCAGCTGTACATCCGTGGAGGCACTGGGCTGAGATCTCAGTAGTCACGTGTCATCCCCATCCTTCATCATGGGGACCAGGCCAGAGCCCCTCTCCTTACCCTCTTTCTCTCTCTCTCCCAGCCCAGACCCCGTGGAAGCAGGGGAGGAAGTCAAGGTGAGGGTGGACCTGCTGCCTCTGTACGTGGGCCGCCACAAGCTGGTGGTGAACTTCGAGAGCGACAGGCTGAAGGCCGTGAAGGGCTTCAGGAACGTCATCGTTGGCCCCTCCTAAGGGGTCCCCGTGCCAGCCCCACCTCAGCCACCGAGGGCCCCCACATTGACCCCAATCTTTATCCCAAGCTAATGAACAAAACTTGCCCCTCCTTGGGCCCTGGACCTCAGGGCAGGGGTGGGCTGCCTGCGGGGGCCCTTTGGAATCGAATGTACTTCCCGCCCACCTTGTCCCCCTGAGCCTGTCTCCCCACACCCCTCACCTATGAGGGAGGCTCTGTGTCTGCACTGTGGGAGCTCTCCTCTTGGCTGACTGAGCCTGGAGGGTAGGCCATCTCCCCCTCCCTTCCCAGCCCAGAGGCCCCTTAAAAAGCGACTGACCACCCACCAAACTGATTGATCGACATCAGAGCCCCTTTCCAGGAAGCAGGCAAAAAAAGTGTGCCCAGTGACCAGATCAAGGAATTCAGCTCCCTAGAGTACCCTGAACCCTTTCCCCAGGTTGAGCCCAGACCCTGGGGGCCCTCGGCAGAGCCTGAGCAGGTGCAGATGGGGAGGGTCCCAGGAACAGACCACACCCCAAATCCCCTCACATCCCAGCAGCCCTGACCCAATACTTCCCCCACCCTCTCACAATGGCGAGGCGCCTAGTAAGTACCTGGCACTTCCTGGGCATACTGCTGCTCACACGCCCATCAGCCCATTCAGTCCCCATGGGAAACTGCAAAGCGGGAGCTGAGGAGACTGGGCTCGGAGAAGGGAGGCAGCTGGCCCTGCTCCCGTGGGATCCTGGATATTTGCAAGGCTGGCTAATGCAGAGGCACAAGAAAGGAGCCCGGCTCTTGTGACTCTGAGTCCAGTGCCCCATCCACCACTCCAGCCCTGACCTGGCTGCGTCCGAGAGGCCATTTGGAACCTGATCAAAAAGGATCCAATTAGGACGAGGAGATGGGAAGGGCTTAGAGTCCTAGGTTCAAGGCCCAGGTCTGGCCAGCTACTGCCTTCCCCTCCTCTGGGCCTCAGTTTCCTCTTTAGTCACAGGGAGTGATTGAACCAGCTCATCTCCAAGGCCCTCCCAGCTCTGCACTTCCGGTGCCTTGTATGACCCAGCCTCGCCAATGACAGCAGGTCCTCCTCCAGGGCTTCACAGAGCCTTGGGACACAGACCCAGGATGCTTCAAAGTGTGAGACCATGACCGTGACCACCTTCCTGTCCCCAGTCGTGTCTGGGTCCCCCCACCTGTGCCCAGGCATCTGCCTTCGGAGCCCATTTATAGGGGGGAAGAGACCCCCCGAGAAACCCCTGTCCTAACCATGAGCCCGCCCACCGCAGTGCCTAGACGTCACAATAGCCTTAGTTGCCTATGCTGATCACCCAGCAACAAGGCTGGCATCTTAGCCATCTCCTCTTTGAAGAGCCAGAGTCCTGGAACACAGCCCCTGCCCCCTGACTAAGCTTGGGGACCCCACAAATTGCCATCTCTGACTTTATTCCTCACTCTCTCCATGTGACCAGGCTTCCCTCAGCCTGGAGGAGGGAAGTGGGAGAGAATTCTGTGAGTGGGGTCAGAGCCTCCAGGGAGCCCCCAAGCCCCAGAGAGGGACTTGGGGAAAGTCACGCTTGATACACTTAGAACTTTCTGCTTTGCACAAGGAGAAGCACAAGATGAGCCAGTATATATTCGTTCTATATAAATTTTGCTCTGTTTCCCTATGGTTTTATAAACGCTTTTGGGTTCCAAGCAAGCAGTAGATGTGCTTTTGAGCTACAAACAGCGAGCACTGAAATAAAAGTTTATTTTTCACATTCAAACAAGGTCTGGTCATGCTTTTGAGGAGAGTGAGTGGGTGAGCTCATTTAGCATCTGGACAAGCCACTTCATGCTAAGAGCCTTTCCCTAGCTTCAGTGCTTCCCTCAGATCTAAATTTAACCAGTATTCAAGGCTCTACAACTGTTTAGCTCCGTCTCCAATCCCATCTCCAAACAGCCATGTTCAGATCAGAATGAAGTGCCTGTTTCTCTTCTAACATCCCACGCACTTTCAACCTCTTACCTTGGAAAGCCGCTGTGTTTTCCTTACTCAGCTTATGAACTCCTTTTCATTTCATAATGCTTCACATTAAAGTCACCTCTTCTGTGAAGCCTACCCAGATTTCTTCTCAGAACCCTGGAACGTGGACCAACTCAAACATTTATCACAGTGACTTTTAGCTCCATGTTGATACACCTGCCCCTCACTTCCGGTCTGAAGTCCTCAAGGGTGGGGACCAAGTGTCTCTTAAACAGACCCTAATAAATGCTGAATTGGTCAATTGATGTGTTTCAACTCAGTTCCCCTAAGACCTGTGTTGTTCAGTAGAAAAATAATGTGAACCACAAATGCAAGTCATATATGTAATTTAAATTTTTCTAGTGGCCCTATTAAAAAAAGAAACAGGTAAAATACATCTTAGTAATGTATTTTGTTGAACCTAATATGTCTGAAACATACTATGTTTAATAAGCATGTATAATAAACATTGTTATTGCAACACATAATCAACATAAAAATTATGAGTGAGATATCTTACATTCTTCTTTTCATACAAAGCCTTTGGAATGTGGTATGTATTTTACACTGACAGCCCATTTCAATTAGGACTAGCTGCATTTCAAGTGCTCCGTGGCCTCAGGTGGCTACTGACTACCACACTGTTACCGAGCAAGGGCTCATGTGCCTGCCACACAGAAAGCCAAACGCTGACAGCGGGTATTTGCAGCAAAGTAAGGTTTTATTTGCAAGGTGCCAACTGCCAACAGTGTGTTTTGAGCTTCCCTGATGGCTCCATTGGTAAAGAATCTGCCTGCCGTACAGGAGACCTAGGTTCAATCCCTGGGTTGAGAAGATCCCCTGCAGAAGGGATAGGCTACCCACTCCAGTATTCTTGGGCTTCTCTGGTGGCTCAGACGGTAAAGAATCCACCTGCAATGCAGGAGACCTGGGTTCGATCCCTGGGTCAGGAAGATCTCCTGGAGGAGGGCATGGCAACCCACTCCAGTATTCCTTGCCTGGAGAATCCCATGGACAGAGGAGACTGGCAGGCTACAGTCCATGGGGTTGCAAAGAGTCAGACATGACTGAGCAACTGACGCTTTCACTTTCTTTTCAAGCAAGGAGAACAGGCAGCTCATGCTCCAAAGACCTGAACTCCCCTTTGGCTCTTAGGGAAGGGTTTTAAAAACAGTGTAAGGGGAGAGGGTCATAGGATGCATGATCAGCTGGTGGACCTTCTGATTGGTTGGTGGCGGGGCGATGGGGGCGGGGGACGGGTAACAGGTGATGTTTCAGGAATCTCAACCTTCTGGTTCCAGCTAGTCTAGGGTACGTGCTTGTGGTCAGCACAGAGCCTCCATTCTCCACCTGGGCGGGGGTCTTAGTCTCTACAGAGCAACTCAAAGATATGCACCAGATTGTTATCTATATCCCTTCAGGAGGAACTAGGAAGCCTGTAATTTTATAGTCGTCATTGTTAACTGCTTGCACCTGCTCCTTGGAACTTAAGGAAGGTCTAGAAGACTAAAGCCTCCCTCCACACCTTTTTTTTTTCTTTCCACTAACAAGAAACAGGGGACACAGAGGGATTTTTGTACCTGGGAAATCCCCACAAGGTCCTGCTTGGTATGGTCCCCCTTTTCCTTGACACTTCTCAATCTTTAGGGGAACGGGGGTGGGACAAGAAAGGGAATAAAGTTTTGAACAGAGACATTAATCATAAACTCACCTGGGGAACTCAGTTTCAGGGGACTCAGTTTCAATTGGATGGCGCTGGGTCTAGACTATTTCCCGAAGTGCAGGGACCTGGTCGTTCATCTCATTCCACAGCGATGAAGCACTCATCAATGTTCGTTGATTGAACAGAGGCTGGGAGACAGTCTCTTCCTTCAGGGAACTCGTGTTGAAACACCTGACATGCAAGTAAAAAACTCAAAGTGCGTTATCACATTTTTCAGGCTGCTGAATCTTTCTGTTCCTAAAGAATTACACCTGGGGCGTCCCTGGTGACTTAGTGGTAAGGAATCCACCTGCCAATGCAGGAGACACAGGTTTGATCCCGGCTTTGGGAAGATCCCACATGCTGTGAGATCCAAGCAACTAAGCCTGTGCCCCAGAACTTACTAAGCCTGTGCTCTAGAGCCCAGGAACTGCAACTTCTGAAGCACGCGATCCCTAGAGCCTGTGCTCCACAACAAGAGGAGCCACCGCCATGAAAAGCCTGAGCCCGCAACTAGAGAGTAGCCTCCGCTCTCCACAACTAGAGAAAAGCCTGTGCAGCAATGAAGACACAGCACAGCCAATAAATAAATAAATAAATAAATAAATAATTTAAAACATTGCACCTGGATCTAGCCTACATGACCTGAGCATTTTATCAATTAATGCCCAGCAAGAAAACAGAACCATTATTTCAGGTGGGGAAGGAGTTTATAAGGGAAATGGACTCCCAAGGCATCTGAGGTGCTGGAAGAGCAGAGAAGAAGGAGTGGTATCCAGAAATCAGGAGTCAGCTACTGTCCAGGAAGCTCAGCAGCCCAAGAGCTGTTCCCCACCACCCAGCTGCTGGAGGCGCTGTCACTACAGCCCTGGAACCAACAGAGCTGCTGAATCTACAAATGCTGCTGAAGTCATTGCTGGCAGCAGCCAGAGGCAGGCTGGCATCTCTCATCCTCCTGCCTTCTCCCCACTGGCAGATCCTCACCAGAAACTGGCTGGCAAGGGTCTCTGGTAGTTATCGTTTTTAGGCTTCCAGCCCCTGAAAAACAGAGATGGCTACGCAAGGGTGGGGGCGGGGGAGGGAGTTGAGTAACTGATACCTATTGCCGCTCTCTCTTTAAGAACACCCATCCCTTCATCTCCACCTAAGTAACTCTTACTCAGCTTTCAAAACCCTAATCCAAAGAGACCTCCTCTGGGAAGCCTTCCTGGACTGCAGCCAACTGCTTCAGCTCTGATTCCACTTAGCATATGGTAGACAGCCCTTTACAATTATCTACTCAGTCTAGCTTAGGATGTTCACCCATGCTCTAGAGCACTCCAAGAGCAGAGTCAGGGCACACGTCCCAGGAGGGGGCCCCCAAGTGGACTTGGTAGTGCCAACTCTAGCTCCCAGGCCTGACTGCCTCCCCTTCTAAAAAAAGACAAGGCCTCCCTGGCCAGGCCTGCCAGTGCCCTGGCAGATTCGGACCTCCCAATAGGCTTGCCCCAACCCAAGAGCTCACTAACTGGGAACCCAGGAAGGAGGAAGGCTTTGTGGGTCACATAGGCCCATTTTATAGACAGGAAAAATGAGCCTGAAATCCTGTTCCCCAAGCCAGAGCTGAGGGTTGTCTGGGGCCCTATAGGACAATGCTAGTCACTGACCTATTGGAGCTCAAGACTGCTGGGCCCCTGCCCAAGCTCAGCTTATAAGCCAAGTTGTCAAGGGCCTGGATTCTGGAGCCAAACAGACCTGGGCTCAAATCCTGGCACTGCCACGGGTTCACAATGTGGCTTCAGGCAGGTTCTCAACCTGTCTGTGCCTCTGCCTCCTCATCTGTCAAATGGGGGTGATTTGGGGTCTGCTTTAATGATTGGTGCACACGTTCAGTAGAGCACTGCACACAAAACATTTAGCTGGCTCCTGGCACATTCTAACCTAACAGCTAACTTTCCTCTGGGTCAGGAAACTTTTCGCCCAGTGAGCTATTCACGCCTCAAATATTCTTACCCAGAGTTCCCCCATTTTATAGATTTGATAGTCACACAGTTGGTGAGGCACAAAGTGGGGATTTGAACCCAAGAAGTCTGCCCTGCACCCCCACCCCAGTGCCTGGTCTAGCCCAGAGAAGGCCCAGTTTTTACTGGGACCCTCCTTTTCCACCATGTGCCAGAGTATGTTAGCAGAGACCTCCACCACAGCCCTCGTGGAGTGGGGTGTCTGATTGGGTCCATCTTTCCGCTTCCAAAAGTCCCTCTCCTTTCCAGCTGCTCTTGTTTACTTGGGAAGTCTGCCAGCTCACCCCCCAGCCTCACGGCAAGCCCAGAATAACAGAACTTTGACAGAATCCAAGAGGAGAGGTGTAAGTGGGAGGGCCAAGAGGGGCCTCCTAGAAGCACAAGCATGGGGCCAGGACCAGGTCAGAACATACACTTTCCCAGCCTCCCTACCTCCCTCCCCAACAGACCTGAGCACGTCCACAGAGACACGTATCTGCAAATCTATGAAGCCCTATGGTTTGTGAAGCCCATAAAAAGGAGAAGGGATGACAAAAATGATGGAGTGTACAGTCTTGAGAGGGGCTTCCCAGGTGGCACTAGTGGTAAAGAACCCGCCTCCCATTGCAGGACACATAAGAGACAAGACGCAGATTCAATCCCTGGGTCGGGAAGATCCCCTGGAGGAGGGCATGGCAACCCACTCCAGTATTCTTGCCTGGAGAATCCAATGGAAAGAGGAGCCTGGCGGGCTACAGTCCACAGGGTCGCAAAGAGATGAACACGACTGAAGGGACTTGGCATGCACACACACACAGCCTCGAGAATGCAGGATCTGCAATGACCTGAAGTTGAGCAACAGACGCAAATATGAAAGACCATTTTCCACATAATTCCACTTGGATGAAGGTCTTGAACTCATCCATGGTGTTTAGAAATCAGGGTCCTGTTTTCCCTGGCAGGGGAGAGATTTGGCAGAAGCACAAGGTGGGTTTGGGAGCATGGAGATGGCTTTGACCGTCTTCATCCGCGTGCTGGGTAAACAAGTACATTCAGCCTGTGAAAATGTGTCTAGTTTAAAATATATCATATTAATATTTTCTTGAAGTTTCTAAAATTAAGTCCAAAGTGGGGTGGAGACTTGATCCATAGACTCTGGCCACTGGGAGTAGCAAGTTTCCCCACATAAGCACCCCTCAAGGTCTAAGAAAGCCAGTGTTGAAAGGCTGGACTCATAGACATAGTTGCCATATGATCCATTATTTCCACTCCTAGGTATAAACCCGAGAGAACTGAGAATACACAACCACACAAAAAGTTGTCTGTAAATGTTTACAGCAGCGTTCTTCATAATAGCCAAAAAGTGGAAACAAACCAAATGTCCAACAACCGATGAATGGTTAAATAAAATGTGGCATGTCCATACAGTGGAATATTATTTGGCAAGAAAAAAGGAATGGAGTACTGATACATGTTCCACCATAGGTGGACCTTGAAAACGTTACATTCAGTGAAAAGAAGCCAGTCACAAAAGACCACATATTGCATAAGTTCATTTATAGGAAATGTCCAGAAGAGGCGACTGTATGCAGACAAAGTAGATTAGTGTCTGGGGCTGGGAAGCTGGAAGGCTGACTGGGAGGGGGTGACAGCTAAAAATCATGGAGGTTTTTTTTTTTCCTAGGGTAATGAAAATGTTCTCAAATTGATTGTGTGATAGGTGCACAATTTTGTACTAAAAGTTACTGAGTTACATACTTTACAAGGGTGAGTTGCAAGAAAGCAATGCAAGTTGCATTGCTGCTGCTGCTGCTAAACCACTTCAGTCGTGTCTGACTCTGTGCGACCCCGTGGATGGCAGCCCACCAGGCTCTTCTGTCCCTGGGATTCTTCATTAGGTCTCAATAAAGCTGTTTATGAATAATTAATAATGAACAGGGGGGAAAAAAGGCTGAGCCCCAGAATCTGACTTGATTTGGATTCAGGAGGTCTGTCTAGGTGTGCTGGTGACCTTGGGTAAAGCTCATCCCTTCTCTGGGCCTTAGTTAGCCCAGCTGTCATGAGAGAGAGATGAGGGGAGCAGCAGAGAAGCACTGAGACACCACTGATGTGGCCATGATGTTTATGACCACGTCGGTTCCTTGCCCAGCCTGTGGAATCCGAGGGTCACCTGGGGGCAAATAACTCGTAATGATTCATTGAGATCTTTGTACTCCTTTTAAAATGGCAGAAGAGGAACTTCCCCAGAGGTCCAGTGATTAAGACTCTGAGCTTCTATTGCATGAGGCACAGGTTTGATCCCTGGTGAGGGAACTAAGATCCTGCATGTCCCACAGCACAGTCAAAAAATAGAAGGAAAAATGGCAGAAAGGACATTTTTTCCAAACCTTGTTCTTGGCCACTGCTCAAGGATACCAGAGGTACAGTAGATACCCTGGTTTCTCTTCAAGCGATTCATCACTTCCCAGCTCCGTGTCTGTACTGTGCCTAGTTGACTAGTCGTGTCTGACTCTTTGCGACCCCATGGACTGTGAGTAGCAGGTGATATAGTCTCCTTGATGCTTTAGGAAGCTCCCTCCAGCCACCCCAGGGAGAGAGTGGGGAGGCTTGGGGGAGGGCAGAGAAGTCTTCCTGGGCAGCCACTCAAGGGCAAGACAGGCTTGGAAGGTGGAGGGAGGGGTAGGTGGGAAGGATTGTTCAGGTTAGGACAGGGGCAGCCAGGGTGGGGGTCTGAAGAGGAGAGGAAGGCTGGTCTCCGACCATTCTGCAGTGAACTTCCCTGGCCCCTGCCTGGCCAGGCTCGAGCTCCAGCCCTGCCCAAGCCTGGCACGCCAGCTCCACCTGGAAGCCAGCTCTCTTGTCAGCCAGTTCCTCCTTCACTCCTTCCCAGGCCCAGCCAGTTCTGCTCATGGAAACTCTGAGGGGCCCACAGCCAGCTCTTGGCAGCCACCCAGATGCTCACAGAGCTGAAAATTTGTCTCTCCTCAGTCATGACTGTTTGGTTTTTTTTTTTTTTTGTCTTCCCTGTTTTATTGACCAAAACTCTTGTGACACCTTTCTTGGGAAGGGGAGAAAACACTTTTCTTGGGAACAGTCTTTCATTTTCATTTCATGAGTAACTTAAAAATAGAAAGAAAGAAAAAGTATGAGGAGGGCTTTCTTGGGAAGGGAAGAGAACACTCGGGAATAGTGTTTCATTTTCATTTCATGAGTAACTAAAAAAAGACAAAGCATTTCATGAGTAACTAAAAAAAAAAAAAAGAAAAAAGATGGAGTGAAAGATCCTAGTTGGTTTAAAATTGCCTCATTTTAAACTGATTGATAAACCACAGGTCTCTGGCTTAGACACACAGAGAAATGAGATTCAGGAAGCTTCGCCTTAACAGCAGAGGCAGACTTGGAGCTGGATGATGCGCCTCGTCTCCTTGAGAAACCGCGTGGCCCTGGCGAAACGGGCGGCACTAACCCATACAGGCTTCCCGGGGGCCTCAGTGGCACAGAATCCACCTGCCAATGCGGGAGACGCAAGAGACTTGGGTTCGATCCCTGGGTTGGGAGGATCCCTTAGGGTAGGAAATGGCAACCCATAGGAAAGTACTTTTGTTCCCTATCTTCACTGACAATTCAAATTATTTTCTTTTGCTTTGTGTTTTAGCCATTCTGGAGGCTGGAAGGAGCTTCCTAAAGCATTAAGGAGATCATCAAGGAATATTCTTGGCTGAGAATTCCACGGACAGAGGGGCCTGGCGGGCTGCAGTCCATGGGGTTGCAGAGTCAGGGATGACTGAGCGACTGGGTATACACATAGCACTACCCATTTTACAGATGAGGAAAGT
Source organism: Bos javanicus (assembly GCF_032452875.1). Lineage (NCBI taxonomy): Eukaryota > Metazoa > Chordata > Mammalia > Artiodactyla > Bovidae > Bos > Bos javanicus. The sequence goes on along the minus strand of NC_083880.1, from coordinate 66,960,737 downwards.
GAGGTCTGATGAGGTGAAGTAACCTGGGGCCAAGATCATTCATTCCATCAGGGGCAGAGACTGATTTTTAACAACAGTTAACAGCTGCTGTGTATTAGCACTAAGGGGTGCCAGATACTGTGTATGCATTCACCCATTCAGTCCCCACAATGACCCAGAGGAGGAAGCTGCACTTATTATCACCCCCTTAAAAAAAAAACTGTTGAAGCCTTGTGTACATGTGCAGAAAAGTCCACAAATCATAAACTGAACCCACCCATGAAACCAGCACCTAGGTTAAAAAAATGGAACAATTCATACGCCAAAAGCGTAAATGGTAAAAGAGAAGATCGGTAAATTGGACTTCACAAACATTTAAAACTTCTGTGTTTCAAAGGATACCATCCAGAAGTGAAAAGACAACACACAAGATGGGGAATATATTTGAAATCATCTATCTGATAAGAGACTAGCATCCAGAATATGTAAATAACTCTTACAACTCAATAATGAAAAGGAAAATAATCTAATTTTAAAAGAGACAAAAGACTTGGAAAGACATTTCTCCAAAATAGATATACAGATGCTAATAAGCAAATGAAGGGATGTTCAACATCATTAGACATTAAGAAATGAAAATTAAAACCACAAAGACTCACCACTTCATAGTAACCAGATGGCTATGCTCAATAAACATAATAACAAGTATGGGTAGGATGTGGAGAAGCTGGAACCCTCCTACATTGCTGCTGGAAACATAAAATGGTGCAGCTGTTTTGAAAGAACAGTTTGACAGTTCCTCAAAAGGTTGAACATAGAGTTACCATTTGATTCATTAATTTTACTCCTACTGGAGTTAGGAAAAAAAATAAAAAAACATAAGTCCACACATAAAGTTGAACATGAAAACTCATAGCAGCATTATTCATAGTAGCTTAAGAGTATAAACAACTGCCCGCCCACAACAAGTAGGAGAAAACCTAAATGTCCACCAACTCATGAATGGGTAAATAAAATGTGGTACATCCATACAATGGAATATTATCCAGCAATAAAAAGGAATAAAGTACTGATACATACCAGAGCGTGAATGAAATAGGAGAACATATCCTAAATGAAAAGACCACACATACTATGATTCTATTTATTCATGATGTGTCCAGAATAGACAAATAGAAAATAGATTAGTAGTTGCCTAGGGTCAGGGAATGGCACCCCACTCCAGCACTCTTGCCTGGAAAATCTCATGGATGGAGGAGCCTGATGGGCTGCAGTCCATGGGGTCGCTAAGAGTCGGACATGACTGAGCAACTTCACTTTCACTGTCATGCGTTGGTGAAGGAAATGGCAACCCACTCCAGTGTTCTTGCCTGGAGAATCCCAGGGTCGGGGGAGCCTGGTGGGCTGCCATCTATGGGGTCACACAGAGTCGGACACGACTGAAGTGACTTAGCAGCAGCAGCAGCAGCAGGGTCAGGGATGGGAGGGTGGAGGTAGGGTCGAGAGTAGGGTCAAGAGCATAGGGAATGACGGCAAATGAGTGTTTTCTCTGGGGGATGATGGACATTGTTCTAAAGTTATATTATGATGGTTGCCCAGCTCTTCAATACACGTAAAACCATTGAATTGTACACTATAGATAGATAAACCTTATGGTATGTAAACTATATCTCAATAAAGCTGTTTAAAAATAAAAGCATATTCCATTCCTTTTTTCATACTTTTCCCATACCCAGATTGTCCCTACCTTCTGCTAGTTCTCTGAATGCCCCCAAAACAACCGATTCTAAAGCCCAACTCGAATGCTATTGCAAAGATCTCCTTGATATATTTCCATTAGAAATAATTTCTCTCTCCTCCGAATGCCCACGTTAATTCACATCGTTCACTCAGGGATGATTTATAAGGCATATATCATGTGTCTGGCACTTATTACATTTCACAGGATTATTTAAGACCTGATTTCATCTCTTTTACTCTGCTGTGAAATTTTGGAGGGAGGAGATTACATCTTGTTCCCTTTTGTGTACTCAGAACCCAGCTATGTGACAGGCACCCAAAAGACATTCAAGGAAGGTATGTAAAATTCATTCTACATTTCCTTTTTCTTTCTTTAAATAAATATTTTACTTATTGGGCTTCCTTGGTGGCTCATTGGTAAAGAATTTGCCTGCCAACGCAGGAGACAAAGGTTGGACCCCTGATCTGGGAGGATCCCAGATGCTCTGGAGCAACTAAGTTCGCCTGTCACAGCTAGTGAACCTGTCCTCTAGAGCCTGAGGGCCACAACTACTGAGTCCACATGTCTAGAGCCTGTGCTCTACAAGAGAAGCCACTGAAATGAGAAGTTGGTGCACCTCAAGTAGTGAGCTGCCCCTGTTCCCTGCAACTAGAGAAAAGCCAGTGCAGCAACGAAGACTCCGCACAGCCAAAAATAAATAAATAATATAGTATAGTATTTTAAGTACATTTTAAAAAATATATTATTTATTTATTTATGTTAATAATATTTTATGTATTTATTTTTGGCTGTGCTGGGTCTTCATTGCTATGTGTGGGCTTTCTCTAGTTGTGGTGAGCGTGGGCCAGCCTTGCTTGCAGTGCTCGGGCTTCTCCGTTGTGTAGCTTCTGTTGTTGCAGAGCACAGGCTCTAGAGCATGGGCTCAGTAGTTGCGGCACACAGGCCTAGTTGCCCCACAGCATATGAGATCTTCCTGGACTAGGGATCAAACCCATGTCCCCTGCATTGGCAGGTGGATTCCTAGCCACTGGACCACTAGGGAAGCCCTACATTCCCTTTTCCTCAAATCAGCCTTCTCCCAGGATACAGCGTCTCAACATCAGGTTGAGGCATCATTGTCTCCTCCACAGGAACAGCCTAGCACTTAGTGTATTTTTTTGTTGAGTAAACAGAAAACGACTAAATGATGAAGATGGCTTTAGTTTCCATTGTGACTGTCCAGTGAAAGGTTTTGAAAAGAAATGAGACTTGTCTCCAGGTGTGGAGGATGGAGAGGGATAGATGAGGATTTGCAATCCAGATGGGGAACAGAAGAAGGAAGCAGTGTGATCCTGCAAATATCTGCATGGTACAGGAAACCGTGGAAGGTGCCCCAAATCCCACGGATGCTTCTAGGGAAAGTGTGGAGGTAGCATGTGCATGCTTGCTCAGTTGATCAATTGTGTCTGACTCTTTGAGACCTGCATAGACTGTAGCCCACTGGCTCTTAAATCCCTTAGCCCAGAAGTTACACATATCACTTGCATTCACATCTTTTGCTAGAACTGGTCACATGTTCTCTCCCATCTCTAAGGGTCCTGGGAAGTGTAGTTTGCCTATGTTTCCAGAAAAGAGGAAAACCAGGTAGGAAAGAGCATTTATACTCCCTACTCAGAGAATTTAAACAAAACAATGAACAAACTTGACCTAATAGACACATGTAATTCTGCATCCAATGCCTTATTTTCAAACACAAAAGACAATTTACAAAATTTGACTATAACTTGGGCTACAAACCCAGTGTCACTAAATTTCAAAGAACTAAAATAGAGCTTATTATTTAACTAGTTATTTCTTATAATTAAGGTATAAATCCATAAGAAAGCATTAGAAATTTCCATATTCTAAGAAATTAAAATACACTCCTAGGGACTTTGCTGGTGATCCAATGGTTAAGATTCCAAGGTTCCAATGCAGGGGGCATGGGGTTGATCCCTGGTCAGGGAACTAAGATCCCACATGCTGTGTGGTGCAGCCAATAAGTTCATGGGGGGAATTTTTTTTTTAAATACACTTCTAAATAATGCATGAGTTGAAGAAGAACTGACAAAGAAAGCTAGAAAATATTTTGAATTAATTGATAATAAAGAAAATTCATATTAAAATTTGTAAGTGTAGGTAAATTGTACATATAAGGGAAATTTATAGTCTTAGACACATATGTCAGAAAAGACAAGAAGCTGAAAATTGATAAAAATAAACATCCACCCCAAGAAGTTATAAAAAGAATGTTAAGACAAATCCAATAAAAGTAGGAAGAATTAAATAATAAAGGCAAGAACAGAAAATAAAGTAAGAAAGCAAAGATTAAACCAGAGCTAAAAGATGGTTCTTTGGAAATACAGCAAAATTGAAAAACCCCTGAATGAAGTTAGTCTAGAGAAAAACAGAACTGGCACCAAAAAAACAATATTAGGAATAAAAAGTGGAACATCACTAAGATGTTGCCAACATTAAAGGAAAAAATAGGGTACTTGGAACAACTCTGATCAATACATTTGAAAATTTAAATGAAACAGACAACTTAGAAAAGTACCTTATACCAACTTCGGCACCAGACAAAATAGAAACCCTAAAGAATCCTCTAACAATTAAGAGCCCTGAGAATCTCTTTCGTTAAGAAAACTTCAAGTCATCACTGGCATATTCTATCCAACATTCAAGGAAGAAACAATTTTAGTTTTCTGGAGACTAGAAAAAGAGTAATATAATCCCTAATTCATTTTAGCAGATTAACATAACCCACAGACCAAAACAGCACAAAGATAAAGCAAGAAAAGAAAGTTACAGGCCAATTTTATTTATAAACATAAATGAAAATATCCTTAATAAAGTGTTAGCCACAAAAATCACTATATAAAAGGATACTACAAAAGTAGGCTAATCCCAGAAACACAAAGTTGATTTAACAATAGAAAATCTATTCATACAAGTCAGCACATAAACTGATTAAAGGACAAAAACTACATCCAGAAAACCATTTGATAAAAAATTAATATTTATTCATTATTTTAAAGCTAAGAACATTATGAACAGAAGGAAATTTCCATACTTTGATAAAGATGATGTCTGTGGCTACCATAATTAATGGTAAAATATTGCAAGCTTTTCCTCTTGAGATCAGGAAGTCAAGGATGCCTACTGCATCCGTTTTATTCAACATTTTATTGGCAGTCTTATCCAGTGCAGTGAGACGCGAAAAAGAACTGAAAGATGTAAGATTTAGAAAAGAAATAAAAATCCTCTTTCAAAGGTGCTACAGTTAATATGTATACAGGAAGGCAAAATGTTCTACGACTATGTTGTCTAAATTAACGAGAAAATGTAGCATTTTTATTGGACTCAAAATAACCATATTGCAAATATGTTTCCATACAACCACCCACTGAATTATTGAAGGAAGCTACCACAGGGAAGAATTGCACTTGGAGGACAAGATCTTCTGAACATTCAGAGATAAACCTGTGGGAACGGTTTACTCCGTGTGTGAGTGAGCTTCCTGTCAGTGGAAGGGTTCAAGCAGGGACAGGATGAGCTGCGTCCAAGGGGGCTGAAGGCTGGTTCTTCCCAGGCTGGACCTCAGCTCTTCTCACACTTGGCCCCAGGAGGCAGCCTCTCTTCTTTCTTTTGGCTCTTGTCAAAATTAACTTAATGCTTCTGGCAACGAAGGTAAAACGAGCCAGGATTTACGGCTCCAGAATGCAATTGCTAATCTTATCCACTCCCCTTGCCTAGGCTCCCCTTTCAGAGAAAACCCATCATGGTATTTCTCTTGCCTTGCCTCCTGCCTTCCATCCCCACCCCACCAGACTTATCTACCAAGTCTAAGTTCTCTGGCAAACAAAACAGCTCCCCCTAGGGGGATGAGTGTTGGCCTGGGGGTTTTCCACAAGGGAAAACTGGAGGTTTACCCTGTTCAAAACCTTCAAAAGCTCCCTGATGCCTAGAGTCAGGGCTTTCTCCCCAACACCGCAGACCCCTTGAGAAAGGCAAATCCTTCCTTGCACAAAGCACTCTACTGAGATTTACTCTGTGTCCAGCACTGCGCTTAGGCTTGACTTCACTGACTCCCCTGTGAGACCCCATGAGGTAGGATCTATTATTAACTCCAGGTCACTAAGTGAGAGCTTGGGACTGGGTCAGTCTCACTTTAGGCCACACAGTCTGAAATACCATGTTAATCTGTTGTTTTTTTTTTTTGGTTTTGGTTTTGCCCCCACATTATTGTCTTCCTTCCTTTTTTTTTTTCTTTCTTGGAGTATAATTGCTTTACAATGTTGTGTTGGTTTCTGCTGTTCAACAAAGTGAATCAGCCATAAATATACATATATTCCCTCCCTCTTGAGCCTCCCTCCCAGCCCCCATTCCACCTCTCTAGGTCATCACAGCGCACCAAGCTGAGCTCCCTGGGCTACACAGCAGCTTCCCACAAGCTATCTATTTTCTCACTGAGAGTTTATATAAGTCAATGCTACTCTCCCAGTTTGTTCCACCCTCCCTCCCTATGTCCACATGTCTGTTCAGCATCTCTATTCCTGCCCTGCAAATAGGTTCATCTGTACCATTTTTCTAGATCCTGTATATATGTGTTAATATGCGATATTTGTTTTTCTTGGTTTGGTTTTCGTAACTGTTGTCCAAGTGAAGCTTGACATAATCCTTTAAAGGCACAGTCATGCCTGGACTGCTAGATTTTTCCACCTCATTCCCCGAAGCAGCTCCCTCAACGGGCACTCAGCCACCAAATCCACCGTCCTCACAGGAGGGTTCCAGGAGACAGAGACATATGGCTGCAGACTTTGGAGTCAGACCTGTGCTCTCTAGTTACCTGAGCTTCAGCCTTGGTTTTCTCACCTGAAAAATGGGGCTAAGGCCTTCCTGCTTTTGTAGGGTTATAGTGAGGATTAACCATGATCGCTAATGTAAGGGCTCATCACCCAGGAGGTGCTGCATACATATCGCCTGTTGTTATTGGCAGTCTCTGGGGTTTGGGGTAGCTCCTCAGCACCTCCTTCTGGCCTCCCTGGTGGCTCAGATGGTAAAGAATCTGCCAGCAATGTGGGAGATCTGGGTTCAATCTCTGAGTTGGGACGATCCCCTGGAGAAGGGAATGGCGACCCACTCCAGTATTCTTGCCTGGAGAATTTCATGGACAGAGGGGCCTGGGGGGCTACAGTCCACAGGGTTGCAAAGAGTCGGACACGACTGAACAGCTTTCACTTTCACCTGCTGTTCTTTCAACACCATAAATCAAGGGCCATGATCTCTAGAAAATGCTGTGACCAGGAGCTGAGGCAGCCCTGACCCCTGCCGGGGACATGGCCACAGAGCCTCACTGGCTTTCTTTGCAGCTGTAGCATCTGGGCTGATGTAGGGAAGCATGGCTGTGAATAAATCTGTCAGTTTCCTGGATGCTCCCCATCTTCCCCACCCCTATCGGGGACGCTTGCCTCATAGGAGGGCTGAAGCCTAGCTGGCAGCAGAACCACATGTTGGCTGAGCCGCTAGATAACTCTGTTAACTCTGTAAGGAACTGTCCCTCAGGCTGGAGGCGTTAACCTTGCTGCCTGGGCCCTGGGGTTAACCCTTTCACTTCCCAGCCCCAGGGAAGCTAAGAGCAGAGCACATGTGAGGGAGGACTATATTGATTATCCCTTGCTGCTGAACAAATTACCCCCATATTTAGCAGTTGGAAATAACTATTAACGTTCAGCTTCTGTGGCTCAGGAATCTGAATGTGGTGTCACTGGGTGGTTCCAGGTCAAGAGATTTCATGAGGCAGGAAGCAAGATGGCAGACACGTCGAGGCTTGACTCTGGGAGGATTGGATTCCACCCTCACTCGTGTAGCTGTTGGCCAGCTTCCGAAGAGCTATAACCAAGTTCACTCACACGTGCCTGTCCACGGAACTGCTTGTGTCAAGGCAGCTGGGCTCCCCCCATGCCCTCCCGGCTCCACCTCTGAGTAAGAGGTGAAGAGGGAGAACGACAAGCACCCAAGGTGGAAGGCACAGACCTTTAATAACCCACCCTCTTCACCCACCACTTGTGATGCTGTTGCAGGAAGGGGGATCCCTTCCTGGGCCGAGAGTGGGCTCTTGTCTAACGCTCGGAAATGAATTGTCTGAGGAGACACACATGTTGACAGAGCAAGAGACTTTATTGGGAAGGGTTGCCTGGGTGGGGGCAGGAGGGTAAGGAGACCCAGGAGGACTGCTCTGCCATGTGGCTTGCAGTCCTGGGTTTTATGGTGTTGGACTTACTTTCTGGGTTGTCTCTGGCCAACCACTCTGACTCAGGGTCCTTCTTGGTGGTGCATGCATTGCTCAGCCAAGATGAACTCCAGTGAGGATTCTGGGAGGTGGTGGGACACGTGATGTCTCCTTTGGACCTTTCCTGAACTCTTCCGGTTGGTGGTGGCTTCTTAGTTCTGGGTTCCTTTCCAGTACCCCCTGCAGTAAAATGTAAAATAACTCAGGCAAATAGTTGCTATGGTGCCGGGCTAGGGTGGGCAGTTTCAGTCAGTGTGTTTCCCCTGCCAGTGTTTCCTGTTTCTTAGCTGTAAGTCAGTAAGCCCAGCCCACACTCAGGAGGGGAATTATATGAGGGTGGGAAAGCCAGGAAGCCGGGGGTCACTGGGGACCATCTCACAAGGCGCCCACTCCAGAGGGGCCGCAGCTGGGACACACAGGTAGACCTAAGGCTGACTCACCTTCAGATGAACCTGTGCAGAGCTGGGAGTTGGCCTCGACTCCTCATTCCATCTATCACCAAATCCTGTTAATTCAAAATCCTAAATCGTTTCCGAGTGTGACCACTCTGGACTGTCGTGGCTCCAGTCAGGCCCCCATCATGTCTCACCAGGATGTCATCACTCCATCACCATCTCCTCACTGGTCCCCCTGTATCTACTCTGCTCCTCTCTGCCCCCACCATCCCTTCCACCATCACCTGTCCCTTCCTAATAGTATTCAGAGGAGTCAAAATGCTGACTTGATGCTGTCCTCCTTTGCTGAGAATTCTTCAGAGGCTCTCCGTGATCCTCAGCATGAGACTTCTCCACAGACAACAAGATTCTGCAGGGTCTGACTCGCCCGGAACCTCGACAGCCTCACCTCACAGCACTGCTGGCTCCTCTCGGTGCCTCGAACAGGCCCTGTGCCCTCTTGACCCAGGTTTCCCACATGCTGTTCCTCTTCTGGGAACACTTTTTTTTTGTACCCTTCACCTAGTCAGACCCTCATTACCCTGGGGATATGGGCACAAGAGTTACTTCTTTGAAGAAGCTGACCCTGTCCAACCCTGACTGAGTTCAAGTCCTCTGTTGAAAACTCATCCTCTAGTCGTAGCGTGTTGCCAGGCCCACTGTGCCTTTATCTGATTGGTCGCTGTCTGTCCTTCCCTGAGACTCTTAAGTGCCATGATGGCAGGGACTGAATCTGGTTTTGCTAGCTGGAACCATTGTGCCTGTCACCAGTGGGTGCTTAAGAAACATATATTTAAGGGACTTTCCTGGTGGTTCAGTGGTTAAGAATCTGCACTTCCTTTGTAGGGGGGCACGGGTTCGATCCCTGGTTGGGGAACTAAGATCCCGCATGCCACTCGGTGCAGCCAAAACATTAAAAAAAAAAAAAAAAGAAAGAAAGAAAAAAAGAAACATAGAGAATTAAAAAAAAATTAAAGTCCTTGGGAAGATAAAACTACAATTTTAAAACAGAATTCATTAGAATCATAGAATTTGGGGGCTCAAAATGGGCTCAGAAACTAGCCAGAGGAAATTAAGGTCCAGAGATGAGGAAGGGCTTTCTAGGCTGCAGAATGAGTGGAGACCAAGACAAAAAGACAGGGCCCTGGATGACCCCCTCGTCTCCCACTTTCCGTCTGCCATGAGCCCCACTAACCTCCTATCACCACCTAAACTTCACCAATGGCCCCTGACAAACACTAACAGATCACCTACGTCAGTCCTCAGACCTCGGCACAAAAACTCCAGAAGCTGCTGACAAAGCCTCCCTTCAGGTAAATTCTTTTCTTAGCTCTGCAACTACCAGTTCCAAAGATGCACAGCCAGTCTGAAAACAGCCATTTCACCCCACATCAAGAACAAGCCCTGCCTTTAAAAATTCTCCATTTGGGGCATTCTCCATTCCTCGCAAGTGGAACTTTCGACCTTTTGGTTTGGCCAGGACCTAAGAGGTTCTTGGCCAGTTTCAAAAGGGAAACTGAGGCCAGAGAAGAGCAGAGACTTTTGCAAGGTCACTCAGGGAATCAGTGACAGGGCGGGGACCGGAACCCAGGCCTCTCCAGTCTCTGGCCAGCAGCCCCTGCGTCTCTACAGTAGGGTGCAAGAAGTTGGACTGGATTAACTTGAAGCTTCTTACAGGCTCTGATCTGAGGCTAATAGATTCTTCTTTGAACAGAGATTCTTCCTCAGACTGTGCTCAGCTGTGCAAATTTCTATCTCAGGTCTTTAGCCAAGAGTAACTTTCTAAGTTCTGAAATGAAAATATGGCATTCCAAAACAAATCAGCTTTCCCAGAACCAGCCAACCAACATTCCAAAAAAAAAAAAAAAGAAAAAATTCCAAGCTGGTATTCAAATTAGTTGCCAACATTTAAAAACGAAAATATTTTTACATGCAAATCCAAGTTCCCACATTCTTATAGAAAAATCAGCCAATCTGGTATAATCCTGATCTTCCCCTCCAGTGTGTGACACTTGGCTAAACTAGCCAGCAGCCGTCACACTCTCGCCTGTCCACAGCTGGCCACATTGCCTGCTTCCTCTTGCCCTCCCAGGTCCTGAAGGCATTTGAATTTGGAGCCCCTGTTCCTTCGGGGTTTACAAATTCCCTCTGTAACTATTCCCCAGGTAACGGGTCACGTAGGCACTGTTTGATGCCAATAGAGACAAGTGGTGTCCTTCCAGTCCGTTCTGTGGCTGGCCAAGCAGATGGTGGTGGGGAGGGAGAGCTTGATTTAAACATGGCTTATCTGAATCCATGTATAACAGGTCATGCTGTAAGGTACTTCCAAATTCTAATGAACTTTAATTACCTCAGAACCAGGACAGTCCATGCTTGTTTTGGTTGAGACAGATAAGAAATGACTCTAGGAAATGACTTCATAGACTTATAGGCCATCAAAATGAAATCCACATGCCATCGCATTCTGGCCAAACTGGGGACCAGGTCGGGATGGTCTTTTTGGTTTTGAAGGAAATCCATGCTGATATCAAAAGAGGGTTTGGAGGTCTGTCTTCGGGTTCTTGAGCAACGACAGTGCTCAGATAAATTGCCTTTCTATGACCCTGCCAGGAGCTGTCATCGCTGCCTGCCCCATGTTTCATAATCCATGGGTGTGGGGGGAGTAGAGGGTGGGGGTGAGGGAGAGTGCTTAGAGTAACGTTAGGCCACTGAGCACTTCATCAGGAGGTGGCCCAGAGAATCTGGGCAGATACTCTTACAGAGCTCTTGGCAAGCTTCAAACTTTGGAACTTTAAAAGCAATGGCTTTGTTCTTACCACACTTATCAGTAGTCAAATCTCAAAGCCAGCAGAAACATTAGAGTCCAGGACTATATCTCAAAGCCAATAGAAATATTAGAGTCCAGGACTATTCAATATGGGAGGGCCCTTGTATGTTTCAACTTGTCTAACTCTCCACCTTAATTGAGTAGCTTCCAACAGCACCCCAGACAAGAAGACTCAGCCAACCTTGGTGGGACATCTTTCTGATAATGGGTCAGAAGCTCTCCCTATTGAAACCTCCAGCTTCTGTCCCCAGTTTTATCCTCAAAGTTAGGACCATGCTTATGCCCTTCTTCATCTATGTATATTGAGCATCACTATATTTACTCTCTCATCACCAGGCTACACTGTTCCAGGTCATCCTTCCTGGGAGACCTTGATGGAAAGACCTAGCTTCTCCCCTACACTTGGCCCATGCCTCTCTCCAGCATCTTTTCACAACAGCTATGACTTTAAGAGGACACAGCTCTTGCTCTATGATTTCTAGAGAAGAACGGCTGAGTCCAGCTGTACCACATTTCAGGTTGACATGCCCAGAATTTGCACAAAGTGTTCCATATTGGTTAACAGCTTTTATTTACTTAACAAATACTCTTGTAGTTCAGCTTACTTTAGTAATATTCATTAAATCCCCATAATCCTAGGTGGTGCTAGTGGTAAAGAACCCGCCTGCCAATGCAGAAGACCTAAGAGATGTGTGTTCAATCCCTGGGTGGAGAAGATCCCATGGAGAAGGAAATGGCAACTCACTCCAGTATTCTTGTCTGGACAATCCCACGGACAGAGGAGACTGGTGGGCTATAGACCATTGGGTTGCAAAGAGTCGGGCATGACTGAGTGACTTACAGCAGAGCAAATCATCATCCCCAGTGTACAGATGATGGAGCTGAGACACAGAAAAGTAAAGTCACTTGGCCAAGGTGTCAATTAAGTTGGGAGATTGGGATTCAAACTCAGATCCTTGGAGTTTGGAGCTGAAGCTCCTAACTTCCCCGTGCTGCTTCTCCATGACGTTTGTTCATGTTAAGCTTGAGAAGAAAGATCTCCAGGGAGGTCTGGAAATCTACATCATCCTGATAAGGTCAGCCTCACCCTAAGATGTGAAGCGACTTATCTAAAGTCACTCCATTCTGCAGTGATGGAGTTGGGACCTCAACTGGTTTCAAGTCCAGGGCTCAAACTGTGGAAAATTCTTCAAGAGATGGGAATACCAGACCACCTGACCTGCCTCCTGAGAAATCTGTATGCAGGTCAAGAAGCAACAGTTAGAACTGGACATGGAACAACAGACTGGTTCCAAATTGGGAAAGGAGTATGTCAAGGCTGTATATTGTCACCCTGCTTATTTAACTTATATGCAGAGTATATCATGCCAAATTCTGGGCTGGATGAAGCCCAAGCTGGAATCAAGATTGCCGGGAGAAGCATCAATAACCTCAGTGTATATATACAGATGACACCACTCTTATGGCAGAAAATGAAGAACTAAAGAACCTCTTGAAAGTGAAAAAGGAGAGTGAAAAAGTTGGTTTAAAACTCAACATTCAAAAAATGAAGATCATGGCATCTGGTCCCATCACTCCATGGCAAATAGATGGAGAAATGGTGGAAACAGTGGCAGCCTTTATTTCCTTGGGCTCCAAAATCACTGCAGATGGTGACTGCAGCCATGAAATCAAAAGACACTTGCTCCTTGGAAGAAAAGTTATGACCGACCTAGACAGCATATTAAAAAGCAGAGACATTACCAACAAAGGTCTGTCTAGTCAAAGCTATGGTTTTTTCAATAGTCATGTACAGATGTGAGAGTTGGACTAGAAAGTTGAGCACCAAAGAATTGATACTTTTGAACTGTGGTGTTGGAGAAGACTCTTGAGAGTCCCTTGGACTGCAAGGAGATCCAAGCAGTCCATCCTAAAGGAAATCAGTCCTGAATATTCATTGGAAGGACTGATGATGAAGCTGAAATTCCAGTACTTTGGCCACCTGATGTGAAGAACTGACTCACTGGAAAAGACCCTGATGCTGGGAATGATTGAAGGCGGGAGGAGAAGGGGATGATAGAGGATGAGATGATGTGATGGCATCACCAACTCGATGGATGTGAGTTTGAGTAAGCTCTGGGAGTTGGTGATGGATAGGGAAGCCTGGCATGGTGCAGTCCATGGGGTCGCAGAGTCGGACACGGCTGAGCAACTGAACTGAACTGAACTGAACTGAGAGCATGCTGTGTGCACTTATCAGATTCAATCTTACCTAGGGAAGTGAAATGCGTTCTAAACTGGCTTTGAGCCCACATGCATATATAACACAACAGTTAACCCAGTGGGTTCCTGAGCCAGGGAGAGGAGAACTACCCAGCTTAGGCTTCTGATAGTTTGAAAGTGCCCATGTTAGAACATACATGGAGACCTCATTCATTCATAGTCCATTAATTCAGAAGGCATCATGGTCTCTGTTGGGTTGAAATGCATATTACATTAATCCAAAGATGGGCAAACTTTGGTAAAGGGTCAGAGAGTAAGTATGTTGAGAAAGTCAGTCATCCGTTGCCTAGTGATTGTTTTGTTGTTGTTGTTAAGGTGTACCAATCCTTTTAAAAAATAGTTAATTTTTGGCTGCACTGGGTCTTTGGTACTTTGCACAGGCTTTCTCTAGTTTCAGCAAACAGGGGCTACTCTGTTGCAGTGCATGGGGTTCTCATTACAGTGGTTTCTCGTGGATACAGGCTCTAGGGTTCATGGGCTTTGGTCACATACAGGCTTTGATAATTGTGGCACACTGGTTTAGCTGATCTGCGGCATGTGGAATCTTCCTGGATTGGGGATTGAACCCATGTCTCCTGCACTGGCAGGCAGATTCTTATCCACTGTGCCACCAGGAAGTCTCAGGCTGGTGATTCTTGCACAGTTGCACAAAAGTGTTCTGGGACATTTCCTTACAGGAAGGTAAGGAGCTCTCATAGCCAGTGTTGGGCAAAGCACTTGTTTGCAAATATCTTTTCCCTGCGAACAGGCTTGATGTGTATGTCTTTGTGCTGCTTGAGTGGCACCTGGCCAACCCCACCACTTCTATCTGTTCCTGGGGAGAGGGAACAGGGTCCTCCCCCTGCAGCATGAGAGGGGAGCAGGCAGACCATCTTTCTGTGTCAGCTGCAGGATGGGACCTGCTGACCATGGGAACCAGTGCTCACTCTTAAAGCAGACTTTGCTCTCTTCTCTCTGTGAGTCAAGCATCATTCCATCTAATCTAATGCCTATGTGAGTCATGTCTTACTTGGTGACTCCAACACCTGAAACCATACACTTTAAATTTCTTATTATTGTGAATTCCCTGGCAGTCCAGTGGTTAGGGCTGTCACTGTGAGGGCCTAGGTTCTATGCCTGATGGTGCTGTGCTGTGCCTAGTCACACAGTTGTGTCTGACTCTTTGTGACCCCATGGACTGTAGCCCGCCAGGCTTCTCTGTCCATGGGGATTCTCTGGGCAAGAATATGGGGGTGAGTTGCCATGCCCTCCTCCAGGGGATCTTCCCAACCAAGGGATCGAATCCAGGTCTCCCGCATTGCAGGCAGATTCTTTACTGACTGAGCCACATCCCTGGTTGGGGAACTAAAATCCCACAAGCCATGATGTGTGGTCAGTAAAAAAATAAGCAAATTTCTTAGTACCTGACTTTTAACTGAGGTATTCAGACGTTTAATGTGATTACTGACATGCTCAGATTTTAACATATCATCTTGCTATTTGTTTTCTACATGTCTCCTCTATTCTTTGCTCTATTTTTTTCCCTTTAACTGCCTCCTTTTGGAATAATTGAATAATTTTAATGATTTCATTGCATCTCCTTTGCTTATTAGCTACATACAGTTCTTCAGTATTTTCATGGCTGTTTTAAACTTTCTAGTGTATATCTTTATCTTATCACTTTTTACCCTCAAGTGCCATTATGTCACAAATACTATGATCCTTTTAATCTCATCTCTCCTCCTTCTGACTTCATGCTATTGTTGTCATATTTTTTGTCATATATATATATATTGTTGTCATATATTTTGCTTTCTCGTACATCATAAAACTAAGGAGATTATTATTTTTGTTTAAACAGTCAATTATCTTTTAAGGACATTTAAATTATAAGAAAAATTATATACTCCCCCATGGAGTTATTTTCAGTGCTCTCCGTTCCTTTGTGTAGATCCAGATTTGTATCTTGGTATCGTTTTTCTTCAGTCTGAAAACCCTCCTTTAACAGTTCTTATTGTTCAGGTCTACTGGTGATGAATTATTTCAGCTTTTGTTGCTTTGAAAACATTTTCCTTTCATCTTCATCTTTCTCTCTTTTTAAAAACAAAGTAAAACTGACTTACACTATTAAATTAGTTTCAGGGGTACAATATCATGGTTCAGTATTTTTATAATTACAAAGTGGTCATCATGAAAAGTCTAGTTACCATTAGTCGCCATCAAAGTTTTTCCAAAATTATTGACTATATTCCCTGTGCTACACATTACATGACTTATATTTAGTTTGTAACTGAAGTTTGTACCTCTTAATCTCCCTCACCTGTTTCATACACCACTCCTAGCAAACATCAGTTTGAGCTCTGTATCTCTGAGTCTGTTTCTGCTTTGTGATGTTTGTTTTGTTTTTTAGGTTGCACATATAAGTAAAGTCATATGATATTTGTCTTCTTCTGGCTTATTTCACTTGGTATAATACCCTCTAGGTCCACCCATGGTGTCACACATGGCAAGATTTTTTTTTATATAGCTTAGTAATATTTCATTATGTGTATATACCTCATTTTTATCCATTCATCTGTTGATGGGCACTTAAGTTGCTTCCATATCTTGGCTGTTGGCAATAATGCTGCAGTGAAGCTGCTGCTGCTGCTGCTAAGTCGCTTCAGTCGTGTCCGACGCTGTGTGACCCCAACATAGGGGCACATAAATCTTTTCGAATTAGTGCTTTTGTTTTCTTCAGAAAAATACCCAGAAGTGGAACTGCTGGATCATACAACACTTCTATGTTTACTTTTTTTGAGGATTCTCCATACCGCTTTCCACAGTGGCTGTACTCATTTGCATTCCTACCAACACTGCATGAGTGTTCCCCTTCTCCAGTTCCTCACCAACCCTTGTTATTTCTTGTATTTTTGGCAATAGCCACTCTGACAGGTATGATACCATATCTCATTATTGCTTGATTTGCATTTTCCTGATGATTAGTGGTATTGAGCATATTTTCATGTATCTGCTGGTCATTTGTGTGCCTTCTTTGGAAAAAAAGGTATATTCAGGTATATAAGCCCATTAAAAAAAAAAAAAAAGGGTTGTTCGTTCTATAAAACTCTTAGAGGAAAATATAGGCAGAACACTCGATGACATAAATCAAAGCAAGATCCTCTATGATCCACCTCTTAGAGTAATGGAAATAAAAACAAAAGTAAACAAGTGGAACCTAATCAAACTTAAAAGCTTTTGCACAGCAACGGAAACTATAAGCAAGGTGAAAAGCCCTCAGAATGGGAAAAAATAATAGCAAATGAAACAACTGACAAAGGATTAATTTCCAAAATACACAAGCAGCTCATACAGCTCAATACCAGAAAAACAAACCCAATCAAAAAGTGGGGAAAAGACCTAAACAGACCTTTCTCCGAAACAGACGGCTAACAAACACATGAAAAGATGCTCAACATAGCTCATTATTAGAGAAATACAAATCAAAACTACAATGAGATATCACCTCCACTGGTCAGAATGGCCTCCATCAAAAAGTCTACAAACAATAAATTCTGGAGAGGGTGTGGAGAAAAGGGACCACTCTTGCACTGTTGGTGGGAATGTAAATTGATACAGCCACTATGGAAGACGGTATGGAGATTCCTTTAAAAACTAGGAATAAAACCACCATATTATCCAGCAATCCCACTCCTAGGCATATACGCTGAGGAAACCAAAATTGAAAGAGACACATGTATCCCATTGTTCATTGCAGCACTATTTATAATAGCTGGAACATGGAAGCAACCTAGATGTCCATCGACAGATGAATGGAGAAAGAAGTTTGGTACATATACACAATGAAATATTACTCAGCCATAAAAAGGAATGCAGTCCATTCTAATGAGCTGGATGAACCTAGAGCCTATTATACACAGTGAACTAAGTCAGAAAGAGAAAGATATATATCATATTCTAATGCATAGATACAGGAGAAGGCAATGGCTCCCCACTCCAGTACTCTTGCCTGGAAAATCCCATGGACGGAGGAGCCTGGTAGGCTGCAGTCCATGGGGTCGCTAAGAGTCGGGCACGACTGAGCGACTTCACTTTCACTTTTCACTTTCATGCATTGGAGAAGGAAATGGCAACCCACTCCAGTATTCTTGCCTGGAGAATCCCAGGGACAGAGGAGCCTAGTGGGCTGCCGTCTATGGGGTCGCACAGAGTTGGACACGACTGAAGCGACTTAGCAGCAGCAGCAGCAATGCATAGATACGGAATCTAGAAAAATGGTACTGAGGAATTTATTTGCAGAACAGCAATGGAGAAACAGACATAGAGAATAGACTTATGGACATGGGGAGAGGGGAGGAGAGAGTGAGATATATGGAAAGAGTAACATAGAAACTTACATTACCATGCGTAGACTAGATAGCCAATGGGAATTTGCTATATGTCTCAGGAAACTCAAACAGGGGCTCTGTCTCAACCTAGAGGGGTGGGTGGGGAGGGAAATGGGAGCGGGGTTCAAAAGGGAGGGGATATATGTATACCTATGGCTGATTCATGTTGGTATTTGGCAGGAAACAACAAAATTCTGTAAAGCAATTATCCTTCAATTAAAAATAAATAAAATTAAAAATTATATATATATAAAGAAAAAAAAAGGCTTGTTTGTCTTTTTGATGTGAGTTTATTTTGATGCGAGTATTAACCCCCTTTGGCTATATGGTTCACACATATATTCTCCAACTCAGGCTTTTTTTTTTCTTTTAAACTTTTTATTTTATATTGGAATATAGCCAATTAACAACATTGTGATAGATTCAGGTGGACAGGCAAGGGACTCAGTCATACATATACATATATCCATGCTCCTCCAAACTCCCCTCCCATCTAGGCTGCCACATAACACTGAGCAGAGTTCCCTGTGCTGTACAGCAAGACCTTGCTGGTTATCCATTTTAAATACAGCACTGTGTTCAGTCAATTCCTAACTCCCTAACTACCCCTTCCCCCCAACCTATCCCCTGCCACCACAACCATAAGTACATTCTCTAAGTCTGTGAGTTTGTTTTGTAAATAAGTTCATTTGTACCATTCCTTATTAGATTCCACATGTAAGGGACGTCATACATGCTGTTTCTCACTTATTTCACTCAGTATGACAGTCTCTAGGTCCATTCATGTTGCTGCAAATGGCATTATTCCATTCTTTTTAATGGCTGAGTAATATTCCGTTGTGTGTATGTACCACATCTTCTTTATCCATTCCTGTTGTTGGACATTTAGGTTGCTTCTAGGTCTTGGCTATTGTAAACAGTGCTGCAGTGAACACTGGGGTGCATGTATCCTTTTAGACCATGTTTTCCTCTAGATATATGCCCAGGAGTCTCCCACTCAAGTTTTTAAAAAATGTCCTCTTTGATTTTTTCAACAATCCATCATTTGCTTGCTTATTTATTTAGGCTGCACCACACGGCATGCGGAACTTCCCCAACCAGGGATCAAACTAAAACCCTACAGTGGGTGACCTACCTGAGGGTGCGGGTCCTGGTTACACTGCATCCTCACCCCTCCTGCCGTCTTGTTGTAGTTCTCTACGTCTTTAGTTGTGGAGAACCTATTCTGCTAGCCTTCAAGTTGTTCTCATAAAGAGTTGCTCTCTAAATAGTTGTAATTTTGGTATGTCTGTGGGGGGAGCTGAGTTCAGGGTCCTCCTACTCCACCACCTTGGCCACACTATCCATTTTTGAGGGATGTTTTTGCTAAACACAGAATTACAGACTTTCCCTCCGTAATGGGGGGACTTTTCAACACATTAAAGATGTCATGGCATTCCTTTCTGGTTTGCATAGCTTATGACGAGAAGTCTGCTGCTATTCTGATATTTGTTCCTCGGTGTATGTTTCTTTTGATTCATTCTCAGTGGTTTATGAATTTGACAATGATGTGTCTTAGGATGTAAGTTTTTTTTTTTTCCATATGTATTCTTGTTGAGGACTACTGAGTTTCTTGGGTCTATGCCTTTATCGTTTTCATCATATTTGGAGAACGGTCATTATTTTTTCAAGTATGTTTTCCTTTTCTCTCTCTCATCTCCTTCTGGTATGTATTTTTGATACTTGGTATTGTTTCACAGCCTCTTCTGTTCATTCCTTTAAAAGTATTTTGTCTTTGTGCTTCATTTTGAATATCTATTTCTGGGCCTTCAATTTCACTGGTATTTTCTTCTGTGTGATCACTTGTGTCTGACTCTTTGTGACCCCCATGGACTGTAGCCCACCAGGCTCCACTATCCATGGATTTTTGAGGCAAGAATGCTGAAACAGGTTGTCATTTCCTACTCCAGGGTATCTTTCCAACCCAGGGATCAAACCTGCATCTCCTGCGTTCCCTGCATTGGCAGGTGGATTCTTTACCACTAAGCCACCTGGGAAGCCCCCATTCTTCTGGGAGGGTCTAATTTCTTCTGCTGTCAATCCTATTCAGTTTATTTTAATTTCAGATATTTCACATATCATCTCCAAAATTTGACTTGGATTTTTAAAAAAGTATATGCCCTATGCCTTTCCTCATTACGTTCATGCTTTCCTTTACATATCCTTATGTGTTTATAATATTATCTGTTAAGGTCTTTGTCAGCTAATCCTATCATCTGTGTCATTCTGGATCTGTGGAATTATTTTTCTCCTGACTCTGATCATGTTTCTAATGCTTTGCCTGGTGAATTTGTTTTGCACCAAACATAATAAATTTTAACATTGTTGAGTGTTGGGTTTTGTTGTATTTCTTTAAACATGCTGGACTTTGTTCTGACAAGCAGTTAAGTTGCTTGCAGATCAGTCTGAGGATTAATACTGAGCTTGTTTTATGGCAGGCCAAAAGCAACCTTTACCCTAGGATTACTTGAGCCCCACTTCAAAGGCATGACCTTTGCAGGACTCTATCTATCACTGTGTGTTAGAATGTCCCTTCTCTGGCTGGCAGAGACTTCAACTATTCCCAGAACTATGGGAACCCTGGGAATTACTTGGCATGCAACTTTCTCTTTTTTCTTTCCCTGGTCGCATGGAGTTTAATTCCATGTCCTGATCAGAACTCACCTAGGGGTCCAGGAAACCCTGTGGGATTTTCTGAGCTCTATCTCTGTGCAGCTACCTTCTCTGTTATGTTGTTCAGTTGTTCAGTCACTCAGCTGTGTCTGACTCTTTGTGACCCCATGGACTACAGCATGCCAGGCTTTCCTGTCCTTCACCATCTCCCGGAGCTTGCTCAAATTCATGTCCATCGAGTCGGTGATGCCATCCAATCATCTCATCCTCTGTCGTCCCCTTCTTCTCCTGCCTTCAATCTTTCCCAGCATCAGGGCCTTCTTCAATGAGTCGACTCTGCATCAAGTGGCCCAAGTATTGGAGCCTCAGCTTTAGCATCAGTCCTTCCAATGAATATTCAGGGTTGATTTCTTTTAGGATGGACTGGTTTGATCTCCTTGCAGTCCAAGGGACTCTCAAGAGTCTTCTCCAACACCACAGTTCGAAAGCATCATTTCTTCAGCACTCAGCCTTCTTTATAGTCCAACTCACACATCCATATTTGATTACTGGAAAAACCATAGCTTTGACTATACAGACCTTTGTCAGCAAAGTGATGTTTCTGCTTTTTAATATGCTGTCTAGGTTTGTCATAGCTTTTCTTCCAAGGAGCAAGGGTCTTTTAATTTCATGGCAACAGTCACCGTCTATAGTGATTTTGGAGCCCAAGAAAATATCTGTTGCATGTCCATGTAAATTTTATCTGCCTCGGCCTTCCTGTACCCCTACCTCTGTCTCTTCAATTCAGTGATACAGTGGGTGTCAGTTTCCCCATCTCTGTGCTGAAGGTTGGAGGCATCCTAAATGAGTAAGATTGGTAATCACCCCTTCCTGTGCATTTCCCGTCTCTCAGGGAGTCACAGCCTGTGCTTCTTGATGTCCAATGTCTAAAAACATTTGTTTTATGTATTTCATCTGCTTTTCTGGTTGTTTATAGTGAAAGGCAAATCCCACGCACTTAATCCTTCATGGGTGGAACAGAAAATCTCTATCCTAGTTGTTTTCACCATTGGTTTATACTTTAAAATATCATTTATTTAATAGATGATGGCTTCATTAAAAGTTGTTAGAGACAGTTTAAGAAAATTGTGTTGGGAGTTAGTTCATGAATATTTTTGAGTTTTACAATTCTATCAGGAAGTCTGGCTCTGTGAAGATTTTGTGAAAAGTTGAACTAGGCAAAGATCTTCAAGGTTAACTTGAATTGATCAAGACACAACGCATTACTTAACCTTTAAATCTGTTTTCTTAAAGCATTCAAGATCTTGACAAGGATGCCAAAACCATTCAAGGGGAAAAAAATAATCTCTTTGGCAGATGGTCCTGGGTGAGATAAATGGATATCCACATGCAAGAGTGAAGTTGAACTCTCACCTCACACCATACACAAAAATTAACTAAAAATGCAGCAGTGACTTAAATATAAGAGCTGAAAGTATAAAATTCTAGAAGAAATCATCTGTCTCAATATCCTGATGATTTTCTCTGGAAAACCCTAATATAGCAGTTCTCATCCACTACTCATGGATATGTACATGGTGCCACCACTGTGGAAAAGCATTTGGTGGTTCTTCAATTAGTTAACAGAGAAGGCAATGGCACCCCACTCCAGTACTCTTGCCTGGAGAATCCCATGGATGGAGGAGCCTGGTAGGCTGCAGTCCATGGGGTCGCTAAGAGTCGGACACGACTGAGCGACTTCACTTTCACTTTTCACTTTCATGCATTGGAGAAGGAAATGGCAACCCACTCCAGTGTTCTTGCCTGGAGAATCCCAGGGACAGGGGAGCCTGGTGGGCTGCTGTCTATGGGGTCACACAGAGTCGGACATGACTGACGTGACTTAGCAGCAGCAGCAGCAATTAGTTAAACAGAGTTGTCATATGGCCCAGGATTTCCACTCCAAAGTATATTGCCAGAAGAATTGAAAATAGGTGTTCAAACAAAAATTTGTACAAGAATATTCATGGCAACACTACTGACAATAGCCAAAAGGTAAAAAACAACTCAAATGTTTGTTGACTGATAAATATTGATGAATATGTGGCATATCTATACAATATTATTCAACCATAAAAAAATAAAATTCTGATAAATGCTATAACATGAACGTTGAAAACACTATGCTGAATGGACAAAACCAGACACAAAGATCACACAATGTATAATTCTATTTACATTATAAGTATCCAGGATAGGCAATGTCATAAAGACAAAAAAGCAAACTAGTGGTTGCCAGGGGCTTGGCACAGGGGCTTCCCTTGTGGCTTAGCTGGTAAAGAATCTGCTTGCAATGTGGGAGACCTGGGTTCAATCCCTGGGTTGGGAAGATCCCCTGGAGAAGGGAAAGGCTACCCACTCCAGTATTCTGGCCTGGAGAATTCCATGGACTGTATAGTCCATGGAGTCGCAGAGAGTCAGACACAACTGAGAGACTTTCACTCACAGGGGCTTGGAATTAGGAGTGACTGCTTAATGACTATGGAGTTTCCTTTTGAGGGGTGAAGATATTCTAAAACTAAGCTGTGATGGTTGCACAATATCATGAATGTATTAAATACCAATGAATCATACACTTTTAAAATGGCTAAAATGGTTAATTTATATCATGTGCATTTTACTACAATTAAAAAATATGTTCAAGTACACAGAGAAGGATGATTCTTGAAATTACTAAGAAACAAATTAAAGATACGGAAGTGAACTTTTTAAGTTAAAAAAAAAAAAAACAGTGAATGAAGAATTAGAGGGCATAAAATAAATCATGTGTGTAACCGTAAGAAAATGGCAACCCACTCCAGTGTTCTTGCCTGGAGAATCCCATGGACAGAGGAGCCTGGCGTGGGCCACATGTAGTCCATGGGTCACAAAGAGTCAGACATGACTTAGTGACTAAACAACAACCACTGTTACAATAAACAGGCAGGCTTATAGAGAATTACAATCACAAAGCAACTTTATTTTTGTCTCCTACTCTCCCTTAAAATCCAACTTGAGACTAGTGTATCCCTTAATTCTAGAAGAAAACTCGGGCCTCTGCAACTTCTCTTCAGTCATGTCCAACTCTTTGTGACCCCATGGACTGCAGCGATGACAGACCTCCCCATCTTCCACTATCTCCTGGAGTTTGCTCCACTTCCTTAGTGCATCTTAGTATCATCCTGTAGTCACATTTGGGGCTTCTCAGGTGGCACAGTGGTAAGAACCTGCCTGCCAATGCAAGAGACACAAGAGATGCCGGTTCGATTTCTGGGTCGGGAAGATCCCCTGGAGAAGGAAATGGCAACCCACTCCAGTATTCTTGCCTGGAAAATTCCATGGACAGAGGAGCCTGGCAGGCTACAGTTCATGGGGTTGTAAAGAGTCAGACATGACTGAGCATGCACACACACAGAGTCACACTTAAGGTGTGTAACAGTCTCAGTTCAGAAATTTAAATGTCCAATTCGGTTATAATCAAAATGGCTTATCACTTGAAGTTGAGGCTTCTCTAGGCCAGCTGCAGACTGGAAGCCAGCATTAGGGAACTGAGGTCTTGCTTGTGTACTAAGGTTTCTGACCCTTCCAGGGATAGGGCCGTGGGAGTGAGGAAATGAAGGCAAAGCAGGAACAATATCCTGAGTTGAGGTGTTGTGGTAACTGGACCCTGACCTGGCAAGAGTTTTAACTGTGTCTTTCTCCCGTGGACTCCTCCTGCACCCCTCAGGGCAGCTTCTCCCTCCCAGTCCTGCCATCTTCATGCCCAGAGATCCCTCAGGAGTGATGCCCACCCTGTGGCTCTGCTTTCTGCTCCTTTGTCCGCACTGTGAGCCGAAGTTCACCTCCTGGAGGAAACCCTTGCCTCTTGTTCAGGCTCTGAGATGACTACGTGTCGGTTTCCTTACACGCACACAGCCTACATCCGGTCCTAGGGAGGTATGCACACACCCCCTCTCCCGCTCTGCCCCATCCAGGCTCCAGGAGTAGAGGCCATACTCACCTCTGTCATCTGCTCCGTCATCAAAGCATGCAGCCAGACACAGGTAGCTCATCCTTTAGATTTTTCCAGGCTGGGGTCTGTGTAGTCCACTGGATTGTCACCCTACAGGGGATGCTCATTAAGTTTCCAACCAGGCCCCCTTTCCTTGGCCTTGAGGTGAGGGGCAGCTGACACCCACTACTCTCCCTGAGGAGACTCAAAACACACGAATGGCTCTTTCAAAGTCACACCAAGAACTCTCCTCCTTCTCCTCTAACTCTTCTTTTACACCTTCAGTGTGGGTTAGGGAGTTAAAGAGGGCTTCAGGTTTTTGACTATCTCCATTATAAATTCAGAGTATGTAGTGTCTTCCAAAAGACATGTATTTTAACACTTTGTTACACGCACATTTAAATAAGTACAACCATTATTGAATACAGTTAACAGCCACTGTTGAGCCCCTAATTTGTCCCAGACATGGTATTAGGCCCTATTTTACATCTCATTTAAAGTCGGAAGGACTGATGCTGAAGCTGAAGCTCCAATATTTTGGCCACCTGATGCAAAAAGCCAACTCATTAGAAAAGACTCTGGTGCTGGGAAAGACTGAGGCAAAAGAAAAGCGGGGGGGGGGGGCGGCAGAGGAGGAGAGTGCAATGGACATGAGCTCTAGGAGACAGTGAAGGACAGGGAAGCCTGGTGTGCTGCAACTCACGGGGTGTCAAAAGATCTAGACATGCCTTAGCAACTGAACAACATTTAAAGATATTAACAGTTTAAATTCACTGAAAGTTATTAATAGTTATAATTACCTTGATTTATCAATTTCATGAGTTCCCACAGATAACTGGCATTAAAAAATCTACAGAGTGAGGTGGTATTAATAAGATTCTCAGTAGGAAGAAATATTTTGAAACCCTAGTTGCAGAACTGTAGATCTGGAAATGATGGCAAAGGTTATTCAACCTCACTCATTGCCCTTAAGCAGCAGCTGAGGTCCCGAGAGGCTGAGGGACGTGCCCAAGGTCATCAGAGTGACAGGAGATTGGAAGATGGGGGCTGCCATTTGCTGCAGCTCTTGTTTGTGAAAAGCATTAGATACATTCTGATGCATACTGCTAATTTTAATATTTATCAAACCAGTGGTAGAAATGACTTCTTAATGCAAAATAACTATTTCAGAGTCTTAAAAAATTGAACAATCTGGGCTTTCAACACGAGATAAAGCTGTGAGAATCCTAATCTACGGTACAGGAGAATAATGGATTCTTAATTGAATCTGTGCCTCAGAGTGGAAGAATGGTTTTTAAATGGAAAATCTCAGGTGGTGATGAGAAATGAGTTTAGCTAGATGAATGATCTCAAGAGAAAGTAAGATAGCAAAGCCAGGATGGAGAGCGGCTTTTTCTTAAAGATTTCAAATAAACCAAATACAGGCAGTTTGTACCCAGATAGTGAACTACCGTGCTTACTCTCATCTTCCTAGTCTTGGCACTGTCTCATGTTCTGACCTTTATTGGCTACAGTACCCCAGGGTTTCACAGATATTTCTTAAGAAATAAGTGTATATGGTATAATGATGATATTATTACTCTATCAAGTACTGTTGGCAACCCAGGACATGCCATTCAGCATTCTCAGACTTCAGTCCTGCGTTCATTTGCTTCAGACACAACAAATCATATGCTTCAGGGCTGGCAGGGTGTCTAGAAATAATTTCAACCAATACAATTCAAACATGGGAAAACTGAGGCCCAGAGAGGAAAGTAACTTGCCAGGAAGGTCACACAGTTAATGGCTCCCATCACAAAAGTAACGCAGTTTGACAGATTCATGAACTCTTGGGTAGTTCCACCCTCAGCTCTGAGGACCTTGGAGTCACATTTTGTAGCCTGAAGTGCTAATTAAACCTGAGGAATTATGGACTTACTATTTATAGGTAGGAGTGAAGACATTAACTAGGCCATGAAACCTGGGGACACAGAAGGAGATTGTCTCCTGAGATCCACATATTACATCAAGCCTTTATATTTTAAGGAAGAACTTGGCTAATGCCATAGTCTCAACTTTCCAACTCTGATCTTCAGCTCGAGTTGCTACATATGTAGCCCTGAAGGACCATGACTGCAGCAGTTTTTTGCATCATGAGATAAACAGATAACTGTACTTCTGATAAAGGCTATTCTCACCAATAACAAAGGTTAAAACCATCCTTCTAAACGTATCAATTGCTTCAAAGGACTGTATTTCAAACCATTTTTCAATATTTTGAATTTTAACTGGTAATAGTCAATATGGTCTCATGAATGTAAAAGTGAAAAGGAAGCCACAAAAAAATACTTTTTTATCTCCCATGTTTCTTTTTACTGTTCAGAGTGGCTTTCACTGTACCGCCAGCATCAAATCTCTCTTAGGAGGCCTGGTGGTGTGAACAAAAGCACTGAAATCAAAGAACTTCCAAGTTTTAATCTGCCAGAGACTGTGTGGTACTAGGGAAAGAGTCATGTGACCTCTCCATCCCATTTCTGTACAATGAGGATAAAACTCTGGAGGTACCTCTCCTGGATACTGTGTGGACTGGCTAACTGACCCCCTGGAAAGAACCAAAAATTCTATGTAACAGCTGAGTATTTATGGGCCACTAACTGTCACAAAAACTCCTAAGAGACAGGATTCTGTACAGATAGTACAATCTCTATTGGTAATTACTAATTACCCACTGATTACAAAGAAAGTTTTGAGGGTTCCCTAAGAGGGAAGGGAAAAGAAACACTGTACAATGTTGTTCAACAACACCATCTTTATTCAAAAATATATATCTATGAGACATTTCAGAATATACTGCTACCGCCAATGGCAGCCTATACTTCTAAATAAAGTCCTAAATTAATATACAAATTTAAGCTTTAAAAATATTCTTTAAGAAAAAAAACAAAAACAAAAAACAAAGGAAGATTGAAGACTTTCTGAGGAACATGACCTAAAGGAAAGGTCTTGGAGGCCGATGGATGTCCTAAGTGTAGGAAAACACAAAACAAACCCCCCACCCCACCCCACCTGGTCACCTCATACACACAAGGAGAAAGGGTCATTTAAATTAAACAAACGAAGTAAAAAGTACACTTGGGGAGGATGTGGGACAATTGAGAGTTAAAAACCAAAAGCATTTCATTGGGAAAAAAAAAAAAAAACAGGACTAACCTCCTTATAGGAAGTCTACTAGTAACAGGTGTTAAGAGGCCAACACATTCATTTACATAATTGCTACAGTTTCATTTCTTGCTCTTGCTGTAATAATTACGCACCAATCTCTAGTCAAAGACTCAATCAGATAAAACACAGCAGTGGGCAAAATCCATTATGTTATATAACATTTTCATCTAGCTGATGAGACCAAATGCCTTCTCCACCTTTCTGGTTGGTTTGTGGCTGCTAAGACGCGCCTCCTTTGAAAGCACAGAGTGCGCCCACGGCGATCTGTTTGGAAGCGGCTCGCCTGCAAGACCACAGCAGCACACCACACGGGGAGGGCTTATATGCAGATACAGCAAAGGCTGGAATTCATTCTGCAATTGTGCTAAAGTCATTTACTGCCCTTTGGCCTCTGGGAGAAACACTTTACAGACAGACCCATTAATTTAATAATGACAGGACGACAGGCAGTGTCGATATGTAACCAACACACAGTCCGTATTCAATCTGAAAAATAGCTTAAATGCTACGAGGTTCTACAGAGTTAAACTGCATACCTGCTGTGACTTTTCCTTGTTTTCACTTCATGGCAGGCAGGAGAGCTTCCTGAAGGGAAGCCTGTTACACTTCTAAAAACAGACATCATCATGCTCTAACATGTTGAACATGTAGAATCACATGTAATTGGCTTTTTTGGTAATCCTGAAAAGAGCAACTCAAAATGATGGAAATTCTGAAGCCCCCTCCAAGGAATTCCTTTTATAGCTTTTGGATTTCAGCCTCAGGGCTCTAATTCCTATTACACTATTAGGGCGAATTGTTTTCTGCCCTTTCCAATGTCAAAAATCAGCCCGCCAAATGAGAATGATTTACAGACAGCAGGCCTAGCCTTTACTAAAAGTAAGATAAAAATCCTAACTACATCATACAGTCATAACGTCAGCTGGCATGATAATGGAATTAAGACCCCCCCAGTTAATATCCCTTACTCTCCCCCTTCCCGAGATGGGTTAGTCAGCGGCACCTAACACAAAGCATTCCTCCTCCCCGGGGCACAAGGACACATATAGTGGCGTGAACTGAAGGACAGACAAGCATGCAGCGTGTCAGGTCTGCAGGGGAGAGTTTCAAGTTTAGTCACCATGCTGTGGACAAGCACCCACGCAATGAATTAACTGGTAGTGTGTGCCCTATTCCCCCAAAGAAGGGGTCAAAGCAACAGCAGAACCCGGACTCCCAGAAAGCCTTCAGTTTCAGGGGCCCACTGTGCCATTTCTAATAACTGCCTTCAAGCTTTCACAATGTGGGGCAAGGATAATGTTTCTAGAAACGTGCTCCTGACCAGAGGTTGGGACCCTTGATCAGAGCAGCCTGGGAAGGTTGATAGGAACCTTGAGGAAATACCTTATTTTTGATTCATGCTTGTGATCCCCATGAGTCTGTCTGTCTCGGAACTGTGGCTTGATGTCCCAGATCAGCTTTGAATCTTTACTGCTAGATTCTCTAGTATGCTCACAGAACACATGCACCTAACCTCTGACAACACATTGCCAGAAGTCACAACAAGGGAGAATCTGAGATTTGGCAAACTCTTTATGGCGAAGACGCTCAATACAGTTGTGCCTCCAACCTCTGGGGTGGATGGCAGCCAGGAAAGCCAACGATTCCAGACCTGAGTCCCTTGGCGGAAGCCTGCCCTGAACTTGAACAAGCCCAGCTCGAAAAGGAGCAACTGCTTTCATGACACAATGTCGTCATGAGGGACAAGATTCTTCTACACATGATTTTCATAACTTCTTAGGCGTACAGAGAGGGCTAAAAAGGGAAAACCAACAGGGGCATGGAAACATGAAGTGAGCTTGTATTCTTTCCGAGTATACACTGAAACTGGATTCCATTTGCCACTGTTCTCAATTGTGCTCGACAGAGGAGAGGCGGGAGAGGGAGGAGAATCAGAGTCTGTGGTTCTTTCTTGAGGATGGGGGCCGACTGAACGAGGGACAGAACCAGGGGCTTCCAGGTTATTTCCAACCATGACGCGCCCTCTTCTTTCTGCTGGTACAGATGGGAATCTGGGGCATGACACCTGCCCTAGTCAGTTGAAAACAGGTCACCAGCAGAGGGCAGGGGGGCCAAGCCCCCTGTGACGTTGGGCAGCAACGAGAGGTCTGGCAAGCTCTGAATGTGGGACTTGAGTTCCTTGCGGACCTGGGTTACCCGAGCAAGCTTCTGTTTATATTCCTGAGGAGACAAAGAGTTACGTTAAGGACAAAGAGAAAACAAGCTTCTGTTTATGGTCCCGAGGAGATGATGCAGTTACGTTAAGGAGCTGATACAGATACTCTCAGCCTCCTGGCCTGTGCTCCTGACCAGAGAGCCCCTCACACATTCAGCTAAGCTACCAGGCTCAGGTTTTCAAATGCTCAAAAGCAAGACTGTACACAAAAAATGAAAGCTCTAGAGTTCGATACTGGAAATAGTGAATTAAATGGTATTTAACTGAGTGCTTGAGATCTGGAAGTAAAAAGTGATGTTATGTATTTGTAGTGTCTTTGGTGCTTATCTATTTCAAAATGCTCTGTAAGATAATGCTTGAGCTTTACAATTATTTTGAAGGCTCCACCTAGACATGACTAGGAAAACCACTCTAGAGCTAACTATTTTCTGTGTTAAACTTAGATTAACTCAGAGTTAGCATCTTCATAGACAAGGACTTCAGAAGCTCAAAATTCCCACCGCCACCGCCTGGTTCAGGACTTCCTTGTTCCACACGTAGGCACTGTAGCAAGGCCCTGCTGAGGCCTTCTGGCAGTCACCCCTAAACATGCCCCTGGACTTATCTTTCAGAAGCCCAGCTTTCATCAAGTCCCTCCTCTGATAAAGGGAAGCCTGGGGCCACACTATCTCCATGACTGATCTGAGTGCAAGGTCTTCTAAAATTAGCTCCTGCCCACATGCTGCACAGGCCAGAGCCTGCACTGGCCGTTTGTTCAGGATCCCCCTAAGCCTGAGGGGCTCTTTCTTCTCCTGGTCTCGGCAAGGTCCTGACTTTGCTCCTTCACCAACTGCTGAGTCCTGCCTCTCTAGGAAAATCTTTCCTCCTCATCCAATACACTGGTCCCCCTCTCCGCTGGCCTTCCTGAGCACTGCGCCCCTCATGGACTGCTCTGAGGTGCTCTCTCCACATGTCAGAGTTCTACGTTCCTCTAAAATACGACTCCCTTGATGACAGGAACTGAATACACTATTTTCTTTCCTCAGCTCCCAGCTATAAGGTCTTGGGTAACAACTCTAGGCCAGAGGACATGCGTGGTTTCTGGCTCCTTTGGGGCTCGACTTTTTCTTTTTTCACCCTCTTCGGTGTTTCCGCAAAGACAAGGTGGCTCCTGAGACGGGGCCCTTGCTGACTAAAGCCTCTCCTCCAGGAACATAACAGAGCACTGGGCTGAGACACAACGCCCTGGGCTTAGTCCTGGCTCCGACTCCCAAGTTCCAGTGTGACTGTGGAGGTGTTCCCTCCTTTCCTCCATCCTTCTTTATCTGAAAATGAGGGAAGTGGAGCACCCATAAGGTTTTTCTTCATGTTCTAGATTCCTTCATGCCAGACATCTTCCATATACTTAGAGAGGCAAAAGGTTTGAAGAAGAGTGATAAGATAGGAGATAGGTTAAAAAAAGAACACTTAGCTGAAGCTGTAAAGACAAATTCCAAGCAAGGAGTGGGAGAGGGAAATGGGGAAATGAGCAGGGAGGCTCTGCCCCTACGTGACTGCTGGCAGTCAGCCTTCCCCCTGAAGTGACAGCTGCTCACACAGCCCTCAAACAGAGACAAGGGGCAAGTAAAGAAAGGCAGCTCTTCTGATAGCCCCTTCCTTTCCTCTGAGACTTAACACAACTAAAATAATGACTTCTATAAATTATTCCTAGTAACTCCCCCAACAAACCAGTAAGCATCAGAAGGCAAGGACCAAACCCAACTGCCTCCCCAGCATCCACCATGCCCAGCAGTGCCCTGCAAACAGTAAGTATCTACACAGCTGCCCAATGAATTAACAATATATAAAAGATAGGATTAGGTACCAGTAATTACCTTTCATTCTTGAAACAAAAAACTGATTTCCAATCTGAGGACCTATTAATAAAATGTCAAAGTTCTCTGCTCTTCCTTCTACAAACAGTTTTCTCCTCTGGTTTTACAGACATCACAAGAAGCTAACAGAGGACACCTATTCTCTGTTACTGGACATGGATTCATTTATTGAACTTCTCCTGAATTCTAGGTACAAAAAGGGTAATAGTTACCCTTGCTCCCTGTGACCATCCTCTGACCAAAGCTGACACATGAAAGCCACTTCAACTCACAGCCATCCAGAGTAGACAGAGAGCACTTCAGTTGAAGGAGGAATTCCTCAAGGACAGTTTGAAAATCACCGACTCCCTGGAGAGGTGACCTAGGATCAGAATCCAAGGGTTCCTATTCTCGGGTGATCCTCAGACTAATTTAGCAAGTCCACCTGAGATCAAAAGGTGATTGATTGGATTAACACTCCCACACCATCTTAAATTCAAACAATCCTCATCTTAAAAAAAAAATCTCATTTGTTCCTCTTTAGGAGTACAAGAGGTAGGAGGGTATCTCATCATGTTTCAGTTTAGTTCAGTTCAGTGGCTCAGTCGTGTCCAATTCTTTGCAACCCCATGAATCGCAGCACGCCAGGCCTCCCTGTCCATCACCAACTCCCGGAGTTCACCCAAACTCATGTGCATTGAGTCGGTGATGCCATCCAGCCATCTCATCCTCTGTCGTCCCCTTCTCCTCCTGCCCACAATCCCTCCCAGCATCAGGGTCTTTTCCAATGAGTCAACTCTTAGCATGCATGAGGTGGCCAAAGTATTGGAGTTTCAGCCTCAGCATCAGTCCTTCCAATGAACACCCAGGACTGGTCTCCTTTAGAATGGACTGGTTGGATCTCCTTGCAGTCCAAGGAACTCTCAAGAGTCTTCTCCAACACAGTTCAAAAGCATCAATTCTTCTGCACTCAGCTTTCTTCACAGTCCAACTCTCATATCCATATATGACTACTGGAAAAACCACAGCCTTAACTAGATGGGACTTTTCTTGGCAAAGTAATGTCTCTGCTTTTGAATATGCTATCTAGGTTGGTCAAACTTTCCTTCCAAGGAGTAAGCGTCTTTTAATTTCACAGCTGCAATCACCATCTGCAGTGATTCTGGAGCCCAAAAAAATAAAGTCTGACACTGTTTCCACTGTTTCCCCATCTATTTCCCATGAAGTGATGGGACCAGATGCCATGATCTTCGTTTTCTGCATGTTGAGCTTTAAGCCAACTTTTTCACTCTCCACTTTCACTTTCATCAAGAGGCTTTTTAGTTCCTCTTCACTTTCTGCTATAAGGGTGGTGTCATCTGCATATCTGAGGTAATTGATATGTCTCCCAGCAATCTTGATTCCAACTTGGGCTCTTTCCAGCCCAGCGTTTCTCATGATGTATTCTGCATATAAGTTAAATAAGCAGGGTGACAATATACAGCCTTGACGTACTCCTTGTCCTATTTGGAACCAGTCTATTGTTCCATGTCCAGTTCTAACTGTTGCTTCCTGACCTGCATATAGGTTTCTCAAGAGGCAGGTCAGGTGGCCTGGTATTCCCATCTCTTTCAGAATTTCCTACAGTTTATTGTGATCCACACAGTCAATGGCTTTGGCATAGTCAATAAATAAAGCAGAAATAGATGTTTTTCTGGAACTCTCTTGCTTTTTCCATGACCCAGAGGATGTTGGCAATTTGATCTCTGGTTTCTCTGCCTTTTCTAAAACCAGCTTGAACATCTGGAAGTTCACGGTTCATGTATTGCTGAAGCCTGGCTTGGAGAATTTTGAGCATTACTTTACTAGCGTGTGAGATGAGTGCAATTGTGTGGTAGTTTGAGCATTCTTTGGCATTGCCTTTCTTTGAGATTGGAATGAAAACTGACCTTTTTCAGTCCTGTGGCCACTGCTGAGTTTTCCAAATTTGCTGGCATATTGAGTGCAGGATTTTCACAGCATCATCTTTCAGGATTTGAAATAGCTCAACTGGAATTCCATCACCTCCACTAGCTTTGTTCATAGTGATGCTTTCTAAGGCCCACTTGACTTCACATTCCAGGATGTCTGGCTCTAGGTGAGTGATCACACCATCATGATTATCTGGGTCGTGAATATCTCATCATGTTTAGATTGCCATTATATTCTATATATCATTAGAGAAAATTCATTTTAATGAAAGGAAGTATGTTCCACATTAAAGTCCTCTTTTCATAGCACTCTGAAAGTGGATGGATCAGGCCCACACCTCCTCGTGACCCAGGGAGGTCTTCTTGTTTTCTACCCACAGACATTTCTATTTTAAGGGCAGGTTCATGAGTCTAGGAGGAGGGCATCACTAGACAAAGGATGAAAGCAGGAGCCGATGAACAGGATTAAAAAAAAGAGTTGCAAGATACAACATTAATATATAAAAGTCAATTACTTTCCTATATATTGGCAATGAACTAGTGGAATTGAAATTAAAACCCAATACCATTTACATTAGTCTTTAAACAATGAAATACTTAAGTATAAAGCTAACAAAATATCTATGACATCTACAGGAGGAAAACTACAAAATTCTGATGATCGAACATAGAAGAGGTAAATAAATAGAGAGATATTCCACATTCGTGGATAGGAAGATGCAATTCTCTTACAATGTCAGTTCTTCTCAACTTGATCTGCAGATCCAAGGCAATCTCAATCAAAACCACAGCAAGTTATTTTGAAGATATAAACAAACTAATTCTAAAGTTTATATGGTGAGGCAAAAGATTCTGAAGAGTCAACACACTATTAAAAGAACAAAGCTAGACACTACTTAACTCTAAGACTTAACTTTAAGCTGTTGTAATCAAGAACGCAATACTGGCAAAAGAACAGACAAAAAGATGAGTGCAACAGAACAGAGGGCCCAGAATATATCAACAGTCAACCGATCTTTGACAAAGGAGCAAAGGCAATACAATGGAGAGCAGATAGTATTTTACACACAACATCAACAACATGATCCATGAAAGAAATGACAAACTGGATTTCATTAAAATGAAAAATTTCGACTCTAGAAAAGACTGCCAAGAGAATGAAAAGATAAGCCAGAGTGTGGGAGAAAATGTCTGTGAAAGACATCATATGTCATCAGGGAAATGCAAATTAAAACAATACTGAGGGCTTCCCTGGTGGTCCAGTAGTTAAGAGTCCACCTTGCAATGCAGGGGATACAAGTTTGATCCCTGTTCCAGGAAGATCCCACATGCCTCAGGGCAACTGAGACCATCTGCCACAACTACTGAGCCCGTGCTCTGGAGCCTGTGCTACTGAAGCTCACACACCCTGGAGTCTGTGCTCTGCAGCCACTGCAATGAGAAGCCCCCATACCACAATGAAGAGTAGCTCCCACTCACTACAACTAGAGAAAGCCTGCACACAGCAACAAAGACCCAGCACAGCAAAAAATAAAATAAACATTAAAAACAACAACAGCATTGAAATACCACCGCATACCTGCTAGAATAGTCAGAGTGCAGAAAAGACATCACCACATGTTGGTGAGGATGCAGAGCAAGAGGAAGGCTCAAATACACCACTGGTGGGAATGCAACATGGTACAGCCACTCTGGAAGACAATTTGGTAGCTTCTTACAAAACCAAACATACTCTTACCATACGACTATGCTTGCTGGTATTTATCCAAAGGAGCTGAATATCTGTGTCCACACAAATACCATCACACCACCGTTTACAGCAGCCTTATTCATAATTACCCAAAGCTGGAATCAACCAAGACACCAAGTAGAGGAGTGGATAAACTCTGGTACATCCAAACACAGTATTATTCAGCACTAAAAAGAAATGAGTACGTCAAGGCTGTATATTGTGACCCTGCTTATTTAACTTCAATTAAATAAGCAGAGTACATCATGCAAAATGCTGGGCTAGATGAAGCACAAGCTGGAATCAAGATTGCTGGGAGAAATATCAATAACCTCAGATATTGATGACACCACACTTATGGCAGAAAGCAAAGAGGAACTAAAGAGCCTCTTGATGAAAGTGAAAGAGGAGGTGAAAAAGCTGGCTTAAAATTCAACATTCAAAAAACTATGATCATAGCATCCAGTCCCATTGCTTTATGGCAAATAGATGGGGAAACAATGGAAACAGTGACAGACTTTGTTTTCCTGGGCTCCAAAATCACTGCAGATGGTGACTGCAGCCATGAAATTAAAAGACGCTTGCTCCTTGGAAGAAAAGCTATTACAAACCTAGATAGCATATTAAAAACAGAGACATTACTTTGCCAACAAACGCCCATCTAGTCAAAGCTATGGTTTTTCTAGTTGTCATGTATGGATGTGAGAGTTGGACTATAAAGAAAGCTGAACACAAAAGAATTTATGCTTTTGAACTGTGGTGCTGGAGAAGACTCTTGAGAGTCCCTTAGACTGTAAAGATATCAAATGAGTCAACGCTAAAGGAAATCAACCCTGAATATTCATTGGAAGGACTGATGCTGAAGCTTCAATACTATCGGCCACCTGATGTGAAGAGCTGACTCACTGGAAAAGACCCTGATGCTGGCAAAGACTGAAGGCAGGAGGAGAAGAGGATGACAGAGGATGAGATGGTCGGATGATATCACCAACTCAATGGACGTGAGTTGGCAAGCTCTGGGAGATGGTGAAGGACAGGAAAGCCTTGCGAGCCGCAGTCCGTTGGGGTTGCAAAGA
Source organism: Bos javanicus (assembly GCF_032452875.1). NCBI lineage: Eukaryota > Metazoa > Chordata > Mammalia > Artiodactyla > Bovidae > Bos > Bos javanicus. The sequence goes on along the minus strand of NC_083880.1, from coordinate 66,924,154 downwards.
GTCTGGACATGACTAAGTGACTGAACAACAAAAATAAATGAGCTATCAAGCCATGAAAAGACAGGGAGAAACTTTAAATGCATATTATTTCTGAAAGAAGCCAATCTGGAAAGGTTAACTACTGTATGACTCCAATTATATGACATTCTGAAAAAGGCAAAATCATGGATACAAAGGTTGGAGGGAGGAGGTAGGGATGAATAGGTGAAGCAGATGATTTTCAGGGTAGTGGAAACACAATAGTGATGAATTACACATTGTCCAAACCCACAGAATGTCCAACAGCGATGTGAACTCAGGTAACTATTAATTTGGTGTCAGCATAGGTTCATCAGGGCTTCCTTGGTGGCTCAGATGGTAAGGAATCCACTTGCAATGCAGGAGACCTGGGTTCAATCCCTGGGTTGGGAAGATCCCCTGGAAAAGAGAACAGCTACCCACTCCAGTATTCTAGCCTGGAGAATTCTGTGGACAGAGGAGCCTGGCGGGCTACAGTCCATGGGGTTGCAAAGAGACTGAACAACTTTTACTGCTCACTATGTGGGTTCATCAGGAGCAAAAATGTACCCCATCTGGAGGACGTAGATAGTGGGGGAGACAAGACAGGTCTGGGGATAAGGGAGTATATAGGAAATCTCTGTACCTTCCTCTTAATTTTGCTGTGAACCTAAAACTGTTCTGAAAAATGGTGAATCGGCCAACTGGTTAAAATGTATCAGCAAGAGCCACTAGGTACATACTCTGAATATCTAAATACAGGTAAAGACTGCCTTTAATACTGTTAAAACATCCCTGGACAGGGGGAGAATAAGATCCCACAACCCATATGGCACAGCCGAAAAAACAAACAAATAAACAAACAAAACTGTTAAAATATGTAGCTGCTTAACTGGGACAGCTGAATGACCCCACTTAATGCCTTGAGGAAAGACAAACAATTCACCCCAAGCTCTAATTAGGTCAAACTGAGGCTATAGTAATTTTATAGTCCCCTAAATAAAGGAAGTGGCAGCCCACTCCAGTACTCTTGCCTGGAGAATCCCATGGGTGGAGGAGCCTGGGGGCTACAGTCCACGGGGTCGCAGAGAGTCGGACACGACTGAGCAACTCCACTTTCCAAACAGATTTAGTAGTAACTGACTCTGTGATATCCTAACCGTTTTTTTTTTTTTTTAATTAGAGTCAGCCTTTTCCCAAGTGTATGCATGTACAGCTTGTGTCAGAGTCTGTGCGACCCCATGGACTGTAGCCCACCAGGCTCCTCTGTTCATGGGATTATCCATGCAAGAATACTGGAGTGGGTTACCGTTTCCTCCTCCAGGGGATCTTCCCAACTGAGGGACTGAACCTGCATTGGCAGGCAGATCCTTTAATACTGAGCCACCTGGGAAGCCCTTAATGCTGCCACTGACCAACAGAAAATTAAGCATGAATCCAAATAAAACTACTTCCCCAGACACAAATCCAGCATTTACCTGTCTCTACGTCTTCCCTCACTAGGGGCAGGGCACACCCTTGATAGCTGCCTTCCTGTTATTCTCTTAGGTTCTAAACAGGCAAAGGAGACAGACCTCAGGAGAATCCAAGCATCTTTTTCCTCAAGGTACACTGTGTTTTCTGACAACTAAGACCCACAAGCTCGGCAAGGTTCCACACTGAGCCCTCAGGAACTCCTGTTCTCAGCAGAAATCAGGAATTCTTCTCAAGACACCATGAAACCAACTTCCAGGTGATGAGACCCATTCAAATTCTTTTGACTCACTGAAGTGTGCTGCATCCCACAATCTCTTCAGCACACAGACAAATGATGCGACAAGGTGGTCACATGCTGTTTGCTTAAAATACCTTAGACCTGTGTATAACAGAGGACTCAGCCTTTAATCTAAGGCTCCCACTACCCTTCCTGGTCCAGGAACTCTAGAGATGGAGCCCTGCACCATTTACACCAGCAGATGCCACCCCTGCCCTGCTCCTGTTTCTCAGTCTTCTCTCCCCACCAGCTGATTCACCTCACCCACACTTCACACGGCTCTTTTTCACACCTGTATCTTCAGACACTTGCCTTTTCCTCCACTACCAGGCAAGCAAGAAGACAAGACAAACCCAGGAAGCGCTGTTGCTTTGCCTTCCCTGCTCATGCATAATTTACACTGGGGTGGTGGCAGAGGCGAAGCGCTGAGCTGAATCCGCCGTTCGCTACAGGCACTCACTGCAGCAAAACACGCCCCCACCGACCCCCACCATGGGGAGCCATGAAACAGGCAGGTGTTCTACCAGACTTGCGGCTACTGCTGCCCTGGTGCAGGATCCTGGAGGGGAGGTAGTGCAGGGGGAAGCAGGCACACATGATGAACTGCCTGGGTTTCTGTAATCGCCAAGAAATGCTGAAAACAGAGAAGGTAAAGGACGGAGGTGTGGCTCTAAGACTGAGCCTAGGATTTATGTTCCTGGCAAAACTCTGGAATTTTGCCTCAAAGATTCTTTGAACCAGAAGTAGAAAATGTGTCCAACATCCCCCTGCTTCCTATGGATCCAGCTGACACTGTGGGAACACAGCCCAGCACAGCACATGGAGACAACTGGCCGAGGGAAGCAAGGCTGACACATTCTTTGCCTTTTTTGGTTAGAGGGGTAAGCCAGAGCTGACATGCTGCAGATGAGCTGGGGGATAAGACGGTTAGAAATGACAGGGGCCAATGTCGCAACGACCTTTCGAGGGGAATTTCACTTTCAAAACAAACAAAAATTGTAAGCATTTCCTCTAGCAACTCATGTAAGAAATACAGATCAAAATGTAAACTGTCAAACCTACTTTTTTCTCCTTGCTAAGAAGTATTTACACAACAAAAATTGTGTTAGAAATAACACCAAAGGCAGGGGCTTGATTTGATAAGATTTCCAGTAACAAGATGTCTGTTTTCCTCTATCTTGCCCTGTTGTGCTATAGGACACATGGTATATAAAAATCACCCACTGCCCAGCTACTTCCAATTAAGAATTATAAAGGGTTATTATGCATGAAGAAGTTTATGAAGGGCCCTGTTTGAAACGTGACCTGCCACACTGAATTAAAGTCAAAGAACGGCTTCATCACAGGAACGCCAAGAGAGCCAGGCAGAAAGGGAAAGCTGAGTCTTGCCCCAAGGTTACTTAACATGCCCCCTCAGCCCTCTTGTCTTTCCAGGAGGCTTAACTCTATAGTTGCTGATGCTATAGACTTAGAAATCTACACTTAGAAATCACAGCTTCAACTTAAACTACAACTAATTAACTCATCCTTCATTTTTTATGGGAAAATACAATATCTAAATCTTTGGGCTGAAAATAAGAATGCTGCTTTTAATTTTTCTTCAAGGATCTACATGGGAACATTAAAAACCCATCACTAACTCACACCTCTCTCCCAGCCAGCTCCATTGCTCCATGTGACTTAGTGGCAGCTGCGACATTTCAGAATGATCCCTTCTGAGGTGTCACAGCAGGGCTGGAGCTGCTGAGTTAAGATGCTGGGGAAGATACAAGGGAAAGAGAAAGCTGTGGCTCTGATTCTAGTCTTCAGTGGCTTTCAGCTCTGTTACCAAAACCAATAATAAAGGGACTACTACTGCTGGGGCTCCGAGTGGGCTACCTCAAAATGGCTATACCATGGCATATTAATTATTTGAAGTCGCATGAAAAGCACTGATATAAGAAATTAAAAAACAAGAAAAATTCTGATCCTCTTCTGTCTCCCTGAAAAGCAGGAAATAAATCTCTCAAGTGAAAGGTTCGCTTTCTGCATCTGGAGGTGGAAAGACAGACACCCTTATTGTCAGAGACAGGAATTCAGAGCTGAGAAGCCTGTATAAACAAACTCTGTTACTTCTCTGATTCACTACCCCACACTCAAATTCTGTTTAGATTCTTTTCTAATTAAGCACCCAAAGCCTAAGTTTCTTTGTGCTGTCATTCCTCACAAATTTACTATGTAAAACATATAAAAGCTGCCTGCTTTGGTTACTTCTTAGGTCTCATTTTTAGAAGACCTCTGTGTATATGAAAAAAAAGACAAAACATTTCTTTTTTTCCTCTTAATCTGCCTTCTGTCCTTTTTGTTTTTCGTTTTAGTAGTACAATCACAAGAACTCAAGAGGAGCAGAGGGGGAAATTCCCCCTCTTCAAAAGTACCCATAGTGTTTCCCAGGAGGGAAAGTGACAAAATGACTATAATTCAAAGTATTCGCAGAGCAATACATTACTTTACCAACAAAGGTCTGTCTAGTCAAAGCTATGGTTTTTCATAGTTATGTATGGATGTGAGAGTTGGACCATAAAGCTGAGCACTGAAGAATTGATGCTTTTGGAGTGTGGTGTTGGAGAAGATTCTTTAGAGTCCCTTGGACAGCAAGGAGATCAAACCAGTCAATCCTAAAAGAATTCAGTTCTGAATATTCATTGGAAGGACTGATGCTGAAGCTGAAGCTCCAATATTTTGGCTACCTGATGTGAAGAACTGACTCATTGGAAAAAACCCTGATGCTGGGAAAGATTGAAGGTAGGAGAAGAAGGGGATGACAGAGGATGAGATGGTTGGATGGCATCACCGACTCGATGGACATGAGCTGGAGCAAGCTACAGGAGTTTGTGATGGACAGGGAAGCCTGGCGTGCTGCAGTCCATGGGGTCGCAAAGAGTCAGACACAACTGAGGGAATGAACTGACTGGCGGAATCAAATGGGAACTGGCTTCTTAAGCTGGAAATCATACCACGAAGTGTTTTTGGAGTATTTCTTTCTCCCCAGAAGACCCTCTACACAAAAAGTTTAAGGGAGCTTCTACTATCACAACAAAAACCCCCTTCTGAGAGGGATTTGCAAAAGCAAGGGAAGAAGAATGAAAAGTTACTATGTATCATGTCCAACTCTTTTGCAACTACAGCCTGCCAGGCTCCCTCTGTCGGCTTCATTCTCCAGGCAAGAATACTGGAGTGGGTTGCCATTCCCTCTTCCAGGGAATCTTCCCAACCCAGGGATCAAACCTGGGTTTCCTGCATTGCAGGCAGATTCTTTACCATCTGAGCCATCAGGGAAGCCCAACACACAGAATTAAACTAATAAAAATGAAACTAACAAAAATAAAATCCATTTTGCGTGCATGTGTGCGAAGTCATTTCAGTTGTGTCTGACTCTTTGTGACCCTTGGGACTGGAATCCACCAGGCTCCTCTGTCCATGGGATTCTCCAGGCAAGAATACTGGAGTGGGTTGCCATGCTCTCCTCTACGGGATCTTCCCAACCCAGGGACTGAACCCACATGTCTTGTCTTCTGTATTGGCAGATGGGTTCTTTACCACAAGTGCCACCTGGGAAGGCCAAACTCCATTCTGGGACTGGGCAAATTTTCAAATCTTAATGTAATCATAAAGCTAAAACTTACAATTGAACAGATGCCTGTGAAAGTGCTTTAAAAAGAGACTAATTTTAAAATGCACCTGGGTCCCTCAAAAATGCTTATACCAGTTATACAATGGGTCCCTCATACAAAACCAGGTAAAACCAAACCACTAATGCACAGGAAGTATATTTATAATTAATTCATTTTTTAAAAAGTTAACCTTCAAAAAACATAAGCTTTATGCAAATAAAGCCCCCACAAACTGATTTCCTTAACAACCATTTTAATAAAAAACCAAGTTATTGATGTTGTGCAAACATGAAAGGTGCAAGCAGACCTTTCAGCTGTTTCTCTTGTCGAGCCCAATACTGGTGGAGTCAAATATTCCTGCAGGGCAGCAGTGAGAAGCAAAGGGTAGAAAGGAAAAGGGCATTTTTCACACTAAATAACTTTAAGCAATGTTTGTTATAATTTAAAGTGCTGAAAGGTCTGCCTGGAGCAAGGTGGCCTGTAGGTTACTGCTCTGCATTTGATACAGCTCTCTCTACAAGCAATAAAAAGTTTTCACTTCCTTCCGTTAGCCAAAAAAAAAAAAAAGAAAAGGAAGTAAAATGCATTTCCTAACTCTCCCAAAAGACTGAGGGTACGTCACCCTCCCATGGGAGGGAGGTCTCCATAGTAGAACAGAAAAAACCTGGAGTCAGAAACTCCAGATTCAGGGATTTTCCTGGTGGCCCAGTGGCTAAGACTCCACTTGGTGCTCCCAATGGAGGGGACCTAGGTTCAATTCCTGGTCGGGGATCTAGATCCTACATGCCGTAGCTAAGACCCAGCTCAGTCAAATAAATAAATAAGAAAGAGTTGGACACAAAGAGTTGGACACGACTGAGTGACTGAGCATTCACACACTCAGGTGAGAGATGGTGTCAGTTTGGACTACACCGGTAAGTGGAGACAGAGATGAAGAGAAGGAGGACAAATTCAAGAAAAACTGAGGAGATAAAAATCACAAGGGCTTAGCAACTACTCCAATGTGGAAGAGTGGTGATGGGAGGCTGTCTTGCAGAGCTGCAGAAGTGGAGCTGAAGAAGCGACTGGGACATGAGGCGAATGAAGTGACTCACGTGGGAGGTGGGAAAAACACAAAGAGAAACACTGGATGAGGCCCAGTGTCTGGCTCTGATGAATGGCAGTTGGAAGGGAGAAGATGGTGAATGTGATCATATTAAGCATGAGGTGTTTGTGGAAATTAGATACATGGGTCTTAAGTACAAGGAAGGATCTAGGTATAGACCTAGATTGAAGCCATCAGCACAGAGGTGGTAGCTGAAGCCACTTCAGAGAATGAGAATGAGAAAAAAGCTAAAGGAATATCCATTTATTGGGCAAGAATAGAGAAAAGCATATTAAAGGACAAAAGGCCTAGAACCAGCAGAAGGTGGGATCCAGAAACCAAGAGAAGGAAAACACACGAAAAGTAATAAACAGTATTAAATGCTATAGTTTCTAGCCTCTAGCCCTTGCTGGTCTGGTGGCTAGGATTCCTGGGTTTGGTATAGATGACTGTTAGTCACTAAGTCGTGTCCAACTCTTTGTGACCACATGGACTACAGCCTGCCAGGCTTCTCTGTCCATGGCATTCTCCAGGCAAGAATACTGGAGTGGGCTGCCATTCCATTCTTTCTCCAGGAGATCTTTCTGACCTAGGAACTGAACCTGGGTCTTCTGCATTGTAGGCACATTCTTTACCAACTGAGCCACCAGGGAAGCCCCATTAAATGCTATGCTACTGCTGCTGCTAAGTCACCTCAGTTGTGTCCGACTGTGTGACTCCATAGACGGAAGCCTACCAGGCTCCCCTGTCCCTGGGATTCTCAAGGCAAAAACACTGGAGTGGGTTGCCACTTCCTTCTCCAATGCATGAAAGTGAAAAGTGAAAGTGAAGTCGCTCAGTCATGTCCGACTCTTAGTGACCCCATGGACTGCAGCCTACCAGGCTCCTCCTTTCATGGGATTTTCCAGGCAAGAGTACTGGAGTGGGTTGCCATTGCCTTCTCCGATTAAATGCTATAGAGAGGGCCAAAAAGAGAAAAGAAAAAGAGAGCCAGAGACTGAGAAATATCTTTAGGCTTCTGAGATTAGACTACTGGTGTGTGTGGGTGCTCAGTCATGTCCAGCTCTTTACGACTGACTGCATGGACTGTAGCCCTCCAGGCTTCTTTGTCCATGGGCTTCTCCAGACAAGGATACTTGAGTAGGTTGTCATTTCCTCCTCCAGGGGATCTACCTGACTCAGGGGTCAAACCTGAGTCTCCTGAGGTTCCTGCACTGGAAGACTGATTATTTACCGCCGAGCCATATGGGAAGCCCTAGGCTACTGTGGGGGATTTTAAAGACAGTAATGGAGATGTACCTGCCAAGCTGCAGTGGGGTTAAGCAGAGGCAAAATGGGGAGCCACGATGCAGTGATGTGGTAAAAAAGGGAGAGTAGTAGTGATGCGGGGTGTGCTCGTGTGAGCGTGATGTAAAAACCATATTAGAGAGGCAAGGCATGATACATATGCTGAGACGGAGCCCTTCAGCCAGCCTACTGGAGACTTTTTACACAGAAAGGAAAATAACTTGGTCCTAAAGGTCCTGTGCGCTAAGGAAAGGCAAACATTAACTACTGAGGTTGGATAAGCGCTGGAACCTCTTTGTTACGGGTGAAGGTAAAATTATTATTTTATAAATGAAAAACCATGCCAAAGATAGGAGGCTGCCAAAACCACTGACTGGCCTCAGTAGAGAAAGGCACAAAGAGCCTGGAACGGGCACTGCGGATCCTCATCACTAAATCTTGACTGGGGTTAAATGGTATATTTCTGGGAATAACTCCTTGTGAGTCTTATGTCCCACAGAGCAGAAACAGTGGTGGGCAAAATAAAAGCACCAAACAGAGCCTACCAGACGCCATGAAGGAAAAGTGGGATCAGTCTATTTTAATCATTATCAAAACCTCAAGAATGCTTAGAAAGCCACCAGCAAATTTTTGCTGAGTTGAAGTTCACAAAGTTACTCTGCTTAAAATTCTCAAAGAACCTCATGACTGGAGTAAGAGAGATGTCCATACTTTTTCCTAAAGATGTTGAAAGAATCTGAATAAGGAGGAGAACAAATAAGGAGGCTTGCAGAGTCATAGAGAAAGTTGACTGGTACCATCACTTCTTCACGTGAAGCATGCCATACCTTTGGGAGCTCAGGGACTTTGTAAAGGTTTCATGTTGACTCCTTATTATAAGCAAGCAAATTTTTGCTCTAAACATGGAAAAAGACTCATTCTGACCTTACTTTAAGCCCTTCATTTTATAAGGGAAAACAAAGTCAGAGATACAACTTGCAAAAGCAGAGCATGCCATAATCTAGTTTCACTTTCTTCAAAAACCACAACTTACGGTAGGAGCAGATGGCCCACCTGAACAGGAGTAGGAACATTCATAAAAACCAAAATAGAGCTTTGCTCAACGTAACACACACCCCTTGGGTCAAATAGACACTTAGACACAAGAGCTCAAATTTCTGTAATCTGAACTCTGCTCTCAAAGCTATGCTCACTCAAGTCAATGTTATAATAAGTAGTTGCCATCTTCACACAGCTGTTTCAAATGTAAACAGTTAATTTAAAACCCAGAAGAGAGCCCCATTTGTCTAATTTGTCTGCTTCAATGTTCACTCCTTCATAAAACAAAGATTAATCCTTAACTTGTGGGTATATATCCACATTACACACATACGTATGTATCTTCTACCTATCTGTCTGTCTATAAAGCTCAGTGAAGTTCTAGTCTACTTAAGATGCTTTGAAAAAGATCAAGAACCCATAAGTCAGAAATGCCTACTGAAGGCAAAGACCTTGAAATACATATGACCTGGAGTATACTTAAAGACAAGCAGACATCTGCACACATACAGAATCCATTTTTTTAAATTTCTAGGAATTAAAAAATCCAGATACTAAAAGTTAGCCCAAAGTTTAAAAAAAAAAAAACTTCAATAAAAGTAATTGAATATCAAACCATATTCAAGAAACCATTTAAAATGTTTACAAAGTTTTTTGCTAATAAGGGAAAATAACCACGTAAAGTTTTTAAAGGCATATATGATCATTTTAATTTTAAAACAGGAGGAAAAAATAAAAGAAATATATCAAAATTAAAAGTAGATATCTCTGAATAGTGAGATTATGATTTTTTTTTCTTTATATTCATTTTTTATAAGTTTCCTGTGAGTGCTTCTTTTGTAATTCAAAAAAGAAAAAGAACTGAATATTAGTTGAGTAAGAATGAATGTTTGGGGACTTCTCTGATGGTGGGGCGGCTAAGACTCCAAGCTCCCAATGCAGAGGGCCTGCTTCAATCCCTGGTCAGGGAACTAGATCCCACATGCTGCAACTAAGACCTGGTGCAGTTAGGCAGCTAGCCAAGTAAGTGAGTTAAGTTAGTTTAAAAAAAAAAAAAAGAATGAATGAATATTTTGGCAGACAAAGCAGTGATGCAGGGCTTGAACACTGTTTTTATTCAATGTATATATGCACTTCATAATAAATCTGAAGAATTAGTGCTACACACACTTGCTAAAACTCAGTGGAGCTGTTCTGGGAAGGAGGAACCATCAAAAGTTGATAAATAGGAAAACAATGCTGTGGCTAAAGGTATGGATTTACAGCTGGGAGAGCTTTGAATTCACGTCACTGTTTTCAAAGTAAAGTCTCAAGTGTCAGGGAACCATGCCCTTAGGTCACCAAGTAAGTGAAGTACATTATATGGGGCCTTTTCTCCCCTAGAGTAATGAGAGATTAATATAGAAAGACACACACACACACACCCGTAAGCGCACACACGGATAGATAAGAGGTCCAGCTACAAATCTGGCCTGAGCTCAAAGGGTCAGCAGTACCTAAAAAGAATGGAAGGAATCCAAGGATTAAACACACCTTCCAAACTCCAAATCACTTACAGAACCACGCAACTCAAAAAGTCCCCACCTACTGGAGGGAAACTTTAAAAAAAAAAAGAAGAAAAAAAAGGGGATGCACATCAAAGCAGGGGTGAAAAAGCAGTGAGCGAGCCAAGGCCTGCTGTGTGGGGAAGGACACAAGTACAACCCCATCCCACCAGCCCACCGCTGATCAAGTGACCAGTGTGAGCAGACTGGCCTGCTTCCGCCCATGGTGCTGACAGCGCTGCTAGTCTAGGGAGGGGAGAACACGCTAAGGAAGGGAGTAGTACAGAGGACCCACAGGCAGGGCCTCTCAGTTCCCAGGGAACACGGTAGATGATCACTGGGGTCAGGATTCTGCAGACTGGGGTTCTATCCTCACTGACTTCCTTCTGTGACCCTGAACTGCTCAAAGGAACGCTGAGCTCTGTCTTCTCATCTAAAAGAGGGATTATATCACCTGCTCCCATCTGCCCTGACTGTAATGGACAATGAGATACTGGCTTCCCTCACCATGGAGAAAGGGGAGGATTTGTCCAAAGCTGACCAAAAATGGAGCTCTCTATCTCTACCTACTGCCCATCCCATTACTGGAATGAACATCTTTCACCATCTGCACCCTGCAGGGGGGTGGGGGATGCCGCCAGAAATAACAGATGCCGTTAGTGCCCCCTGAGCTATAGCCCAAGAATCTCTCAAGTTTGTTGGAACCAAATTACAAACAGATATAAGAAGTCACAAGTCAGTGCTGGATTCTGGGCCATTTCCCCCTTCCCAGCTGTGCTGTGCTATCTTAAGTGAAAGTGAAAGTGTGAAAGTGTTAGTCACTCAGTTGTGTCCAACTCTTTGTGACCCCATCGACTATACAGCCTGCCAGGCTCCTCTGTTCATGAAATTCTTCAGGCAATTATACTGGAGTGGGTAGCCATTCCCTTCTCCAGGGGATCTTCCTGACCCAGGGATTGAACCCACGTCTCCTGCACTGCAGGCGGATTCTTTACCATCTGAGCCACCAGAGTCTCAAAGGAAAAGTCGCATGTACTCTTGAGTATTCATTACAGTGGAGGGCGACCTACCAAGTTTGGGAGACACAGCAACAGGCCCAAGTTCAGTGACCAATTTCTCCCTTCTTCTCAGAGCAAGAGAATGCAGAGTTATGGCAGGAGGGTACTTAGGAGCTTGGTGGCAAAGTACGCTCTCTCAAACTCAGAAAGGTTTTCTCAGGGGCCATTCCAGAATGCTTTCCTGCAACCATTTTAATGCCCCTATATAAGACATCATGTCTCTAAAATAAGATTCTTGGGACTGCTGAAATGATCAACTCTGGCTACTCTTCTGTGTAGAGCGTCTTTCTGCTGTGACCTGACCTAATGAAATAAATAAATAAAATTTTAAAACCACAATAAATAAACCAAAACAAACTTGGTAAAATGACAAGATGTCTGCTTTAAATTGTATTTCTGGTCTGCGCTAACTCTGGGTCTGAAGAGAAGACTATATGATTCAGAAGCTGGACTATACACCTCCTGAGGTCCTATCCAGCTCCATAATCCTGTTAAAGACCTTACCTAGACATCCAGGCCTCTCCTCTGCAGAATAAAGCTGGCAGTCTTGCCTGTGCCCTGGTGACTTTGTTAAACACACATGCATACACACGCAGGCCTTCCAGAGGTGGGTGAACACTGCCCACTGGAAGGAGAGGCGCACACTGCCGTCTACTGCGGCTCTGGACACTGAGGGCACCTAAACAAGGCCTCCGTAAAACCAAATGCGCTGGGAAACGATGCTCTAGCATGTCTGAAAATTCTGCAGCAGAAATTAAAGAATTATCTAACTAAATGGGAAGACATTTCACGTTCAGGGACTGGAAGGCTTAAGACTTAAGATGGCAATAGTGCCCAAAGCAATCTTCAGATTCAACACAACGCCTATGAAAATTCCAACAAACTTTATTGGAATGGAAAAGCTGATCCTCAAACTCCCACAGAACTGAAAGAGGCCCTGAACAGCCAAATGACACTAAGACAGAACGAAGTTTGAGGATTCACATTTTCTGATCTTAAAACTTACTATGAAGCTACAGAGATCAAAGTAGTTGTGTGTGATACTGGCATAGGACAGACACACAGATCAGTGGAACAGAACAGAGTCAAGAAATATACCCATACATCTATGGCCAATCGATTTTTAACAAAAGTACTAAGTATTCAGTGGGGAACAACAAACAGTGCCAGGGCAACGAGGCATCTATATGCAAATAAAGGAGGTGCGCTCACACTCCCCTGGCCCACCTCACATCACAAGCAAAAATGAGCTCAACAACCTCAATGTAAAAGCTAGAACTAAAAAACTCCTAGAAGAAAACACAGAATAACTCTTCCTATGACCTGGATTTTGCAATGGATTCTTAAATGTGACACCGAAACGTAAGCAACACAAGAAAAAACGATTTAGATCTTATCAAAACTTACTGCTTCAAACAGCATACTGAAGAAAGTGAAAAAACAGCTTACAGAATGGAACAAAATATTTGCAAAGCATTTAACTGGTAGAAGTCTGATATCCACAACATACCAAGAACTCTTACAATTCAAGAACAAACAACTCAGTTCAAATTTGGGCACAGGACTTGAACAAACACGCTCTTAAAAAAGATACACAAATGGCTAACAAGCACACGCTAAGATGCTCATCCTCGTTAGTCACCAGGGAAATGCAAATCAAAACCACGCGATACGACTTCACGTCCGCCAGGATGGCTAGAACTTAAAAAGGACAGACAACGCCAAGTGTTGACAAGGATGTGAGAAAAGCAGCCTCATACACTGCTAGTGGGAATGGGAAACGGCACAGCTGCTATGGAAACCAGTTCTGGCGTCTCCTCAAAAAGTTAAAGATAGACTTCACCTTACGATTCAGTAATTCTATTCCCAGGTATACATATACCCAAGAGAAATAAAACATATGCCCACACAAAAACTTGTTCACAACTGTTTATGGCAACACTGTTCATAATGGCCAAAAGGTGGAAACAGCCCAACCGTGCATCAGCAAAGGGACGGGTAGACATTTTTGCATATCTATAAAATGGACGATTCAGCCATAAGAAGAAATGAAGTACTAATACATGCTACAACCTGGATAAATCCCAAAACATGCTAAGTGAAAGAAGCCAGACCCAATTATATGAAATATCCAGCGCTGGCAAATCCATGGGCACAGAAAGCTGATTGGTGGTTATGAGGGGCTGGGAGGAGGGGCCCACAGGGAGGGACTGGTTAATGGGGCACAGGGTTTTCTTTTGCTCTGACAGAAAGCGAGCTATTTTAGAATTTGATACAGGTGGTGGTTTCTCAATACTATGAATGTACTATGTGTCGCTGAAATGCATATACTTTAAAAGGGTTATTATTTTCATGTTTCACCTCGTATTTTTAAAACATCTGCAGACAGGAACACAGTTCTCCAGAGCTCGTCCCTGTGCGGCATTCAGTCTGTGTGTGTACCACTGGCAGGGACATCACACACAGACCTGTCTCCTTTCAGTTTAGAGCACTGCTAGAACGTCAACAAACATCATGATGTTTAAAAAAAAGGACCGATGTGTCAAAATTATGAGCACCTTCCCCATTCTGATTTTTTTCTTCAATGCATGTACAAGTAAGATTTCCCTCCCTCTCTCTCTTTCCCCTTTGCATATGCCCAGATGGAATATACCATATCAGGCTTTCTCCAAAGTGACAAGACTGGAACTCTGTCCACCCTACTCTACAGCTTGTGAGCTTCTAGCAATCACTTGGGGTTAATGGTCACCTCTGTCCCCCAGAAACAAATTCTCCCTTTGCTCTAAGAACTGAAGTTTTAGAGGCTTTTCTGGCTCCTTTTCCTTTATTGAATTCACTTTCTTCTACCTCCTCCACATTCCTGATCCTCCCTTTCAGGCTGCTATTTGTGCTTCCTGCTGCATGTCCTCTTTCCCCTTTCTATGTTTTCTCATGTTCACGACAAAAGCATGACAAATATTAAGCAGCTTTCCTTCTAACTTGCCTGGAGTTTAAGGCCAATGTCTATTATAACATCCAAACGCAATAGCATGGGGAAAAAAGAAAGGAAAAAAAGGTAAACAAAGAAAAAATGAATCATGGTTCTATTTAAAGGAAAAAAAAATACAAAGGAGGAAACCCACAGTTTCCATCAAATACTCACCTTTCTTTACTAATACAGTCTTTACAACTAAGAATTAGTTTTTAAATGCAACCTAAAAAACCCTCTTCATTGAGTAAGGTTGTATCAGGTGATGAATTTCACTCCCAGAACAAATATTTACTGAAAAAAATTACGTTTCTGATACTGGAAGAGCTACCAAAGAACACCTAGTGAACTCTGGAAGACCTGCTGAAGGCATTTTTGTTGAGTTGCTAGGTTGCATCTGACTCTTTGCAATCCCATGAACTGCAGCCTGCCAGGCTCCTCTGTCCAAGGGATTTCCCAGGCAAGAATACTGGAGTAGGTGGTCATTTCCTTCTCCAGGGGATCTTTCCCACCCAGGGATCGAACCCATGTCTCCTGCATTGGCAAGTGGATTCTTTACCACTGAGCCACCAGAGAAGCCCACTGAAAGCACAGCATTGTTCAAAAACTGTCTGTGCATTTTATAATTCACTTCTATTTTAAATAAATGTCTGATCGATACAGTAAACAAATAACATTATCAACTTTCCTCAGTTGATTTTAGCTTAGACATAGTGAGTTAAGGTATTCCCCTTATTGAGAACATTTCTCACATTCTACTTTAACTTCATTCTTGCTTCTACTAGAGTGGAAGCTCACTGAGGGAGAGCACATATCCTGCTCATCTCCACTTATCTCCTGCCTGGCATGGGTTCTGCTAACTTCATGGCTGAATGAGCAGCTGCTAAGAGTTTTGTTGTTGTTGAAAGAGTATGACGCCTAATTCCCACGGGAGGGCTCTGGGAGCCCGCTTCCCGTACCTTCTGTCTTTGTCTTCCTTTACTCATCTGTCTGCACCAGTGTGGTTGTTCTCCATTTACAAATGTATTTCCCTTCTTCAGTTGCTACTTCCTCTTATGAAAAGTCTGTATTGCCTGCCAGGAAGTTTAGACTTAACCTTAAACCACAATCATAACTGCAACCACAATCGTAATTGCCAGCTGCCTCCTTGATCTATATTACGTACAATCCCTTGGTTTGGTTTTACGTTCAACCATCCTGTTTATGCAAAAACATTATTTCCTTGAGGGCAGAAACACAATTTCTCTGGGAGCCATAACTCTTGTCTTCTACGTCTCAGGGTCTGAATCATCCTAGGCTCTGAATCATTATACTTCCTATCCCAAAGTTCAGGAGACACTGAGAATCTAAGATAAAATTCTCAAGTGAAATAATAAAGAGGTATACTCATTATATAAGGAAGATATAAACCTGTAGAAAAAAATGTTATGTGTTATCAAATTAGAACTCTGGGAAGAAAAGAGACTCTCAAGCAAGTAACTACATTTCCAGAGTTCTAAGAATTCTATGTTCATACACTGATGGCAATGAAAAGATTAAAAAATAAAAGTAGATTTCATTACTCTTCTGACGTGGCAGTTTTAAAACAAGGACTGGTAATATTAAAAAAAAAAAAAAGAATGTTAAAAAAATACATATACTTTATGTACTGTCCCTATCAATAAGACACTTTTGGAAGATTTAGAAGAAATCATAGTAATAATGTGTCTTTCAAGTGGCACATACTTATTAAGTTTTATCATCCCCATAAAGATATAATGGAATTAAGATCAGTCTATTATGGGATATGAGAAAAAAATCTCAAGATTCTAGGGAGCAGACTGTTCATATTTTTAGCAAACGTGGATAAAGAATGAAATCATCTCTCAACATCTTATATCTAACAGTTTGCTTTTTTAAAATGTAGCAAATTTAGCTCCATTTTTACAATGAATAATTTTCACTCATGTGTCTGACAGACACAGTTTGGGATAAGAACTGGGAGTTCAGAATCTATACTTTCGGGTGATGGGACATACCTGTTCTGATTCTTAAAGCGATGGAATTCCAATGCCCAAGTGAGTAAAAAAAATTGGGGCTGGAAAGCAACGGATCCAAATCTCTGATCCATTTCTGCCTTAATAACCTCCTGTGGCATTTAGCAAACCATTGGTTCTACAGAAACCAGGAAGATTCCCCCAGAAGAAATATAGGGAGGAAAGTGCAACCATGAGAAAAGGAGACGAACAAAGGGTTAATTCACTCTACCAACCCAATCTCCTTCTCAAAGACTCTGTCCTCTATGGTAGCCTGCCACGTTCCACCCAACAGCAGCTGCTCATGATAATCAATGTCTGACAGATCAGAGAAAGCCCTTAATGTGTCGCCAAGGGGCAGTTCAACAGATGGTATGGTGACTTACAACCAGAATCATTAATTACACTCTCTTATTAGTCCCGGGGCACAGGGCTGAAAATGCTTCCTCAGTGAAAGATGAGCATTTCAGATAAATGACCGTCTGGTACTGCCTATGAAACTCCCTTTAGGACTTCTGATCAGTGTTGATTTCTAAATCTAAGCCATACTATTTTTATATCTCTTTCCCATCTTCCACTTTCAAGCTGGCTAGGAATATGAAGTCCCCCCTACCACTACCCATCACAGCTCCCGTAACCATTGCAGTAACGACATGGGAAGAAGCGCATCTTTCATTTCCCTGCACAAGTCAAATGACTGTGTTGAAAGGCAGACATAATCATGGCAGCCTCAGGGCTAGCTCACTTTTCCGTCCCTCTGGGCCAGAGAAAGTGTCTCTTGAGTGCAGGGTTGGCAGATAGGGACAATCCCCTCCCTCCCTGACCTACTCTTGTTTCCTATAAGAAGTGACTGATTCTTCAACTCAAAACTGTCTTCCCTTCCCAAGCCACTGGTTGCAACTCTTCTCTATATATCTTTGAAAAAAAGAAGGGCAGACATTCCTTAAAAGGAAGCTTAGCTGCAGGATGCAAGCAAAAGTTCCCAGATATCCACACTGCTGGTTCAGGTATCAAAGGACTGAGATAAACCACCAGGTATTTAATTAAGCCAGACAAATGCATGGAGAGAAACTAGTTCTGGAGCCGCTCTCCAAGGGCATTCAGACAACGTCAACTCAGGGTAAAAATAAGCTCCTTCTCAACAGTTTGAGAACTGGGCTCCACAAACATTATTAGGTTTATGTGGAATTTTAGAAGAGACTGCAGACAGAGCTTGGAGGCACACTACTTACTGGCCTTAGAAAGGATATAAGTTGGAAATAAATCTCAATATAATCCAAAAGAAAGTTTTAACCATTTCCCAAATGCAATCATTCCTTGGCTGTGCTGAATGCCTATTCTTCTCAAACCTCAATCTACAATTGTTTTTCTTGAAATATGAGCTCAAACTAAAGCAATGAGACCCTAAATGCTGTGATTTAAGACTTCATTGCTTGCTTTCTGCATTCCACTTTGTTCTTTCCTGGACATATAAAAAACATGACTTCAATTTTCAACTTGGTTTAAATCATTACAGTATCTGATGGATGTTCTCATCTCATGAATGTTTTAAAGAAAAAAATGTGCTAATTAAGGCATAATAAAACCCTCCTAACGTGGGCTCCAGGAAGGTAAACTTGGGGAGTTTGGGTCTGCCTTGCTGTGTACTCACTTCCAGTTTTTTCTCCTTTTCTGACAAAACGTCTTTCTGGTTCTGGGTGTACTCCACCAACATCCGAGCCAGCTGGCGTCGGTCTTCCAGCTCCGCCGCCAGGCGCCCGTTATATTCGGCTAGTAACAGACATGCTTCATCTACTGTTTTTGAAAGACGTTCAGCTGCCTCTTTGTCTAAATACAAGTGAGACCAAAAAAGAGAGAGACAATAAATAATGACACAGGCATAATTGCAAAGACTTCTGGGGGAGGTTAGCAGTTTCTCCCCTAACACCCAAGTCCAAGAATAGGCTGGAACCTGTGGACAATGGACTGGCTGGCAAAAAAATCAAAGGCACTTACTCCTGTCAACAAGATGGGACTTTCTGAACTACCTGAAGTGAGGCAATTGTACAAAGAGGTGAATCCGACAAAGGACTTCAAAATGCCTATTCCTATAAAAGCTCTACAAATAAACAGATTTACAGTCATATATGAAATAATATTTCCCCATCTCTGAAAATTTCAAAACTGCTTTCTTCATATTACGTCATTAACTACTCTTTGCATATCCATCTGAAATACAAAAGTAAGCACCCATTTCTTGAGTGTGAAAACTAAGACAATAAAAGCTACACAGCAGATTCAATATCGTGGGCTTCGCTGAGGAGCTGTGGACTCAAAACCATAGCTCTAAAATGGACCTATAGGGACTTCCCTGGTGGTCCAGTGGTTAAGGCTTCACCTTTCAATGTAGGAGGTGTGGGTTCGATCCCTGGTTGGAGAGCCAAGATTCCACATGCCTCATAGCCAAAAAACCAAAACATAAAACAGAAGCAACATTATAACAAATTCAGTAGACAAAACAAAAAAAGCTCGATTAAAAATAAATAAATAAAATGGACCTTTAAGATTATATTTCTTAATCTGTGTAAGCATTAAATCTCTTGTTCAGCAAAATATACAGTCTGGTAAGACAGAAGTTTTTAAATGCTTTTGAATGTGACCCATGCTAAGAAATACACTTTATATAAATATATATTAAAAAAGAAACCAAAGTTTCATTAGACAATACTTCCTTCAGTGTGTGCAGAGCATTCTATCTGCCATCTCATTTAAAAAAAAGAAAAGGTTGGTTATTATCTACCAGACTGACTTCAGGCCCAATTAATGGGTTGCAACTCATTGTTTGGGGAAGAAACTGCAGAAGAATCAAAGCATAAGAAAGGGTATCCTTGGGAAAAAGTGGTGAACCACACTCAACCTCAGGAAATAAAAAAAGACAAAGGATGATTTGTATTAAAAAAAAATTGATGTAATTAATTACATGTGGGGATGGCGAGATTAACACTGAAGTATGCATGTTGTTGTTGCTGTTGTTCAGCTGCTAAGTCGTGTCCAACCAACTCTTTGCAACCCCATGGACCGCAGCACGCTAGGATTCCCTGTCCTTCACTATCTCCCTGATTTTGCTCAAACTCATGTCCATTGAGTCGGTGATGCCATCCAACCATCTCATTCTCTGTCGCCCCCTTCTCCTCCTGCCTTCAATCTTTCCCAGCATCAGGGTCTTTTTCAATAAGTCAGCTCTTCACATCAGGTGGCCAATAGTACTGAAGCTTCAGCCTCAGTCCTTCCAATGAATATTTGGGGTTGACTGGTTTGATCTCCTTGCTGTAAAAGGGACTCTAAAGAGTCTTCTCCAATACCACAATTCAAAAGCACCAATTCTTTGGCACTTAGCCTTCTTTATGGCCCAACATTAGTACATGACAACTAGAAAAACCATAGCTTTGACTATACAGACTTGGCAAAGTGATGTCTCTGCTTTTTAATATGCTGTCTAGGTTTGTCATAGCTAAAAAGGCTTTAATGCTTTGAAACAAAGCACTAGAGACGCCAGTAGCTCCATAGGATAAACTGAAAGTGAGTGTCAGTGATACAGATTCGTTGCTTCCTCTGAATGCAGGTGGTCAAGGTGAGAGAGTTCAGCACAATCATAGGTAACCCAGATTTAAGAATTCCCCACAGAGTTTCTCTGGCAAACAGTGTCTGACTATTAGACGCTGCCTCAATATGAATACTGGAAGGTGAACTGTTGAGGGATTCCAAATTAGGCCTGATGCCAAAGATCAGGTACTTCTAGGCTCCTCGGGGACAGGGAAACAACAGGATGTTCTTGGTGGAGGAGGAGTGAGCCAAGAGAAAACAAAGGAGAGAGACGATTTCAGTCACCGAGGGTAAAGAGGACAGTGAAACTTATTCTTCGAGACTGGTGGCACGGTCTAGGAAGAAGCTGCTGGGTCGTTAGGTTGGTTACCTTCATCACTGCTGAATTATTTTTGTAATGGTTAATTTCATTAAAATGTTTCAGGGCCTGTGGCAGAAAATGACAAGTAAAACACTACTTTTTGAGATTAAAAAAAAAAAAATCAATTCTCACACTCCATGAAGTTGTACAAGGGAAATAATTCATTCACACAAATAATTACAACCCAGAAAAAGAACCTGTGATAGTTTTATGAGCCAAAGAAAAAAATGCAGTTGAAATGTAGCAGTGAGATGCTCACTTTGGGGAACTTACCCGTAGCTACCCTCAAATGCTCTGCCCTCCCAAGTCCACAGACAAGCGCTGTGTGCCTCTCTCAGCCACTCTGTCACTTAGCACGGGCACCCCATCTGCTGCCTCCAAGACTCAAGTGTCTGGGACTGTCACCTGCGTGTCCCCAGCCGTCTCTCCCTCTGGAAGCATTCCCACTAGCATGCACACACGCTGCTCTGCCTTCTGACCACATGTCCCTCCCCAGCTACCGTGCACGTGCCTGCTCCCCTTACAGCAGAACTACTCGACAGAGCTGTCTCTCCTCCTGGTCCCCACCCTCTTTCCTACCAGGTCACTAAACTCACTCCAATCAGACTTTTATACCCCAACCTTTCCAAGCAGCCTGACATATATGTGGACTCCTATTGTGTGTCCAACGCTGTTTTAGGCTCTGAGCCAAAAGGTAACAAAAAGACCAAAACTTTCTGCCTTCAAGTTTACATTCAAAGGGAGGAAAAGAAATAAATAATACACTATATTTTACTTATTTATCAGCTGAAGATAAGAACCCTAGAGAACAAAAAGGCAAAGCATTTGGAAGGAGGTGGCGCGAGAACAAGTCATGTGACCATCTGGGGAAGATCATTCCAGGCAGAAGAAACAGTCAAGTACAAGGGCCCTTGGAGAGTGCTCGGCAAGGAACCCACATGACTAGAGTGTTCTGAGCAGAGTGGGGCATGATCCAACTTCTATTTTAGTGGATCACTCTGGTTACTATGTTGAAGACAGACTGATGGCTGGAGGACAAGAGGCAGCAGGGAGAGCAGACAGGAAGCTACTGGGATAATTCAAGTGAAGATGGTGGACACTCCCACCAGGTGGTAGCAGCGGAGGTGGTAACAGGTGTCAGGTTCAAGCTGTAGTTCAGATCAACAGGAATGATGAGAGGGTCCATCTATTAAGATAGGGAAGACCATGAGACAAATTTGGGGGGAAGAGGAGGAGTCTGGTTTGGGACAGGTGAAGTCTGAAATGTCTTTCAGGATATCCAACTCAGTAACACTCAGAGCAGGAGGCTGGATGTATGGGTCTCAAGTTCAGGAAAGAGGTCAACCCTAGAGATGTAAATGATCATCAGCACAAAAATTGTTATTTAAAGTCATCAAACAGGATGAAAGGAACTGTCAGTGAAACTAACTAGGGAAGAGAGCTAATTACTCAAAATTAAGAGGAGAAGAAGGGAAGTATCAACAAAGGAGCCTGAAAGACAAGAGACTAGAGAGGAAAGCTAGAACATGTGGCATCCCAGCCTCCTCCTGCTGCCAGAAACACAGCATCAGAAACAACACAGACGTAGCATCCTGACATTTATCGTAGTATCATGGCCCTTTCCTTCTATCTTCAAAATGCATCTCTCCAACTGCTGCTTCCCCAGTCATGTCTCTTACTCCTGCTCTCCTTGCTCTTCTAAGGACCCAGACCACTTGACTAACCCAGGAGAATAACCTCCCCACCACAAGATCCTTCACTCAACCACATCCACAAAGTCCCTTTTTCTATGTGAGACAATATATTTGCAGGCTCTAAGGATCAGAACATGGACATTTGGGGAGGACCATTATTTTGCCTACCACACCAAGTGAGAAAGTATTTTTAGGAAGAAGAAATGATCAACTGGGCCAAATTAAGAATGGGCAAAAATGTATAAGGCCTTGCTAAGACTAGTAAGGGGGCACTCTCTATCCCCCTTCTGATGCCTATGTCAGAAACTTCCTCTGTCTGTTTTTATACTTTAATAAAACTCTGCACCCCCCCGCCCCAGACACACACACACACAAAAGAATGGGCACAAAAAGTTCACCACTGAATTTAGCAACATGGAAGTCATGAGCCAACACTGATAAGAGCAGTCAGTGAAGTCAAACCAAAGGGTGGGTGGCCGGGGGTGGAGGAGCGGGGGGCGGCGGTAGAGAATAGGGACAGATGAGTATACGCCATCTATTTAGAATGTTTAGCTACACAACAGAGAAAGGAGACAATAGCTGGAGGAAGGTACTAGGCCAAGAAAAAAAAATTTTTCCCACATGGGAAAAAAATACGTATTTTATGCTATGGAGAATGGCCCAGTAGCGGGGTGGGGATGGACTGGAGATTCAGGAGAAAAGGGGAGAATTGTCAGAGCAGTGCCCTTGGGTGGGTAAGAAGAAATAGGCTTACTAGGCTAACGGGCTGCTTTAGAAAACAGCATGTTCATCCACAGAAATAGGAAGAGAAGTTAGCCAATGTTAATCATTTGTTTTGCCAGCCACATACAATTGTGAGTGGCGGCCGCCAGGAGCTGGGGCGTGGGTGGGGACAGTGAATTGTTACTTTAATGATAGAGAGCTTCAGTTCTGCAAGATGGAACGAGTTCTGGAAACTGCACGTGAATGTACTCAGCACTTCTGAATGGCACACCTCTGAACGACACACTTCAGAATGGTTAAGATGGCAAGTTTTGTTAGGTGTATTTCACCATAATTAAAAATCAAAATAAATACTTTTTAAAAGCCATGTAAGTCCTTTAAGTCAGTGAAAACAGACAAATGCAACTACACATGCTGCTGATTTTATGTTAACTTGTTTTCAGTTTTGCAGACTGTGATTCAAAAAGTTGAGTTTTTCCAGGAGATTATAGGGTGAAGGGAAAAAAGAGCAAAAGGCACTGAGGGTGTGTGCGAAGGGTGATTATAAAGACCCGAAGCCGAGTAACAGAGAACATGAGGCCAGGAGGGGGCTAAAGGCTGGGAAAAGGGGGAAAGATCAATAGCCTGTGCGCTCAACAGGTTGTTCGATCCAGTGGGTTTGATTGCTGGGGTTGGGGGAGTAGAGAGTGAGCCAAGAGGCCTGGCTGTGCTCTCCAGTAACCCACTCCTGCCTGAGGGGCTTTCCGCCCCCTCTGTCTGGGCAGCACTGTCTTCCTTCACTTCTCCTCATAGCTTGCTTCCTAAATGGAGGAGGCGGGGAGTTCACGCTCACTCCTTCCTCTCGACTGACCAAGCATAGAGGGGGAAGAATGTCAACTGCCCCTCCCTGTTTAACTGGGGGTTATCATCAAAAGTACTCCTTGGAAGGAAAGTTAGGACCAACCTACATAGCATATTCAAAAGCAGAGACATTACTTTGCCAACAAAGGTCCATCTAGTCAAGGCTATGGTTTTTCCTGTGGTCATGTATGGATGTGAGAGTTGGACTGTGAAGAAAGCTGAGAGCCGAAGAATTGATGCTTTTGAACTGTGGCGTTGGAGAAGACTCTTGAGAGTCCCTTGGACTGCAAGGACATCCAACCAGTCCATTCTGAAGGAGATCGGCCCTGGGATTTCTTTGGAAGGAATGATGCTAAAGCTGAAGCTCCAGTACTTTGGCCACCTCATGTGAAGAGTTGACTCATTGGAAAAGACTCTGATGCTGGGAGGGATTGGGGGCAGGAGGAGAAGGGGACGACAGAGGATGAGATGGCTGGATGGCATCACTGACTCAATGGACGTGAGTCTGGGTGAACTCCGGGAGTTGGTGATGGACAGGGAGGCCTGGTGTGCTGCGATTCATGGGGTCGCAAAGAGTCGGACACGACTGAGCGACCGATCTGATCTGATCATCACAAGGGCAAGGTGATTAAGATTAACAATACAAACCACTGAAGAACCTCAAGGGGGCGTGGCAGGGTACAATATAAAAATCATGACACTGAGTCATACATGTTTGTTTTTGTTAAGAGGGTCATGAGTTTAATGCTTCCCCCTCCTTTGCCCTCCTGCACACACAGTTTGTACCCTGATTTCAAAAGACCTTACTTGAACTGAGTACCACAGGCTGTGGCACGCTAGCATTTCTGCAATAATTCCTAGAGTCACTATTCAAGCTCAGACTATCCCAGCAGCTCCTTTGTTCAGTCTGTGAGTTATGTTTGCAAATCTCAAGACAACAGAGAACCTAGGCCCAGGTAGAAGGTCTGTATTTGCAGACGTTGGCATGTCCTGGGGTCTGATGCACTGGAGATACGTTCCCCTTCCCTCATCCTTCACCCGACCTCTAACTTCTCACCTGTTATTTTTTCCAAAAGAGAAACGTCTTGCACTTCCTGGGGTAAAGAAGCAATTTTCTGTCGGACAGTAGCATCCCCCGATGCAGCATTTTCTAGGTCCTGCAAAGCTTTGATCAGCTCCTCAGTCTGTACAAGGAAAACAAAGATAATACCATCCATGAAGATATGTGGGGATGTGGGGTTTAGAGAAACTTAGCTGGAGTTCAACAAGGTGAAGGCGAATTCTAAAATTGATCATCCCTGACATTTAAAAAAGAACCACTGTCCCTACCCCAGTGTATACTGAATCAGTGATACAAATTCTAAGAGAATGCACATAGTATTTCTAAGTGTGAGGCAGAACACAAATGAAATTCTACATAACTGTGGAAAAGAATTTTTTTTTAAGGGTATGTTTTTGGAAACTTAAGAAAATGGAGTCTGGTTCACACTGCTTAGTTTCATACTCTCTAGTACAGAACGGCCTCCAGTTTAGAGTAAAGGAACATGTATCAAATGCTCCAGCAACCTGATTAAATGAAAGGACACTACCTACTTCAATTCTTTCCTGGATTTGCTCTACAAAATGAATGTCACAAAGATGACGTTTTTGATTTCGGCAGCCACTACCAAAACTAAATGTGTCAAGCTCGTTAATTATAAACAAAGAGGGAAGAAAACAAAAACAAACAAAAAAACAAACCAAGAACGCATATTCTGTATATACCAAAAAGGGGTCTTTTAATTATCAGGGAAACATACAACATTGACAGGTTAGCTAGTTCACAACGACCCCCAGAGAACCCTGGAGACGGCAGTCAGGTTAGCTAGTTCACAACGACCCCCAGAGTGCCCTGGAGACGGCAGTCAGGGTGTCCTGAAAGTTGGTCATTTGGGCTGTTCTCTTGCAAGTTTTAAATGCAAAGATACATGGCCTAACACTGTTTTCATTTAACTCCCAGGCTAATTTGACATCTTAACATAACACAGATCAGACATGCTTTCTATTTACACAGGCCTTAAGCACACCCATGTGTAATAAAATAAAGCTGCATTAGGCAGAATGAGAGCAGTGCAACTCAGTGAAATGTGTATGGGCTTTGAAGTCAGCCAGGCCCAGATTCAGTTCAGACACCAAGTAAGTTACTTAATTTGTCTCCTTGAGACTCACTTTCTTTGACTGTAAATGAATACATAAATAAACAAACAGCTAAAACGAACCAACCATACAGAGTTCATGAACTAACTTACATAAGGGGGTCAAACAATGCAAATATATGGCTAAAAACTCAGTCAATGCTAGCATCTGGTCTAATATTTAAATAGGCTATAGTGTAGCAAATTTGCTGTTGTTACACACACTATCCTCAGATACTAACACCTTGTTTACTTATAAGACAAGCCATAGTAGAGGACTTCTGAATGTCTTTGTAATATCTACTGCTTTACAAAAACTACTTTTAAAGAATATTTTAAATTTCTAGGAGTGAAAAAACGCCAAATCCAATTACTCTGTAAAACACAAATCCATCCCGGAGTTGAGGCACGCAAAGACAAAATCAAGCCTGCTTCACGACGTGGATCCTGCACCCAGTGCCAAGAGCTGCCCTCTGGTGATTCCACACTACTGATCACTAGCTCCACCTTGTGGCCAGAATCTTCAACTAGGGGTCACTTCAAGCCATTCGGCCCAGTGCTCTGGGGGGTCCGGACGTACCAGGAGGGGCCCTGCGGAAGGATCCTGGGGAGAGTAGCTGCCCGGATAGTCGTCATCCTCCTCCTCCTGTATTTGCTGAAAAGTTCGCTTCAGAGATTTCTTCTCCTCTGTTGCTAGAGGAAAGAAAAGAGGGCACACGTGGGTCACTGCAGCCTGAAGAGGTAGGTCAAATGCTAAGCACAACGGGTCACAAGTAAAACAGGGTAGAAGGGTGCACCTTTCCAGAGATGGCTTAACGTTAACCCTAACTGCCACTTATTTTCCAGTGGTGGTCATTCCGTACATTATTGAGAAGAGTCAAAACGGCCTCAGTTGGTCGTCTCAGACTGGCTCACTGGAAAACCACCACCGGAAAAAAGCATCTAAAAGTGAAACTTACCAAACTAACATATTTCACTAAAAAACTTCATTATCTTTAAAAGAAAAGAAGAAGTTAACAGGGAAAGTAAAAAGGTAACAAACCTCATGAGAAAATATAATGAAGCAAGCCAACGTGTGCCAAGGCCTGAACAGACTATACCGTGTGTACAGTGAGAGACTTTACACTTTCCGGGATCATTTCAGAAAAAAGTAGTAGACAGACCCATCGATAAGACTGTGTCAAAAGCTCTAAAAACAAATACCCTTTAAATCGTCCCTTTAAGAACAAAACAAACCTAGTTTTACACTAAAATTTAAAATAACCATTGCTGAGCATGATGATACTACTAAGAGAAATGACCTAAGTCAACATTTAAAATTAACCACTTTTGAGGCTAATGGGTTACATTTTTTAATTATCTGTATCATGTGCTCTTAAATTTTTATGATGGATGTATTAATTCCAAAATCATTCCTTTTGCATCAAATTGGACAATACAAAATAAACGCCAAACAACTGAGGGACATAAACGAGAAATTCAAGTTTGGAAAGTAAAGAAACTACTGGACGCCTAACATGTGCCAGGCATCCCAAGAGCCTCTTTACATTTGACCCTTTCAACAATTCTAAGGCGTGGTGTGTCTCCATTTTATAGGTGAGAAAATGAAGACCCAGAGAGGCTGAATAACTCATGTAATGGTATGATTTCAACATCTGTGTGCTTTCCACCAAATTCAACTAAAACTTACTTAGTGCCACACAACTATCCTCTCCTCTTGTCAAGGGAGGGGCACCATGCACCTGCCTCAGATTTCTGTGAGTTATAAACAGGACAGGATACTTCCTGCTTAATTCAACATTCTCTTCTGGACCCCAGGATGTAGCTTCTGTTCTCTACCTTACATATTAACCGAGCAAACTGTGTTTGACGTGAAAGCCAAGTCAATATTGTGGGTTTCATTTTTTTTTCTTAATGTTCTGTTTGCTCTGCTAAAGAAGAGAAACAGCAGCATCTGTATGACGGGCAGTCCTGTCTTCGTGCTATTCTATTATGCACAGATTTATTACCACGGTTTGGTTAAATGATACCATTCCCCCAACACACTTTAAATTTCAGTTGTCATGGTGTATTTATTCGGAGTAACTGCATCAACCACAAACCTCGCTGCTAACTTCGGTCCACAAATCACTTTGTAAATAACTAAAGGGCATCATGATTAGTGACCGCATCACTTCTTTCAAGGTAAGTAACTGGTCACTGTTATTCAGTTCACACATAGGCAACGAAGTGTTTAGTCGTGTTGTTAGTCTCCCAGTGTCAAAATCCACATGACATTTTATAAAAATAAATAATCAAAACAGGGAACTGACTGACAAAGATGAAAGAGAAACAAAGAAACTAAAACTAAAATTAATGCTGGAAATGAAATTCACACGAAACATAAACATAAATGGGGCTGTACAAGAGACTGGGGCTGTAGGGATGCAGACCCTTGTCATGTTCTCCAGGAGACTCTGGATTCATAGCCAGAGGGAACTTAGTGAAGGCCAACTTATCAACATAAATGAAGAAAGTGGTTGTGATGAAAAGAATATCCTAGAGGAAGTAATGTTGACAAAATTCACTTTAGAGGAACGCTTAAGAGATACTTCACAACACTGACAGCACAAAGGAAAAAATGTTAGAAACTGATCCAAAGTTAGAAAGGAGCATGACAAAGATGGAAAAGATGCAACAAGCTTTGTTCAAATCACTCTTGATAAGTCTGTTACAGAGAAATAAACATTGCAACTCATGTTTCTAATTTATGTTAAAACATGCTAAATAAATCTTTGTTTTACTTTTTTGTTTTCTTATACAATTGAGATCAACAGTGAGTTTTTGATAAAAAAATTTTAAAAGTCACAGAACAATTGTAATTTTCCACACTGATTATTAAGATCACTTTGATGATATTCAGCTTGACCAGTCATTTTTACAGTCCTGCACTATGCAAAGCAAGGATGGCTGTATTTTTCAAACAGAAAACCTGTAAGGCTATAATTTGCATATGAAATGTCTTTGCACACACTGGCTGCCTAAGTAGTGTGTAGCGTGTGGTATGATCCTGTCGACATTCAGTCACTACAGCGTCAAAGTGGCTATGTTTGATTAGTGGTCACAAGAATGTAAGCACTGGAGCAAAAATGAATTTATAGTATTATTCTGTTCACTTCCAAACACCTAGAAGAGAATGCTCAAAAAATAACTGTTAAAGACACTAAAGAAGGTAGAAAAAATTATAAAACTTCAATTTTCCAACTCTCATACAGAAATTATTACATATAAAAACCACATATCACTGAACATCTCAGGACACTCGGAACCACTGAATTCAGATAGTGGAAGCCCTTACACATAACCATGTCTTTGCTTTCCCCACTGCTCCCCACCTCATTTTTCATGAGAATGTCAAGGCCCATCAGCTGAGGTTTCTCTAAAGCCAGAGACCTTGTTTAGTAAGTCTGGGTCCTACAGCAAAAGCTTTCTGTCTCCTAAGCGGGAGTTCTTGCTGTCACTCACTCACAGCAATGCAAAACTAAAATCAAACTGATGACAATTTTAGGGCTGTTTCCATCCTTCAACATCCTGATGGAAGAGGGTGTAATAGGAAGTAACCATCATCATCCTGTTTCCGGTTCTCTCCTGTCTCCACTTAGAGGACCTATTGGAAATAAATCATTTATCATTTCCCCCACAAGGCTCCACCTTTCCTGAGCTGTCTAGTTCCACTGGCTCCATCTTCCAAGTACCATGCCTTGGAGAATAGCAGACTCTCTCCCCGAGTCCCAGCTTGTAACAGATTCCACACCTGTGAGGAATTCTTCCATATGTCCACTTTCTGCTTCTTCCCAAAGCCTCTTATCAGCCACCTGTCCTTTCTCATGCCTCATCCAGACCGCTGTCCCAACTGCCTCCTGCCTCTTCCAACCACTTCTTCTCCAACATAGACTATACTCCCTTCTCTTACTAAAGCTGAGCTCTGGCCCCATCAGGCCTCTATTCAAAACCCTGGAAAGGCCACCGAGGCTCAGTTTGCTTGGTAATGAATGGAAATGGCAGCATCTCTCTTAGCACTCGCTTTCAAGCATCACCGTCTCCCTCTAACCCCATGGGCCTCTCTTTGAAAGCAGTTGGCCCTGCTACTTTGCATGGCCGTTGGCAGGCACAGGCCTTCTGTGCTGATAGAAACCTTCAGCACCTTATTCCTTTACAGCCCTACGATGCTCACTAAAGTGTCAACACACCTGAGCCTGAAACCTCCTGAGGGCAGAGGAAGCACAGTGCTTGGAAAGCCCCAGGGCTGTGCCACAATGACCATCCCCACTGTCCTTTACACCAACCAGACTCTCCTCTGCTCATGTGCAGGGTTAGCAGTGAGGATGCCCAGAATCCTCAATTGAGTCACACAACCATTAAAACGACCCAGGCATCTGCCAGGCCCGTTCCTGAGTGGATTTCAGACCAGGGACCTTCCGCTATCCATCCGGCTCTGACCACAGCAGTTCCACTCATCCCCTTTTCACGCCCTCACTCACGCTGTTCACAGGCAGGGCAAACACCTTGGGGGCAAAGTTCCTTCTGTCCTCATCTTGCACACCTTCTGTTCCGTCCTCCAACTCATTCCCGTGTCTCCAGGGGGCCTTGCACTCCGCTAACCGTCAAATGCTCTGGTGACCGAAGGGTTTACAGTATGCATAGACCTGACTATGATAGAATTTCCGACAATAAAACTAATTCTAAGGCAAAAAGTTAGCCCGAATGGTCCCCAATCACATTAGAAAATGCAGTCATCTACCCAAAAAGCTGGACCTTCTAAAGATCTACTAAAAATTTCTAAGATTAAAAAAAAAAAAGAAAAAAGAAAAAAACCCCCACAGATTTTATATTACTTTTATAATGAAAAAAGAATCAGGAAATACTATTTCTAATAGCTCCCTCATTCTTTGTTCCCTCCCTGCAAAAGAGACTCTTCTTTTAAAAAACACATTAACTTCTACTTGTGGGGAGAAAAAGATGTGCAGCAAACCAAGGGCTGACACTCGAGGCACAGTTCTGGAAACACCCGACCCTTCTCATCTCACTGGACTGTACCGCCAGGTCCAGCCCTGAACCCAGGAAGCTAAGCCTAGAGTGTGCGCTCTGAACCACCATGCTTTCCAACCTCACGCAAAGTCTCAGGGACTGAAAATACTAACAAGATTCTTCCTACTTTTGCTATTGGCTTGTATTTAGAAACTCAGAACATTAGATATTAGAACTGGGAGGGGGTGCCAAAAAGAAGCCATGTGATCACATTAATAACTTCATATCTACATGATCTCAAGAAATCTTCACACAGGCCTATGAGGTATTACTATCAATAGCCATACTGTACAGTGAGGAAGCTGGGGCTCAGAGAGGTCAAATGCCATGCCCAAGGTCACACAACTTGCAAGCGACAGAGCTAGGATTCATACTCTGGAAGTTTGCTTTCTAACCCTTGCCCCGAATAGCTAAACTAACTATACTAAAGGTCCAGGGAAGCTGAGTGACCTACTCATGAATTCATAACCTAATTCAAGTCAACTGAATCCATGTGCTTGCAAGGAAAAGTTAAGGTGTGAAGAAAATAATGCTTTTAAGTTATACAGACCTGAGTTTATATAGACTTACTTATCAATTGTATCTACTTGGACAAAAGTACTCTATCCTTTCGAGTCTTAATACTGTCATCTGAGATACACTACTAAATACATATAGTCCTTACGTACCTAAAATAAATTAACAGGAAAAGAAGCCAGCAGAGAGACTGGAGTTGAATAAATGCTACTTCCTTTGTACTTCGCTTTCCCTTCCAAAGTCTACAACTGTAGGATGCTGTGTGATTTATGCGGGACTCAAGTAAATGATGATGTTCCACCCAGACAAGCAACGACTTGAGTATTCCCAAGAACAGAGCGACAACTTTAGAATCCCTGGGTCCTGTACCTGAGAGACAGGTGAGCGAGTCAATTCCTAGGCAGGTTGATAAGAATTCCGGGGGTCCCCGAGGAGAGAGGGGTCTGGGGTTCTCAAGGAGGAAAGGACAAACATTTTTTTTCTCTACATTCATTAATCTTAGTCATATACAACGTTTTTTTCTTTAAGTCTGTAACTGATGATTACACAACTCAGTTTAAACTCTGCTAAGGATTATATAACCAACAATGTATCCTGCTTGAGGGCAGTTCTCCTTCCTGAAAACCTTCTGGCTAATCCTGTTATCTTAAAATGTAAATTGTGGGAGTGGGTCTGGTAAAATTTTCACAAACTTGAGACATTTTTTTGATTTATTGTAATAATTAAAAAGTATGTAACTCCCTTGCTAACACTAGCAAGGGGGGTATTCTCCATCCCCCTTCTGATGTCTGTGTCAGAAGCTTTCTCTGTTCCTTGTCTTACGTTAATGAAACTCTGCTACACAAAAGCTCTTGAGTGATCAAGCCTGGTCCCTGGTCCTGTAGCTAAATCTTCTTCGGAGATCAAGAATCCGACACTGTTCACCATAAGCTATCACAGGTATATAAACTCAAAAAAAGTCCAATTCTAAAAATTCCTAAACTCATACATTCTAAAAGATTAGAACTGCCAAAGTTCCACGAGAAAATTTTTATTCCAAGGGTAAACTTTTATAAAGCTGTCTGCAGACAAAGAATTACTCATGAATTAACACTGCAATATAAATGGACTATTTAAATCTGGAAATAAGCTTCTGGAAAAATTCATCAACATTCTGAAAGGACTGTGTAAAATATTCTGGTAATTGAAGTTTGAAGAAGACAGTGAGAAGACAGTGAGTTAGCTGAGACGAATACACACGCTGGAACCTTTTGATAAGTGTTTTCATCTTTACAAACTAGAAAAAGAGAAATTATCTTTGGATCAGCATCATCCTCCACAGTAAAGGAATATTGTCTCTATTGTTAATGTCTAGACACGACAAAAAAAAAAGAATCAGAAACCTAATGGAGCTATTTTCAAATCTACTGCTACCACAAATCCCCCAATTAGTCTGACTGCTCCCTGAGTGCAGAACTATTTCTCACTCCTCTCTGCTCTTTCCTATACTGTCTAGCAGATCTGTTTACTCATAGCATATGTCTGGCAAATGTTTGCTGAATTGAAATTCAACACTTGGCTTCAAACATCATCTTTCAGAGCTCTCCTACTTGCCCAAAGGTGTTTTTAAGAAATCAGCACTGTTTACCAATGAACTTGAAGTCAGAGGAGGGAAAAGAATGCTGGATAATTCACCGACGCTGTTCAAAACACCTCCAAAGGACACAACACGAACACAGCCAGAATCCAAAATAGGAAGTATCTTGCTCTTCAGAGCGACCCCAAAATTGTCTTCTGTCAACTCCAAGTAAAACAACAATGATCTGCAATCTGAAAGCACTTATGCCATTCTTATCAAGCCTCTAACCTATAATTTCACAGGAAAGTTATCCTACCTTAAAACACATATAAACTCAGGTCTGGAAGGGATCATGAAAGGTATACAATAAAGAGTTGTTGAATGAATATCATCACGTATGCTGCTGCTGCTAGGTCGCTTCAGTCGTGTCCGACTCTGTGCGACCCCGTAGACGGCAGCCCACCAGGCTCCCCCATCCCTGGGATTCTCCAGGCAAGAACAGTGGAGCGGGTTGCTATTTCCTTCTCCAATGCATGAAAGTGAAAAGTGAAAGTGCTAATCATGGTTAAATTCTATTACAGACGCATGTATAAAATACTAGAGGAACAAGGAGGGAATTGGCTACATGTACCCAGTCAAGCTGGCAAAGATGTCAGAATCAGAGTAGCATTCTTGAAGAGTAGGTTCACCACGTACAAGGGGGCAGAGAGACATTTTAGGCAGAGGTAACAGCAGATGCAACGGAGAAGGCAATGGCACCCCACTCCAGGACTCTTGCCTGGAAAATCCCATGGACAGAGGAGCCTGGTGGGCTGCAGTCCGTGGGGTCAAGAAGAGTTGGATATGACTGAGCAACTTCACTTTCACTTTTCACTTTCATGCATTAGAGAAGGAAATGGCAACCCACTCCAGTGTTCTTGCCTGGAGAATCCCAGGGACGGGGGAGCCTGGTGGGCTGCCATCCATTGGGTTGCACAGAGTTGGACACGACTGAAGCAACTTAGCAGCAGGAGCAGCAGCAACAGCAGATGCAAAGGAAGGGGAACCACAGAGCATTCAGAAGGGAAGTTGTTAGGAATGGCCAAATATGGTACATATGAGGAAATGGGAGAAGAATCTGGAAAAGGAGACTAGTTCACATTATAAAGAGAACACCATGTCAGGACTCGGACTTGATCCTCCAGGCAATGGGTATATATGCAGTCACATGAGAGCTGTGCCAACCAGAATTCAATCACAACTAACCAGAAGCCAAAGAACCAAATAATGTTTGGTCTTATTTCTCTTCAAAGGAAAAAACAAAATAGCTTTTAAGGACTTGGCAAAATTCACATACATGCATGTACACATTACCTGAGGATATTCTTGGTTCAGTAAAGACCAAAACCAATTTTTGATGACAGCTGACACCTGTCAAAGGTACATCACCAAACCACATGAATATTTAATGAAACCAAGTTCCAAAAGGGCTAAAGGACTTATTCAAGAGCCTATAGTAGTTAACGGCAAAGCTCGGACAAAATCTTACTCAGGGTACTTCCTAGTTCCCTAGAACTCTCAACAAGTTTGTCGTTCGTTCCCCTTGTGCAAGGAAAGTCTCAGAAAGGTAGGAGCGACCCAAGGAGAGTACAGAGCAAAAGGCAGGGAACGAGATGATGAACAGCATGAATATGAGAACCAGGCTTACACGCTGTAAGCACTATGTAAATTCTCACCATCATTTATGAGCATTTCTCTCTGAAGAATCATACAATCGCTGGTGGTTCACAGCAACCCCCACTGCAGCTTTTCATATTTGATTCGAAAGTAGGCAAAGACCAAGAGCTGTAAGCATGTGGTGATGTCTCTACCTTTGGGGGGAGGGCTCTTGGAGTCCTCCATAGACAGCTTCAGCTGCTGGATGAACTCGCCGCCATACACACTTCTTTCTTGCCAGATGTTCAGCAATCTTTCTAAAGGTTTTTTACAGCCTTCATCTGCCTCTCTGCCCAGAAAAGATGAAAAGATATATATAAGCTTAAGATTTTTTATTTTAATTAGGACAGATTTACTTAAAAAAAATAAAAAACAGAAAACACCAACAACTGACTACATGATTTACATATTTAAAAACAGAAGGAAGAGTAAGGTACATACTGTAATTAATGGATACTCAAAACTTCACCAGAAACTATATTCTTCCTGTGGTGTGTAGGGAAGAGAGAGGGATTATGTTACAAAAGTAATCTGTGTCTTTTATCCTCTTTGAAAGGCAAATAGGGCAAAAGCCAAAGGCTCATTTTCACTGACAGAAAATTATCAAAAACCAATCATATCAATTGTGACAGCCTGCTTTTTAGAATGCATTAACTTAAATCTAGTGCCAGACATACTGCTGGAAAATTAAAGCAGGCCAAAACTTTTTAGGATGAGAAAAAAATGATTAAAATCAAATGTTTAAAATGGGGAATACATTTGTAACAACGCATCAATGCTAACACACCAACACCTCTAACATGCACAAATACAACTGTACACATATATATGTCAAGACTAATCTCAACTTTATACTCACTACTTCATAATTATTTTCATTCCTTGCTAGGTCTACATTCCAGGTTCACACAAAGGTGTGGAGCAGATAATCTTAGAACACAGGGAGCATAATACAGTTCTTTGTAATTTATATCTGAATGAAAGAAGCTAGATAGTTTTATTCTTGACATATTACTCTTCTTAAAACAGACCATTTTTCAGGGCAATGACCATAGCTCACAAGCAGTGTTAGACAGTTGTTTACCATAAAGTGTCAGGCAGCAAGTGGAAGCGTCGGGGAAAGACTTTTCGAAAGGAAAACAAATCCCCTCACCATCCGCTGTAATACTATGAATTGTTCTGTTCCGTGAAGCACTGAGGGGCTTTACACAAGAAAAAATACCCCGACATTTTAGCATCTAAGTCAATAAATAGCTTTAACAAGAACCTCAAAAAGTAGTGAGTGAAAGTCACTCAGTCCTGTCCGACTCTGCGACCCCATGGACGGTAGCCCCCCAGGCTCCTCTGTCTAGGGGGATTTTCTAGGGGGTTGGACAATCTGGAGTGGGTCGCCATGCCCTCCTCCAGGGGATCTTCCCAACTCAGGGAAGTTGGGAAGTCCTGCATTGCAGGCAGATTCTTTACCAACTGAGCCACCAGGGAAGCCCTCCATACCAAGTTCAACTTAGGTGGGAACTTCACCCACCACCAGCCCTGACAACACTTTTAAAACTTAAAAGGTGAGCTGAGGTTTTGGCGTCATCTGGTCAGATTGTATTACTTACGAATTATTAGTGGCAAATTTTGCTAAATTGGGGGGGTCAAAGTACTAACTAAATCAGGACACATGCAAAATTAATTATTCTTTTGTTCAGCCTTTTTTAAAGTCAGA
The DNA here is from genome assembly GCF_032452875.1 of Bos javanicus. Classification (NCBI taxonomy): domain Eukaryota; kingdom Metazoa; phylum Chordata; class Mammalia; order Artiodactyla; family Bovidae; genus Bos; species Bos javanicus. Next base: position 66,887,836 of record NC_083880.1, on the reverse strand, counting down.
GGTCAGGATGAGGAAAAGGGGGGAAAACTTTCCACTGATAGCTTATAAAACTTAAAGATATGACCTTGATATTTATAACACAAACATCTCTACTCCATCTTCAAAATACACCTAGAAACAAACCCCTTCTCTTTCTCTGCTATCAGCCTGGTCCAAGTCGCCATCATTTCTGGTCTAATGGCTGCAGCAGGCTCATTACTAGTCCCCCTACTTCCACCCTGTCCTCCATCTAGTCCCAAGTTTTCAAACTCCAATTCCTACCTGTCTTGTGGAGGCAGTTCACACGTCACTTTCTTTCTCCAAACTTTCAACAGTTCTTCCTATTCTCCCTCAGAATAAAAGTGAAGGGCCTAATAGAGCCTACAAAGCCCTTCTCGGCCCAGCCAGTCATCTCCCCGACTCACCTCCTGTCCTCACTCTCCCTTCCCTCCCTAGCAGCTCCTTGGCCCTCCTGCCTCAGCGCCTGGCCCAGCCCATCATCTCCCCGACTCACCTCCTGTCCTCACTCTCCCTTCCCTCCCCAGCAGCTCCCTGGCCCTCCTGCCTCAGCGCCTTTGCACTTCGCCTGGAACCACATTACCCGACACAGCTCAGGCCCGACAAGGCCCCTCTGCTCTCCTTCAGGTGTGTCTGTTCACACAGCACCTTTCCAGTGAATCCTTTGCTAATCTTCCTATTTAAAAGTACACTCCTTACTCCTGCTTAATTTTTCTCCACAACGTTTAATATTTGGATGTGCTGTATGTATAGTTTCCCTGTTTATACTCTTTCCATTTGAATGTAGTTTTCACAAGGGCAGGGATGTGTCTTCCCCCAACTGCTATATGCCCAAGAATAAACACAATAAATGCTGAACTGCAATGTTTTTAATAAAATTTTAGATAAGTTTCAGTAGGCCAGGCAATTAGTTAGCTTTCAAAGACTATTTTACCACATGGAGGTCATTCATGTCAGATGTCATTTCAATTAAATATTCATCTGCTCATTCATTGGGGTTTGTGAAATACCGTGCTTGGAATACACTGAACAAGGTCTAAGTCCTCACCTCTAGGACTTGATCTAGCAGCACCCCACCTCTCCACATCTTCACATTCTAGAACACTCAACCGTGTTCTCTACTCAGCATTTTGCTGCCACTGGTGAATGTGGCTGTGTTCATGCTATCTCCGCTCCCTGGAATGGAACCCCCAAAACAGAACATGGTGAAGAGCAAGAAGCTGTAATTCAGGTAGCTGAAGTGTATAGGGAGTATGTAGAAACAGCAGAAGAAACTGGAGGGATAGAGACAGAGTGGCCTGAGATTATAGAGGACCTTATTTTGTTGTTAAGTCGTTATGGCCTTTATCCTGGAGGCAACAAAGTCCCTAATGTGATCAAATGTAGGCTTTAGAAAAATAAAGTCATTTTAACTATTGTAACAACAAAATCACAACTAACCAGAGTTTAACTGGTTGGTATTTTAACATGAAATCTGTTCTCTTGGGCTTCCCTGGAGGTCCAGTGGTTAAGAGTCTGCCTCACAATGGAGGGAATGTGGTTCAGTCCCTGGTAGAG